>NC_072397.2:30719296-31021093 GCF_028885625.2 Pongo pygmaeus | reverse complement strand
TCACTGGGTAGGGCGTCTCTGACAGAAAGGCAGCAGCCTGAGTCAGGGGCTTATATGTAAAACTCCCATCTCCCTGGGACAGAACACCTGGAAAAAGGGATGGCTGTAAGTGCAACTTCAGCAGACTTAAACATTCCTGCCTGCTTGCTCTGAAGGGAGCAGTGTATCTCCCAGGACAGTGCTCAATCTCTGCACAGGGACAGACTGGCTTTTCAAGTGTGCACCTGATGAATGTGCTTCCTGACTAGAAGACCCCTTCCAGCAGGGGTCAAAAGACACTTCGTACAGAAGAGCTGTGGCTGGCATCAGCCAGGTATCACACTGAGAGAAATATTCCAATCATTGCTGTTGTGCAACTTCATATGGTGATACCCAGGCAAACAGCATCTGAGGTAGAGAAGCAAACTGTAGCAGATCTGTAGAAGAGAGACCTGACTGTTAGAAGAAAAACTAACAAACAGGAAACAGTAACATCAACATCAACAAAAAGACACTCACACAAAATCCCAATCCAAAGACATTCAGGATCAAAAATCACAGGTAGATAAATCCATGAAAAATAAGGAATAGCCAGCAAAAAAGAGCTGAAAATTGAAAAAACTAGATTGCCTCTTCTCCTCCAAATGATTGCAACTCCTCTCCAGCAAGGGCACAAATATGAATGCAGAATGAGGAAGATGAGTTGGCAGAAGTAGGCTTCAGAAGGTCAGTAATAACAAAATTCTCTGAGCTAAAGGAGTATGTTCTAAATCAATGCAAGGAAGGTAAGAACCTTGATAAAATGTTACATAAGCTGCTAAGTAAAATAACCAGTTTAGAGAAGAATATATGTTAACTCATAGAGCTAAAAAACACAGTGCAAGAAACATTGTGAAGCAAAAACAAGTATTAATAGCTGAATCAATGAAGAGGAAAAAAGAGTATCAGAGATTCAAGATCAACTTAATGAAATAAAGCATGAAGACAAGATTAGAGAAAAATGAAAGAAAAGCAAAAAACAAAGCCTTCAAGGGATGTGAGACTATGTCAAAAGACCAAATCTATAATTGATTGGTGTACCTGAAAGTGATGGGGAAAAATGGAACCAAGTTTGAAAACACACTTCAAGTCATTACTCAGGAGAACTTCACAAATGGAACAAGACAGGCCAACATTCAAGTTCAGGAAATACAGATAACACCCTAATATACTCCTTGAGAGGAGTAACAGACATATAACTGTCAGATTCTCCAAGGTTGAACAAAAAGAAAAAATATTAAGGACAGCCAGAGAGACAGGTCAGGTTACCTACAAAGGGAAACCCATTAGACTAACAGAGGATCTCTCTGCAGAAACTCTGCAAGCCAAAACAGAGTGGAGTCCAATATAAAACAATCCTAAAGAAAAACCATTTCAACCTAGAATTTTATATTGAGCCCAACAAAGCTTTATAAGCAAAATAAAAATAAAATTATTACAGACAACAAAATGTAGATGGTTTTGTCACCACCATGCCTGCCTTAGAAGAGTTCCTGAAGAAAGCACTAAATATGGAAATAAAATACCAGTACTCACCTGGTGCAGAAGCTCAGACCTGTAATCCCAGCACTTTGGGAGGCATAGCCAGGAGGATCATGAGGTCAGGAGCTGGAGACCATCCTGGCTAACATAGTGAAACCCCATCACTACTAAAAATACAAAAAAATCAGCTGGCTGTGTTTGTGGGAGCCAGTAGTCCCAGCTAGTCAGACTCAGGGGGCTGAGTCAGAATGGCGGGACTTTTCAGTGAGCCGAGTTCACACCACTGCACTCCAGCCTGGACGACAGAGTGAGACTCCATCTCAAAAAACAAAACAAAACAAAAACAAAACAAAAGAAAATTGGTACTCACCATTGAAAAAAATAGCAAATTATAAAGAACAACAACACTATGAAGAAAGTGGATCAACTAATATGCAAAACAACCATCTAGCATTGCCATGCCAGGATCAAATTGACACTTAAGAATATTAACCTTAAATGTAAATGAAATAAGTTTGCCAATTAAAGTACAGAGACAGGCAAATTGTATAAAGAGTCAAGACTCTTCAGTGTGCTATATTCAGGAGACCCATCTCATAGGTGAAGACACACATTGGCTCAAAATAAAGGGATGGAGGAACATTTACCAAGCAAATGGAAAGTTAAAAAAAAAATGCAGGGGTTGAAGTTGTAGTCTATCCTAAGACAAAATTTAAGCCAACACAGATCATAAAAGACAAAGAACAGAATTGCATAATGGTAAAGGAATCAATTCAACAAGCAGAGCTAACAATCCTAAATATCTATGAACCTAATACAGGAGCACTCAGATTAAAAAGCAAGTTCTTAGAGACTTACACAGACTTAGACTCACACACAATAGTAACAGGAGACTTTAACACCCCACTATCAATATTACACAGATAAATGAGACAGAATTTTAACAAGAATACTCAGGAAGGGAATTCAGCCTTGACCAAGTAGAGCTAATAGACATCTGTAGATGTCTCCATGCCAAATCAACAGAATATACATTCTTCTCATCACCACGTAGCACTTATTGTAAAATTGACCACATAATTGGAGGTAAAACACCCCTCAGCAAATGCAAAAGAACGGATATGCAAACAAACAGTGTCTCACACCGGAGTGGAATAAAATTAGAACTCAGATTAAGAAAGTTACTCAAAACAGCACAATTGTATGGGAACTGTAAAACCTGCTTCTGATTGACCACTGGGTAAATAACAAAATTAAGAAAGAAAGAAAAAAGTTGTTTGAAATCAATAAGAACAAAGACACAACCTACCACAATCTCTAGAACACAGCTAAAAGAGTTTTAAGAGAGAAATTTATAGCACTAAATGCCCACATCAAAAGTGGGAAAGATCTAAAATCAACACCATAAAATCACAATGAAAAAAACTAGAGGGACAGACATAGTGGCTCATGCCTGATATTTCAGCACATTGGGATGTTGTGCCAGGCAGGTCACCTGAGTTCAAGTGTTCAAGAACAGCTTAGCCAACCAACATGGTGAAACTCCATCTCCACAGAAAATAAAAAGAAAAGAAATGGAGCCTGGCATGGGGGCACACAGCTGTAATACAGGATACTTGGGAAGCTGAGTTGAGATAATCTCTTGAACCCAAAAGATAAAAGCCACAGTGAGCTGAGGTAGCACCACTCCACTCCAGTGTGCATGGCAGAGCAAGACAGCTTCTCAAAAAGAAAAACAAAAAAATGAAGAAGAAAGAAAGAAAAAGATCTGGAGAAGCAAGGACAAACAAATCCAAAAGCTGAGACAAAAAAAGAAATAACTGAGTTCAGAACATAACTGAAGGTGATAGAGACAGGAAAACCCTTCAAAAAATTCATGACTCCAGGAGTGTTTCTTTTTTTATTTTTGTAAAAATTAACAAAATAGATACACTGCTAGCCAGACTAATAAAGAAAAAAAGAGAAGAATCAATTAGACATAGTAAAAAAAGATAATGGGGATGTAACCACTGATCCCACATAAATATAAACTACCATCAGAGAATACTCTAAACCCCTCTATGTAAATAAAGCAAAAAATCTAGAAGAAATAAATAAACTCCTTGACAAACACACTTCTAAAAGACTAAACCAGAAAAAATTAGAATCCCTGAAGAGACCAACAGATTCTAAAGTTGAGGCAGTAATTAATAGCCTACCAACCATAAAATGCCCAGACCAGACAGATTCACAGCTGACTTCTAGCAGACGTACAAAGAAAAGCTGGTGCTATTTCCTTCTGAAACTATTCCAACAATAGAAAAAGAGGGACTGCCCCCGAAATTATTTTAAGAGGCCAGCATCATCTTAATACCAAAACCTGTCAGAGACATAAAAAAAAAAAGGCCAATATCCCCAATGAACATCAACGTGAATATTCACAATAAAATACTCACAAACTGAATCCAGCAACACATCAAAAAGCTTATCTATCATGATCAGATCAGCTCCAACCAGCAAGGCTGGTTTCAAAGTACACAAATCAACAAACGTAATTCATCACGTGAAAAGAACCAATGACAAAAACCACATAATTTTCTCTATCGATGCAAAAAAGGCCTTAGATAAAATTCAATATCCCTTCCTACTGAAAACACTCAATTTACCAGGTATTGATGGAATGTATCAAAAACTAAAGAGAACTGTTTGTGAGAAACACATAGGCAATATTATACTGCATGGGCAACAGCTGGAAACATTTCCTTTGAAAACATAAAACACAAGGCACAAGACAAGGATGGCTTCTCTCACCACTCCTATTCAACACTGAATTGAAAGTTCTGCCCAGGGCAATCGGGCAAGAGAAACAAATAAAGAATATTCAGATAAAAATAAAGGAAATCAAGTTTTCCCTGTTTTTAGAGGACATAGTCGTATATTTAGAATACCCCATTATCTCACCTCTAAAACTCCTCAACAATAGACAAGAAACTTGTCTTTTGTATGAGTTTGCTTAAGCTTATAAGCAACTCCAGCAATCTCAGACTACCAAATCAATGTGCAAAAATCACAAGAATTTCTATACACCAATAATAGACAAACAGAGAGTCAAATCATGAATGAACTCAAATTCACAATTGCTCCAAAGAAAATAAAATAACTAAGAATAAAAATTACAAGGAACATGAAGGACTCCTTTATGGAGAACTACAAACCACCATTCAAAGAAATAAGAGAGGACACCAAAAAAAAAAAAAAAAAAAAAATCATGTTCACGGGTAAGAAGAATAAATATCATGAAAATGACCATACTGCTTAAAGTAATTCACACATCTACAGTGATCTGATCTTTGACAAGCCTGACAAAAACAAGCAACTGGAGAAGAATTCCCTGATATGGGAAAACTGGCTCACCATACACACAAACCTGAAACTAGATCCCTTTCTCACACCACATAATTAACTCAAGATGAATTAACAGACTTAAACATAAAACCTAAAACCCTAAATGCCCTAGAAGAAAATCAAGAAATTACCATTCAGGATATAGGCATGGGCAAAGCCTTTATTACCAAAAAACCAAAAAACAATTGCAACACAATGCAAAATTGACAAATAGGACCTCACTAATCTAAAGAGCTTCTCCACAGCAAAAGAAAATATCATCAGAGTGAACAGGTGACATACAAAATGTGAGAAAATTTTTTCAACCTATCTATCTGAAAAAGGTCTACAATTCAAAACCCACAAGAATTTTTTTAAAATATACAACAATATAAAAAAACCCATCAAAAAGTGGGCAAAGGAGATGAACAGACAATTCTCAAAAGAAGACATTTAATCAGCCAACAAACGTGTATATAAAAAGCTCTGCATCACTGGTCATTAGAGAAATGCACATCAAAAGGACAATGAGATACCATTTCACACTGGTCAGAATGGTGACCATTAAAAAGTCAGGAAACAACAGATGCTGGTGAAGATGTGGAGGAAAAGGAAGGCTCTATACTGCTGGTGGGAGTGTAAATTAGTTCAATCATTGGGGAAGACAGTGTGGTGATTCTTCAATGATCTATAACCAGAAATACCATTTGACCCAGCAATCCCATTATGTTGTATACCATAAGAGGATTATAAATCATTCTACATAAGGAAACATGCACACATATGTTTATTGCAGCACGATTCAGACGCAAAAAAGACATGGAACAAACCCAAATGCCCATCAATTATGGACTGGATAAAGAAAATATGGAACATATATACCATGGGATACTATGCAGCCATGAAAAAGAATAAGTTCATGTCCTTTTCAGGGACATGAATGAAGCTGGAAGCAATCATTCTCAGCAAGCTAACATAGGAACAGAAAAGCAAACACTACCTGTTCTAACTCATAAGTGGGAATGGAACAATGAAGACACAATGGAGCCTGTCAGGGAGTAGGGGGTAAGTGGAAGGAGATCATTAGGACAAATACCTAATGCATGCAGGACTTAAAACTTAGATGAGGGGTTGATGGGTGCAGCAAACCACTGTGTCACATGTACACCAATGTAACAAATCTGCCTGTTCTGCACATGTATCCTAGAAGTTAAATTATGATTTTAAAAAGTCAGGTTAAATGACAGACTAAATAGTATCCATGAATTCATGATTACTCCCTATTTGGTTTTTACTTTATAATTTGTCTGTGCTTTGTGTGTCCAGGGAAACAAAATAAAAATATATTGTACCGAACATTTTAAAAGAATTTACTAAAAAGCAGTTGGAGCCAATTCTTTTATCTCTTTATGAAGACAAGTATGGATTAAAAACCAACTCTCCTAATGCTTGTCAGTGCGGCAAGGTTCTTATGATAAAAATAAAACTTCCAACCTAATGACACTTGGCAGCCTCCAGAACTTTAAGGAAAGCGGAGAAACAAAATATCCAACTTCAGGCTCTTTCTGGGAAAGGATGCCCAGTGCCTTGAGGACTCTTGGACCCTGGAGGAAGGATGGAAGTGGGGTAGGTGGGGGCGGCCTTTGGAGTCACTGCTGCTCTGGCAGCCACTGCTGTTCCCCATGGATAGCTAGGAGTCTCAGCCTTCAGCAGAAAGAGCAGGCTTTCCGCAAGCAGTGTTTGGCGTGCCTGCCTGATTTCCATCTCTATATCTTCCTTAGTGAAATATCTACTCAGGTTTTTACCTTGGAATTGGGTTGCTTATCTTTTTGAGTTTGAGAGTTTCCTCATATATTGTCCATGCAAGTCACTTTTCAGATGAGTTTGCTAAATTTTTCTACCTGTGGCTGGCTTTTTGTTTCCCTTTATCGGATTTTTATTTTTTTGATGTGGAGTCTCATTTTGTCACCAAGGCTGGAGTTCAATGACCAGATCTAGCCTCACTGCAATCCCCACATCCCAAGTTCAAAGGATTCTCCTTGCTCAGACTCCTGAGCAGCTAGGATTACCGGCACACACCAGAAATCCCAGTTAAATTTTTGTATTTTTAGTACAGACGTGATTTCACCATGTATACGATGCTGATCTGGAACTCCTGTCCTCAGGTGATCTGTCCACTTTGACTTTCGAAAGTGCTAAGATTACGGGCTTGAACTGCCATGTCCAATGGCAACAGGGTGTTTTACAGAGTAGACAATTCAGCTTCCAATAAAGTTCCTATTATCCATTCTTTTTCTTTCATGGACTTGCTAATAACTCATTACCAAACCCAGACCCATGAAGATATTTTCTAATTACAACTTTGCATTGAATAAATTTAATGTATGGGTATTTTTGACTAATTTTTTAACTGTAAAAGTTTTGTCTATATTCATTGGTTTCCATTTAGTTTCCAGCAGTTTTCTTGACACTTGTGAAATAGCTTTGCCTCTTCCAAAGAATATGCTTTGCCTTTTTGACAAAATCAGTTGACTTGGGATGGTTTTGGGGCTATCTATTCTCTTCCACTTATCTGCTTGTCTGTTAAATTATGAATGCCACACTCTTCTTTATTACGTTAGCTTTAGTGTAAGTATTCATATCCAGATGTGCAAGTCCCTTAGCTTTGTTCTTCTTCAGTCTTATTTCATCTATTCTAGGTTTAGGAAGAGTTTGTTGATATATTTACCTGGAATTTGATTGGGATATGGCTGAAATAATCAAAAATGTACTTCTCCAGAATGAGAAACATCTGTTTATTGATTGATTGATTGATTGAAAAAGAGTTGTGTCACCCATGTTGGAGTGCAGTGCTGCTATCTCAACTCACTGAGATTCTCCTACTTCAATGACTCAAGTAGCTGGGACTACAGGCGTTGTATTTTTGGTAGAGATGGATTTCACCCTGTTCCCCAGGCTGGTCTCCAACTCTTAGGCTCAAGTGATCTGCCTGTGGCAGCCTCCCAAAGTGCTGGGATTACAGGCATCTGCCAACATGCCAGGCCTCTCTGCATTTACTAACATTTCTTTTGATTTCTCTCAAAGGTGACTTGTTGTTTACTGAATGAATCTTGCATATTTTGTTACATTTATACTTAATGTATTCAATTTTGTGGGTAGTGTTGTAAGTGGTGTTTTAATATTCAAATTCCAAAGATTTCTATTCATTATTTCTGATATACAAAAACTCAATCGAGTTTTATCTATTGCCCGTCTTCTTTGCTTCTTTTTATCTCCACTCAGGTATGGGAATGTTGGCTGTATTTCACTTCCACTTCCTGAGATTACCTCCTGTATGAACCCACCCCGAATTTCAGAGATTTTCCCGGGCTACCACCAGAGGGTGCACGGAGCCTAGGCACTGAGACCGCAGAGCCCGGAAACCAACTCTCTGAGGAGCAGGGTGTCCTCACAGTGCTTCGGACAGTGCTTCCTTCTCCTCAGGACACAACGGAGAAAGGCCGTTGTTTCAGGGTATGTGGGGACACCTGTGGCACGTTCCTGGTGAAGACTAAGCCTCCTTCATCTCAGGACCTGCCTAAGTGTGGTCGCGGCTTTGGCACACCTGGGGTCGCCTCCACCATGAAGATGAAGCCTCTTTCTCTTTCGTACATGTCCAGGAGTGGCCGTTGCTACAAGAGATCTGGTGCTATGACCAGGTGAGAATAAAAACGTCTCCTCGGCACCCTCCCAGGAGAGGACATGGCATTCAGACATCTAGTGGCGAGGTGAGGAAAAGTCACCCTGTCTGCCGCACCCAGAACTGAGGAGGGGCACTGCCCTGAGCCTTAATTCCCAGCCTTAGCCTACAATTCTGACTATACGAAAGTGTCCCTTGAATGAGTCAGTGAACACGCATTGTCACAGCTTCCAAAGTGTGGTTTGCAGATGATCTGGGCTTGTTTCTGGGGGAGATTCTGGTACAGGGAAAGGAGAGGCGCTGAATGGAACCACTATGACTGGCTGAGGCCAGGGGAGAAATCACAACCTCCAACAACACTTTTTTTCATGATTTAATGACTCATTTTTCTTAGAGAACTAAAGTAGTTCAAACAATATAGAAAAATTTTTAAGTAGGTATATGAGAACTTGAATGATTATTTAAGTTTAAATATATGATATATGACTGGTTAGCAACATTTTTTCTTTTCCTGACACAGTCACAGTTTAATTGAGAGTGGATTTCTAATGACGATGGAAATATCCACTTTGTGAAGATTGACATCCTACATTAGGTGAGATGTACTAACAGTATCAAATTTTAATATTATACCATAAATTAATTGAAGAATTCTGAGCCAAATATGATTGACAAATGGTCTATGACACAGCCCTACTCAGGAAATCCTGAGAACATGTGCCCCAGGTGGTGTGTACACAGCCTATATTTATGCATTTTAGGGAGACAGGAGACATCAATCAAACATATGTAAGATGTACATTGGTTTGGTGGAGAAAGGATGGACAACTTGGAAACAGCGATGGTGCAGGGTTGGACTTTCAAGTTACAGGTAGATTTAAATATGTTTTCATTGGCAGTTGTCTGAAAGAGTTAAGTTATTACCTAAAAACCTAAAATCAAAAGATAGGAACGACTGGGTTACAATAAATAGTAAGGGCTGTAGAGACCAAAGTTTTAGCATGATGATGAAGATTCCATGTAGCAGGCTTGAGAGAATAGAAGGTAAATATTGCTTATCAGACTTAAGTTATGTGTTGCTGTTAATGATGATCAACTTTTTCTAAAGTTCAAAAGGGAGGAGCATGTAATGAATCATGTGTGTCCCTCTTTCCTGTTGGGAACTGGATCACTTTTGGAATGCCCTTGGTCAAATGGTGGGGTTCATTCAGATGACTGTGGTGGGTGGGGGGACTTAAGAGTTAATTTTTTTTAAAAGGTTTCACTTCTATTTACAAAACTATTACCTATTAAATTGTTATACATAATAATTAGTCTAAGAGAAAAAAGGGATTTCTTAAATTAAAAAAAAAAAAAACACTAAAAAATCTAAGCCACCAAATCTTGCCAGATTTTTTTTTCTTTCTGTTTTTAAAGTTGTCAGAGATGCTTTGCTTTTAAGTCATATAGCTGACTTGTTGACCATCTGTGTATAGTTCTGTTGCTTCTTCAAATACTGTACCTAATAACCTTCCAAAATTGTTTTTAAGTAAATTTCTTAAATTGTAGTAGTAAACAAAATGAAGACAATATTAAACAATACTGAAGTTTATCACAGGATATAAAATTTTCAACAATTATTCCTTCTCTTCTTCTTCTTTTTTCTTTTTTTTTTTTTTGAGACAGGATCTCATTCTTTTTCCCAGCCTGGAGTACAGAATTGCCATCATCGCTCACTGCATCCTCTAGCTGCAAAGATCAACTGATCCTCCACATTGGACTCAGCTATCATCTCTGCCTAACTTTTTGTATTTTTTGGTGGAGACAAAGCTTTGCCATGTTGCCTGGACATGTCTCAAATGCCTGGACTCAAGTGATCTGCCTGCCTTGGCCTCAAAAAGTGCTGAGAGTATAGGCATTAATAAAATGTTTCTGTTAGGGTTAGATAAAAATTAGTCTTGAAAACTGGCTAGCCATATGTAGAAAGCTAAAACTGGATATCTTCCTTACACCTTATAGAAAAATTAATTCAAGATGGATTAAAGACTTAAACGTTAGACCTAAAACCATAAAAACCCTAGAAGAAAACCTAGGTATTACCATTCAGGACATAGCCATCGCCAAGGACTTCATGTGTAAAACACCAAAAGCAATGGCATTAAAAGCCAAAATTGAAAAATGGGACCTAATTAAACTAAAGAGCTTCTGCACAGCAAAAGAAACTACCATCAGATTGATCAGGAAACCCACAGACTGGGAGAAAATTTTTACAACCTGCTCATCTGACAAAGGGCTAATATCAAGAATCTACAATGAACTCAAACAAATTTACAAGAAAAAAACAAACAAACCCCATCAAAAAGTGGGTGGAGGATATGAACAGACACTTCTCAAAAGAAGACATTTATGCAGCCAAAAGACACATGAAAAAATGCTCATCATCACTGGCCATCAGAGAAATGCAAATCAAAACCACAATGAGATACCATCTCACACCAGTTAGAATGGCAATCATTAAAAAGTCAGGAAACAACAGGTACTGGAGAGGATGTGCTTTAGATTGCATTTAGAATGATGCTTTAGATTGCCTTACCTGCATAGGCCTTCTGAAGGTGCGTTTGAAGCTTCAGTCTTGAAAACCATACAGGCTGGAAAAGTATCTAAAGAACTATTTATTTGAGATGGCACATGTTTCTTCAGAAACTCAAGTTATTTCTCCCAGAGATGAATGAACTGATTCAGAAGCCTCCACTAGATGGCTACTGTGTAAACACACATTCCTTCGGGACTCAGACTTAAGGTCAATGATTGAAGAAAATGCTGTTCAGGCTTTTTCACAAGAATCCTTGTTAAAATGGCCATGTGACACAGTTTGTGTTTCTGAGCCAGATAAAGATAATGATTTTTTTTCTCTGATTTTCCCCAGGAAATATCAGAAAATATTTGAGAGTGACCAGTTCAAGTCTATTCTATGTGATGAGAATGGAACTTGCCTAGTGATTAATGAAGAACTCATCAAGAAAGAAATTTTGGATAGAAAGACTCCTTACGGAATATTTCAAGCTGACAGAATCAAAAGTTTTGCTTGACAGCTCAGCCTTTATGGATTTAGTAAAATTTGACAGAATTTTCAAAGATCTGCCTTTGTAGCCACCTTTCTGGCAGAAGAGAATGAATCCATTGTCTTAAGCAAGATATTTAACATATTTCAGTTACCACTTTATATAGAGTATATATGTAATTTTACTTTCTACCTCAGTAAATATGTTAATACACGCAGTAAGACCAGATCTTGAAAATTATATAAAATACTAAGGTAAAAATTTTTTAATTCTTTGAAATTATTGAGTTCAGCTTGAGCATTAACCTTCCAGCATTTTAAGAAATTTTGCTAACAACTTTGAATCTTACCAGTGAAATCAAAATAAATGTACCAAAGCCACTTAATGCAATGTCACTATTAATATATAAAATGTTTTCACTTGAGGGCTTAGCAACTTTAGTGCTTTTTTCCCAAAAGCACATTCTTGAAAATAGTAAACCATGTTCATGAATTTTTTGATGATATTAAGTTTGTGTGATGAAACAGAAATCTGATATTTTAAGTGTTTGTTATTGTCACTTGTCTCAACAAATTGCAACAGATCAGCATGCTATTTTAAATCAGTTGACCTCTATTCATATGCACTCTCATAGCACCTGCATCCAAGCAAGTGGCCACATTGTGAATTTCATTACAACCACAACTTCTCAATACCACAACATATCTCCCTTGCAAAACTGTTTTCTGGGGCTGATAGTGGAACCATATGCTCTTCCAACAAGATATCCTGTGATATTAGTCAACGAGGCTCCACATCCTAACCTGCTACCAGTAGGCAAACAATGGTTGCAAAGGCCTACGATACCTGATACATCAGCTGTCACCCATTCGAGGCCAGATCTTCAACCATCACAACTGGACAAATATCACCCTAATTACAAATGATCTTCCATTAAAACAGTATCAGATTATGCATGACAACAGAGACTAACATTTACATAGACCAAAAAAACCCTAAAAATATCTGCAATTATCTTACTGAAAAATAAAACTGCATGTCAACTTATATGTTTGCTTTTTCTTTATTTCTCAAAGTATAGTTAAAAGTAAAATGGTGTTTTCTTTCAGTGTCAGGCTATTGTACTACTTCCTATAAAAATATATGTGGGCTTTTTGATTATTTGTAAGGAAATTTGATGTGCTCCTTTGTAAGTTAAGTAATTTAGTTCTTTAAAGAAGAAAAAATAATAAAGTCTTTGGGTCCACTTGCTGCTGAAACAACACGGTACCACTACCTGGGTAATTTGTAAAAAGGCTTATTTTGCTCATGGCTCTTGAGGTGGGGAAGTCCAATGGGCTGCATCTCATGAGATCTTCTTTCTATGTTACAACATGGCAGGTTGACCTTACATGGTGAAGGGCATGAGATGAACAGAAAATCGGGACCAAACTCATCCTTCATCAAAGCTCACTCACAAAATAACTAATTTGTTCTCCAGATAATACCATCAATTTAGTCACGATGTTACACACACGGCTAATCAACTCTCAAAAGTCCTACCTCCCAACATTGTCACAATGAACACAGAAATTCAATGTGAAATTTGGAGGGGACATACAAAACCATGACAGCAGGCAAGGGAAAGGAAACAACTGGAGTTAGGAAAAAGTAGTAAGTGACTTCTCAGGTAGTCTGGCACAAATCAAATAGGGCATAAATTTGGGCGGCACAAAGGGAATAGATACTCACATAAATGCACACAGACACACACACAGAGAACATCTAGAGAAAGGTTAACACACACTATATACTTCAGTATTTTCTCAGTTACATTTCCTCAGTTCTTTGAAACTTAGATTTTAGTTGGCAAAGATTTTCTTCTTTGCAATCCATATGTAATGAGCTCAGTGTCCATGATCACAATAATTTGTGTCATCACTTGAATAATAATGTTTACATCATATTATGCTCATGGATTTCTTCACTGTCAGCACATGGTGGAATTTTACAGCTGGCATTAACAAAACATCATTTAAATCTTATATCAAAGCTTTCCAACATGCTTGTGACTTTCATTACCTCCTGCTAGAGTCCACCATTCATGTTTTCTAATGCACATTTCCTTACTTTTTTTTTTTTTCTCTGAGAACATCTCCCTGTGTTACCCCAGATGGAGAGCAGTGGCATTATTTCAGCTCACTGCAAACTCAACCTCTGGGTTCAAGCAAATCTTGTGCCTCAACCTTTTGAGCAGGTAAAATTATATATGCCCACCATGCTGGGCTAATTTTTATATTTTTAGTAGAAATGGGGTTTCAACATTGTGGCCAGGATGGTCTTGAACTCCTGGCTGCATGTGATCCACCCACCATGGCCCCTAAAAGTGCTGAGATTACAAGCTTGAGCCACCAAACCCCACCTCTAATGCAGATTTTCATCACATTGGTTTCATGCTCCATACAAAGTCAGAGTTAATTGCTTTTGTCAGGATTTAATACCTTTTGGATTCTGAGTCCAGATCCTCAGCATGGCTAAATAAATCGCTTTCAGACCTGTTATTTGTTTTCCTTTCAGCTTCATGTCCTTCTCTTTCACCACAGTGAGAGATTCAGACAGCTCCACTTTCAGACATGCCCTTTTCCATCTGGCAACTTGAGTCCCATTTATTTCTTGGAGATAAAAATGTCTCCCCCATTTGCCTACTTAAGACTCCTACAACACAGACATCACTCCTTCCAGGAGTTGCTTCTTATCTATCATATTAGTTTTCTTGTCTGTCTGTCTTGGACACCCAGAAATGATGTAACACAGTACCTAATACATATATGTGTGTGTGTGTATGTATACACATATGTATGTGAATTAGTCAATATTGACTGGGACATACGAATATAACATCTATTTTCATTGTCAAAATGAACATTCTTGGTGTTGTGGCATTACTTTTTATTCTTTTTTCCTCACCACAACTTTTTCTAAAAGGGTAGGTCACAGTATCATTCATTAGAGATGCAATAATTTTGACTTATGGGGACTAGCATCACTGGTTATCACTTCAACTATCACACTTTCTTTTTATGTCTAGTTATGATTTTTCCATGCTTCATCTAAAACTTCTTTTTCATCTTCTGCTTTGATTGGTAGGTCCTTGCCTGAAAGAACTAGCTGTCTCCTTACCACTCTTTCCTTTATGTGCAGTAGCAATTCCCAGTGGCAAAGGGATATTTGGGAGCCCCTTGTGGCCTATTGAAAAAATTCAAATATCCCAAAATAAAAACTTAAAGAAGCTATTTTTGAAACTGACTTTGTATGCATGGATTCATTTGATAGAGTTCAACTTTTCTTTTGATTCAGCAGGTTGGAAACACTCTAATTGTAGAATCTGCAGTGGGACATTTGGGAGCCCACAGAGGCCTATGGGGAAAAACTTAATATCCCCATGTAAAAACTAGAAAGAAACTATCTGTGAAACTGGTTTGTGATGATGTGTGGATTCATCTCACAGAGTTAAACCTTTTCTTTGATCCAACAGTTTGGAAAACTTTTGGAGAATCTGCGAAGAGACATTTGGGAGTCCTATGAGGCCTATAATGAACTACAGAATATCCACAAACAAAAACTAGAAAGAAGCCATCTGTGAAATGCCTTTGTGATGTGTGGATTCATCTCACAGAGGTAAAACTTTCTTTTCATTCAGCAGTTGGGAAGCACTTTTTTAACAGAATCTGTGAAGGGACATTTTGTAGCTCATGAGGTCTATGGTGAAAAACAAGATATCCCTGGATGAAAACTGGAAAGAAGCTATCTGTGAAACTGATTTGGGATGTGTAAATTCATCTTACAGAATTAAACCTCCCTGTTGGTTCAGCAGGTTGTAAACACTCTTTTTGGAGAATCTGCAAAGGGACATTTGGGAGCCCATTGATGTCTTTTGAAAAGAAAAGAATATCCCCAAATGAAAACTAAAAAGAAGCTATCTGTGAAACTATTTGGTGATGTGTGGATTAATCTCATAGAGTTAAACTGTTCTTTCAATCTAGCAGGCTGAAAACACTCTTTTTGTAGAATCTGTGAAGCGACATTTGGGAGTCTTTTGAGGCCTATGAAGAAAAACTGAATATTCCCGGATAAAAGTTAGAAAGACGGTATCTTTGAAACTATTTTTTGATGTTTGGATTCATCTCACAGAGTTAAACCTTTCTTTGATTCAGCAGGTTGAAAACATTCTTTTTGAAGAATCTGTGAAGGTACATTTTGGTGTCCATTGAAACCTATGGAGGAAAATGTGATATCCCAAGATAAAAACTAGAAAGAAACTATCTCTGAAACTACTTTGTGATGTGTGGATTCATCTCACAGAATTAAACCTTTCTTTTGATTCAGCAGTTAAAAAACACTGTATTTGGAGAAGCTGTGATGGGACATTTGGGAGCCAATTGAGGCCTAGGGTAAAAACAGAATATCCCCGTATCAAAATTGAAAAGAAGCTATGTATCAAACTGTATTGTGATGTGTGGATTCATCTCACAGAGGTAAACCTTCCTTTTAATTCAGCAGGTTGAACACACTCCTTCAGGAGATCTGTGATGGGATATTTGGGAACCCTTTGAGGCTTAAAGGAAATAATCAAATATCTGCAGATATAAGCTAGAAAATGTCTACCTATGAAATTGCTTTATGATGTGTGGATACATCTCACAGTGTTAAATTTCGCTTTGATTCAGTAGGTGGGAAACATTCCTTTTGGAGAATCTGCAAAGGAACATTTTGAGGCCAATGGGGAAAAACAGAATATCCCCAGGAAAAAACTAGAAAGAAGCTATCTGAAACTGCTTTGTGATGTCTGGATTCATCTCACAGAGTTAAACAATTCCTTTGATTTGGCAGGTTGGACACACTCTTTTTGGAAAATTTCCAAAGGGACATTTGGAAGCCCATTGAGGCCAATGGGGAAGACCAGAATATCTGCAGGTAAAAACTAGAAAGAAGTTATCTGTGAAACAGCTTTATGATGTGTGGATTCATCTCACAGAGTGAAACATTTCTTTTGATTCAGGAGATTGGACACAGTCTTTCTGAAGAATATGCAAAGAGACATTTCACAGGCCATTGAGACCTATGGGGAAAAAGAGAATATACCTGGGTAAAAACTAGAAAGAAGCTCTCTGTGGAACTGCCTTGTTCTACAGATGAGAAGTGGATTCATCTCTCAGAGTGAAACATTTCTTTTGATACAGTAGTTTGGAAACACTCTTTTTGGAGAATCTGCAAAAGAGCATTTGGGACACTTTTGAGGCCTAAGGGAAAAAACTGAATATCCTCAAGTAAAAACTAGAAAGAAGGTATCTGTAAAACTGCTTTGTGAGGTGTGGATACATCTCACAGAGTTTAAACCTTTCCTTTGATGCAGCAGGTTGGAAGCACTCTTTTTGGAGATTCTGATAAGGGACATTTAAGAGACCTTTGAGGCCCATGCAGAAAAAAACCACATATCCTTAGGTAAAAACTAGAAAGAAAGTATCTGTGAAACTGCTTTGTTTTGTGTGGATTCATTTCACAGAGTTAAACATTTCTTTTGATTCAGCAGGTTGGAAACACTCTTTCTGGAGAATCTGCAAAAAGACTTTTGGGAGCCCATTGAGACCCATAACGAAAATGCCAATTTTTCCCCATACCTAGAAATAATATATCTGTGAAACTGCTTTGTGATGTGTGGAGTCATCTCATAGAGTTAGACGTTTCTTTTGATTCAGCATGCTGGAAAAACTTTTTTTTGGAGAATGTGTAAAGGAAAATTTTGGAATCCCAGTGAGGCCCATGGGGAAAAAACAAATATACTGAGGTAAAAACTAGAAAGAAGATATTGGTATAACTGATTTGTGATGTATGCTTCATTTCACAGTTTTAAACATTTCTTTTGATTCAGCAAGTTGGAAATACTCTTTTTGAGGATCTGAGTAGAGACATTTGGGAACCTATTGAAGATTATGGGGAAAAGATCAATATCCCCAGGTAAAAACTAGAAAAAAGCTATCAAGAACCTGCTTTGTGATGTGTGGATTCATCTCACAGAGATAAAATTTCTATTGATTCAGCATGTAAAAAGTACTCTTTCTGGAGGATCTACAATGGAACATTTTGGAGACCATTGAATCATATGGGGTAAAACTGAATATCCCCAGGTAAATACTAGGAAGAAGTTATGTGTAAAACTACTTTGTGATGTGTGGACTCACCTAACAGAAGTAAAATTGCCTTTCTATTCAGCAGATTGGAAACACTCTTTTTGGAATATCTGCTTAGGGACATTTGGGGCCCCATTGAGGTCTTGAGGAAAAACAGAATATCACAGATAAAAATTGGAAAGAAGATGTATGAGAAATGGCTTCATGATGTGTGGATTCATGTCACAGAGTTAAACCTTTCTTTTGATTCAGCAGGTTGGAAAGACTCTTTTTGGAGAATCTAGGAAGGGATATTTGGGAGCTCATTGAGGCCCATGGGAAAAAATCAAATATCCCCAGAAAGTCTAAGGAATGTATCTGTAAAACTGCTTTGTGATGTGTGGAGTCATCTAACAGAGTTACAACTTTCTTTTGATTCAGCAGGCTGGAAAAACTCTTTTTGGGGAATCTGTAAAGTTAAATTTAGGAGACTAGGGGACCATGTGGAAAACGGAATGTACCCAGGTAGAAACTAAAAGCAAGCTGTCTGTCAAACAGCCCAGAGTTAAAACTTTCTTTTGATTCAGCAGGTTGGAAACACGCTTTTTGGAGGATCTGTGAAGGGACATTTGGAAGGTCATTGAGGCCAGTGGGGTAAAATGCAATATGCTGTGATTCAAAACTGGAAAGAAGCTATCTGTGAAACTGCTTTGTGGCTTGCAGATTCTTCTCACAGAGTTAATACTTTCTTTTGATTCGACAGGTTGAAAACACTTTTTTTTTTTGGAAAGTCTGTGAAGGGACATTTTAGATCCCATAAAAGATCATGGGGAAAGTCAGAATATTCTCAGGTAAAAACTTGAAAGAATCTATGTGTGAAACTGCTTTGTGATTTGTGGATTCATCTCAGAATTAATCCTTTCTTTTGATTAAGCAAGTTAGAAAATCTCAGCCAGGTGGGGTGGCTCATGCCTCTGATCTCAGGACTTTGGGAGGCTGAGGTGGGTGCATCACAAGGTCAGGAGTTTGAGACTGTCCTGGCTAACATGGTGAAACCCCATCTCTATTAAAAATACAAAAAAATTATCCAGGCATGGTGGTGGGTGCCTTAGTCCCAGCTACTTGGGTGGCTGAGGCAGGAGAACAGTGTGTACCTGGGTGGTGGAGCTTGCAGTGACTGGGAAATTGGAATACTTCACTCCCAACTGGGTGACAGAACAAGACTCCACCTCCAAAAAAAAAGAAAAGAAAAAGAAAATCTCTTTTTGGAGTATATGCAAAGGGATATTTGGGAGACCACTGAGGCCCATATGGAAAAACTTAATATCTCCAGGTAAAGACAAGAAAAAAGCTGTCTGTGAAACTCCTTTGTGATGGGTAGATTCATCTCAAAGAGTTAAATGTTTTTTTTGATTCAGCAGGATGGAAACACTCTTTTTTAGAGATTCTGCTAAGGGATATTTGTGAACCCATTGAAACTTATGGGAAAACTAAATATTCCCAGGTAAAAACTAGAAAGAAGGTATCTGTGAAACTGCTTTGTTGTATGTGGATCCATCTCTTAGAGATAAACCTCTTTTTTGACACAGCAGGTTAAAACACTCTTTGTGGAGGATCTGCAAATGGACGTTTTGAAGCCCATTGAGGACAATGTGAAAAACCAAATATTGCCAGGTAAAATCTAGAAAGAAGCTATCTGTAAAAATACTTTGTGGTTTGTTGCTTCTTATCAGAATTAGATGTTTTCTTTGATTCAACATGTTGGAAACAATCTTTTTGGAAAATTTGCAAAGGCACATTTGGTAGCCCATTGAGACATACAGGGAAAAACCCAATATCCCCAGGTAAAAACTAGAAAAAAACTTTCTATGAAACTGGTTTATGATGTGTGGATTCATCTTTCTGAATTAAACCTTTCTTTTGATTCAGCAGGTTGGGAACACTCTTTTTGGAGAAACTGTGAAGGGATTTTTGGGAACCCATTGACGTCCATTTGGAGAAACTGAATTTTCACAGGTAAAAACTAGAAAGAATCTGTGTAACAGCTTTGTGATGTGTGGATTCATCTCACAGAGTTAAATCTTTCTTTGGATTCAGCAGATTAAAAGCACTCTTTTTGGAGAATCTATGAAGGGATTTTTGAGAGCCCATTAAGGCCTATTGGGTAAAAAACTAGTATCCTTAGGTAAAAACTAGAAAGAACCTATCTGTGAAACTGCTTTTGTCACGTGTGGATTCATCTCACCGAGTTAAACCTTTCTTTGGATTCAGCAGGTTAAAAACACTCTTTTTGGAGAATCTGCATGGGATATTTGGGAGTCCATTCAGGCCCATGTGGAAAAACCCAATATCCCCAGCAAAACATTAGAAAGAAAGTGTCTGTGAAATTGCTTTGTGATGTGTGGATTCACCTCACAAAGTTAAACCTTTCTTTTGATTTATCTGGTTGGAAATGTGGGAAAGAGAGTTTCTGGGGTGCCACTTGTGCTGGTCTCCTCTGTATGGGACACACATTGAAAGCCATAGGTGGCCTCTGAGGAAAAAAGTCTCTTTATTGCCTTTGGGATTTTATGCCCCATGAGCATAAACACTCAGCAGCATTCCACAGTTTTCTCAGGGTGATAATACTCCATTGAAGCAGTGGAGTATAGTCAAACATCTTGGCTTCCCCTAAAACCTGCTACCACCTGCTTCAGTCCCAATAAGTTAAAAGTCTTAAGTAGTTTAGACACACGCCTCTCCTCAAGAAAATTCACATAAATCACTACTGCTATAAATCTTATGGAATGATTCACAAGCTCTCCTTCACTGATTAATCCTTTACCTCATTCCTTCCTCCCCTTTCCATCTGCTGTAAGAACAAAGAGCTTATATACAAATAAATTGGGTGGAGCCTGAGAACTTTGGGCTGTGAGCAAGCCGTCAATGCTCCAGCCCCTTAGACCCACCTTTTAAACACTTATGCTGTCTCTTTCTAATTCCTTTTTTCTCCACCAGAGTCGGGGTACCTGCTAGGTGGTGTGGGATTGGTTTCCCCAACATCTGGCACCCAACACGGGTCTCCCTATAATCTCTACAAATAATCCAGTGAAGATATGTCAGAGCATGGAAAGTGGAGCATGACTGACAAAGGACATCCATGTAAGTTTTCACTTCAGGCTCTATGGAGAATTCAATGGTAACTGCAGGAAAATATGGGTCAGGCTGAAAGTAAGTTTGCTAATTACTTAAGGCTGGTGCTGCAGTCATTGTGCTGCAGTGGGGCAATTGTGAGTATCCGAAACCTCACATCTTTGTTCCATCTCATAGAAGAGTATTCTCCTTGGTTCCTGGAATATGGAAAAAAAGAATGTAAAAGATTGGTATAAGGTCAGATCAGACTCAAAATGAGCACAACAAGAGAGCCACAATATTCCTTTCTTCTCTTGGTCTGTGTCATTGGCAATTAAAAGAGCACTAAAGTGCTTCCTCACTGAAGTGGAAGGAGTAGGAGTTTCAGGATGACATAGAAAATTGTAATAATCAGAAGTCTGATGATCAGCAAAGTGAACCATTACGGTCTAGGCTTAAAAAGGGGGAGAAATGGGAAACTATATATGCTAACTTCCTAAAACTTATGAAAGGAACAGTTCCACCTACTGCAGAAACAGTGCCACCTACTGTGCCTTTAGGGGAACGCCTGGAATGGCCACCCCTGCCTCAGCCTTATGAATTTCTGGAAAGGGAGACTGAGATGTGGCTTCCCACTCCCGTTTCATGCCCCACCATTAACTATGGTGAAGGAAAGCTTCAGGCTTACCCAACAGTGAATTACAGTGAGGGAATAACCCAAGCTTGTACTCCTGATAATTATGGTAAAGGAATGTTGTGAGCCACCCCAAATACTAATGATGGCTCAGGGATAATGCAGGCATCCATTCTCCCAACAGGATAAATGGGGTATTTGGATGTTTGGCAGTTTTCATTAAATATTTTGCCAGCTGAGAAGTCCAGAGAACATGATGAAGCAGAGTGGGAGCTATTTTATTTTAAAATATTAAAAGACTTAAAGCAAGCAATTGGACAATATGGACCAAATTCTCCTTATGTTCATTCCTTATTACAATCTGTGGCTTATAACCAACATTTAATACTTATAGATTAGGAGTCATTAACCTGATCCACACTGTTCTCTCAATTTCTGTAATTTAAAACCTGTCAGATGGATCAAGCAATAAATCAGACATGCAGAAATGCTCAAGCCTAACCTTCCATTAATATCACATGTGATCAGTTGCTTGGAATTGGACATACATGAAGTACTGAAAATCAAGCAATGATAATGGGTGTTGAAACTGGTCATCAGCTCAGAACTATATGTCTAAGAACCAGGCAAAAAAATTCATGACCTTGGTACTATTTACCCATATTTTAACTCAGTTCAATAGGCTTCAAGGGAGCCTTATCCAGATTTTGTCACCCATTTGCACGACACGATTCAAAAGGCCATTTTGGATTACTATGCCAGGAAAGTGATCTGTGAAGGAACATTTTGGAGCCCATTGAAATCTATGGGGAAAAACCATATATTCACAAGTAAAAAATAGAAAGAAGCTATCTATGAAACTGTTTTCTGATGTGTGGATTCATCTTACAGATATAAAACTTTCTTTTCATTCAGCAGGTTGAAAACACTCTTTTTGGAGAATCTGCAATGAAACATCTGAGGCACATTGAGGCCTAAGAGGGAAAACTGAATATCTCCGGATAAAAACTAGAAAGTAGCTATCTGTGAAACTGCTTTTTGATATAGAGATTCATCTTACACGTTAAAACTGTCTTTTGATGGAGAAGTTAGAAACATTATTTTTGGAGAATCTGTATGAAGACATTTGAGAGGCCATTGAGGCCTATGGAAAAAGAACCAAATGTCTTCAGATAAAAACTGGAATCTCTCTGTGAAACTACTTTCTGATGTGCAGATTCATGTAACAGAGTTAAACCTTTTCTTCATTTAGCATGTTGCAAACACTCTGTGGAATCTGCAAAGACAGATATTGAGCTCACTAAAGTGAGTGGTGAAAAACAAAGTATCCCCAGATAGAAACAAGAAACAAGTTATCTGTGAAACTTCTTTGTAATATTTGGATTCAGCTCAAAGAGTTACACCTTTCTTTTGATTCAGTGGTTTGGAAACTCTCCTTTTAAATGATGTCCAAAGGGAATTTTTGAGCCCATTGAGTCCTTGGTGAGAAACTGAATATCCCCAGGTGAAAATTATGAAGAAGCTATCTGTGAAACTGCTTTGTGATATGTGGATTCATGTCACATAATTAAAATTTTCTTTTTGTGCTGCAGGTTGGAAAGACTTTTTTTGGAGAATCTACAAAGTCACATTTGGATGCCGTTTGAGTTTTATGTGGAAAAACATAATTTCAAGGGATAAAAACTAGTACGAAGCTGTTTGTGAAACTGCTTTGTGACTTTTGGATTCATTTCACAGAGTTAAATCTTTCTGTTGATTCACCAGCCTGAAAACACTCTTTCAGGACAATCTGCAATAAAACATTTGGGGGCCCATTGAGGCATATGGGGAAAAACCAAATATCTCCATTTAAAAACTAGAAAGACTTGAGGGACTGATCCAAGATGGCCAAATAGGAACAGCCTACAGTTCCCAGAGTGACACAGAAGACAGGTGATATCTGCATTTCCAACTGAGGTAGTGGGTTCATCTCTCTGGGACTTGTTGGACAGTGGATGCAGCCCATGGAGTGTGAGCTGAAGCAGGCTGGGACATTGCCTCACCCAGGAAGGATGGGGGTTGGGAAATTCATTTTCCTATCCAAGGGAAGACATGGTGGATGGTACCTGGAAAATCAGGACACTCCCATCTTAATACTGCACTTTTCCACAGTGTTAGCAAATGGCACACCAGGAGATTATATTCCGTGCCTGGCTCAGAGGGTCCCACATCCACAGAGCCTTGCTCACAGCTACAACAGCAGTCCAAGATTGAGGTGCAAGGCAACCGCAAGGCTGGAGAGGGGCGTCCACCATGGCTGAGGCTTAAGTAGCTAAACAAAGCAGCTGGGAACTTCAAATTTGGTGGAGCCCATCACAGCTCAATGAGGCCTGCCTGCTACTGGAGACTCTACCTCTGGGGGCAGGGTATAGCTGAACAAAAGGCACTAGAAACTTTTGCAGACATAAAGGTATCTGTGTGGCAGCTTTGAAGAGTGTAGTCGTTCTTCCAGCATGGAGTTTGATATCTGAGAATGGACAGACTACCTCTTCAAGTGGGTCCTTGACCCCCAAGTAGACTAACGTGGAGACACCTCCCAGCAGGTGCTGACTGATACCTCATACAGCTTGGTGCACCTCTCAGATGAAGCTTCCAGATGAAGGATCAGGCAGCAACATTTCCTGTTGTGCAGTATTTGCTGTTCTGCAGCCTCCGTTGGAGATACCCAAGCAAACAGGGTCTGGAGTGGACCTCCAACAAAGGCTAACAGAGGTGAAACTGAGAGCCCTTATTTTTAGAAAGAAAACTAATAAACAGAAAGGAATAGCAACAACATCAACAAAAAGAACATCCATGCCAAAGCCCCATCTGTAGGTCACCATCATCAAAGACCAAAGGTAGATAAAACCACAAAGATGGGAAGAAACCAGAGCAGAAAACCTGAAAATTCTAAAAATCAGAGCATCTTTTCTCATCCAAAGGAAAGCAAGCTTCTCCTCAGCAACAGAACAAAGCTGGAGGGAGAATGACTTTGATGAGATGACAGAAGTAGGGTTCAGAAGATTGGTAATAACAAACTTCTCTGAGATAAAGAAGGATGTTTGAGCCCATTGCAGAGAAGCTAAAAACTTGGGGAATACAGATTAGACGATGGGTTAGCTAGGATAAACAGCCTAGAGAAGACCTTAAATGACCTGATGGAACTGAAAACTATGGCATGAGTACTACGTGATGCATGCAGAAGCTTCAGTAGCTAATTCAATCAAATGGAAGAAAGGGTATCAGTGATTGAAGATCAAATGAATGAAATGAAGCAAGAAGACAATTTTAGAGAAAAAAGAGTAAAAATAAATTAAGAAAGCCTCTAAGAAATATGGAACTGTGAGAAAAGACCAAATCTACATCTGATTCGTGTACTTGAATGTGACAGGGAGAATGGAACCAAGTTGGAAAACACCTGCGTGATATTATCCAGGAGAACTTCCCCAACTTAGCAAGGCAGGCCAACATTAAAATTCAGGAAATACAGAGAATACCACAAAGATAATCCTCAAGAAGAGTAAACACAAGACACATAATTGTCAGGTTCACCAAGATTGAAATGAAGGAAAAAATGTTAAAGGAAGCCAGAGAGAAAGGTTGGAATTCCCACAAAGGGAAGTCCATCAGACTAACAGTAGATCTCTCAGAAGAAACTCTACAAGCCAAAGAGAGTGGGGCCTATATTCAGCTTTCTTAAAGAAAAACATTTTCAACCCAGAATTTCATATCCAGCAAAACTAAGCTTCATAAGTGAAGGGAAAATACAATCCTTTACAGACAAGCAAATGCTGAGAGGTTTTGTCACCACCAGTCCTGCCTTACAGGAGCTCCTGAAGGAAGTACTAAACATGGAAAGGAACAATCGGTAAGAGCCACTGCAAAAACATGCCAAACTGTAAAGACCATCAATGCTAGGAAGAAACAACATCAACTAACGAGCAAAATAACCACCTAACATATTAATGACAGGATCAAATTCACATATACAGTATTAACCTTCAACACCAGTGGGCTAAATGCCCCAATTAAAAGACAGACTGGCAAATTGGATAAAGTGTCAAGGCCCATCAGTATTCTGTATTGAGAAGACCCATCTTCTATGTAGAGACACACATTGGCTC
Organism: Pongo pygmaeus; assembly: GCF_028885625.2. Lineage (NCBI taxonomy): Eukaryota > Metazoa > Chordata > Mammalia > Primates > Hominidae > Pongo > Pongo pygmaeus. The sequence continues at coordinate 30,995,477 of NC_072397.2, read as the reverse complement.
AAAATAAAGGGATGGAGGAAGACCTACCAAGCAACTGGAAAACAAACAACAACAAAAAAAGCAGGGTTTGCAATCCTAATCTCTGATAAAACAGACTTTAAACTAACAAAGATCAAAAGAGACAAAGAAGGCCATTACATAATGGTATAGAGATCAATTCAACAAGAAGAGCCAACTATCCTACATATATATGCACTCGATACAGAAGTACACAGATTTGTAAGGCAAATTCTTAGAAACCCACGAAGAGACTTAGAATCTCTTTAACACAACAATAATGGGAGTCTTTAACACCCCACTGTCAGCATTAGAGAGATCAACAACACAGAAATTTAACAAGGATAGCCAGCACTTGAACTCAGTTGTGGACCAAGTGGACCTAATGGACATCTACAGAACTCTCCAGCACAAATAAACATAACATACATTCTTCTCAGCACCACATCACACTTTTTCCAAAACTGACCACATATTTGGAAGGAAAGCATCCTCAGCAAATGTAAAAGAACAAATATTATAACAAACTGTCTCTCAGACGACAGTGCAATCAGATTAGAACTCAGGATTAAGAAACTTACTCAAAACCACACAACTGCATGGAAACTGAACAACTTGCTCCTGAGTGACTACTGGGCAAATAACGAAATGAAGGCAGAAATAAAGATGTTCTTTGAAACCAATGAGAACAAAGACAAAACATAACAGAATCACTGGAAGACATTTAAAGCAGTTTGTAGAAGGAAATTCATAGCACCAAATGCCCACAAGAGAAAGCAGGAAAGATCTAAAATTGACAGCCTAACATCGCAAATAAAAGAAATAGAGAATCAAGAACAAACACATTCAAAAGCTAGCAGAAGATGAGAAATAACTAAGATCAGAGCACAACTGAAGGAGATAGAGAAATAAAAAAAAATACCCTTCAAAAAATAAATGAATCCAGGAGCTGTTATTTTGGAAAGATCAATAAAATTGATAGACCACTGGCAAGGCTAATAAAGAATAAAAGAGGGAAGAAACAAATAGATGCAATACAACACACCAAGGCTAAACCAGGGAGACGTTGAATCCCTGAATAGATCAATAACAGGCTCTGAAATGGAGGTAATAATTAGTAGCCTACTAACCAAAAAAAGTCCAGGACCAGACGGATTCATAGCTGAAATCTACCAGAGGTACAAGGAGGAGCTGACACCATTCTTTCTGAAACTATTCCAATCAATAGAAAAGAGGGAATCCTCCCTAACTCATTGTATGAGACCAGCGTCATCCTGACACCAAAGCCTGGCAGAGACACAACAAAAAAAGAGAATTTTAGACCAATATCCCTGATGAACATTGAAGCAATGATCCTCAATAAAACACTGGAAAACTGAATCCAGCAGCACATCAAAAAGGTTATCCAGCACAATCCAGTGGGCTTCATCCCTAGGATGCAAGGCTGGTTCAACATATCCAAATCAATAAACGTAATCATCCTATAATCAGAACCAAAGACAAAAATCGCATGATTGTCTCAATATATGCAGAAGAGACCTCTGACAAATTTCAACAGCATTTCATGCTAAAAACTCTCAATAAACTAGATATTGATGGGATGTATCTCAAAATAATAAGAGCTATTTATGAAAAACCCACAGCTAATATCATATTGAATGGGCAAAAACTGGAGCATTCACTTTGAAAACTGGCACAAGACAGGGATGCCCTCTTACCACTCCTGTTCAGCATTGTGTTGGAAGTTCTGACCAGGACAATCAGGCAGGAGAAACAAATAAAGGATATTCAAATAGGAAAAGAGGAAGTCAAATTGTCCCTGTTTGCAGATCACATGATTGTATACTTACAAGACTCCATTGTCTCATCCCAAAATCTCCCCTTAAGCTGAAAAGCAACTTCAGCAAAGTCTCAGGATACAAAATCAATGGGCAAAAATCACAAGCATTCCTATACACCTATAACAAACAGAGGCATATCATGAGTTAACTCCCATTCACAATTGCTTCAAAGAGGACAAAATACCTAGGAATCCAACTTACAAGAATGTGAAGGACCTTTCCAAGGAGAACAACAAAGCACTGCTCAAATAAATGAAGGAGGACACAAACAAATGGAAGAATATTTCATGCTCATGGTTCAGCAAGTTGGAAAAAATCTCACTGGAGAATCTACAAAGGGACTTTTGTAAGACTACTGAGGACTTTTGGGAAAAACTGAATATCCCTAGATAAAAACAAGAAAGAAGCTACCTGTGTAACTACTTTGTGATGTGTGTATTCAACTCACAAAGTTAAAGCTTTGTGTGGATTCAGCATTTTTGAAACACTGTTTGTGGAGAATCTGAAAATGGACATTTGGCAGTCCATTGAGGCCTAAGGGGAAAATCAGAATATCTCCAGAAAAACTAGAAAGAAGTTCTCCATGAAACTGCTGTGTGATGTTTGAATTAATCTCACAGGGTTAAAAATTTCTTTTGATTCAGCAGTTTGGAAACACACATTTTGAGGAATCCACTATGGGACATTTGGGATCCCATTCAGGCCTATGGGGAAAAGCCAAATATCCTGACATAAAAACTGGAAAGAATCTCTGTGAAACTGCTCTGTGATGTGTGAATTTATCTCACAGAGGGAAACGTTTCTTTTGTTTCAGCAGGTTGGAAACACTCTTTTTGAAGAAAGTGCAAAAGGGCATTTGGAAGCCTACAGTGGCCCATGGGGAAAAACTGAATATCCCAAGACAAAAACTAGACAGAAGCTATCCTTGAAACTGCTATGTGATGTGTGGATTTATCTCACAGAGTTAAAATTTTTTTCTGATTCAGCATGTTGGAAACACTCTTTCTGGAAAATTTGCAAAGGGACATTTGGGAGCCACAGAGGCCTAAGGGGAAAAACAGAATATCTCCAGATAAAAACTAGAAACAAGCTATCTTGAAACTGCACTGTGATGTGTGGATTCATCCCAAACAATTAAAACTTTCTTCTTATTGAGCAGGTTGGAAACACTCTTTTTGGAAAATCTCACATGTGGGTGCCCATTAGGGCCTACAGAGAAAAACAGAATATCCCCTTATAAAAACTAGAAAGAAGCTATGTGTGAAATTGCTTTGTGATGTGTGGATTCACCTCACAGAGTTAAAATTTTCTGTTGATTCAGCAGGTTGGAAACACTTTTTTTGGATAATCTGCTATGGGACATTTGTAAGCCCATTGTTGTCTATAGGGAAAAACTGAACATCCCCAGATAAAAATAAGAAAGAAACCACTGGTGAAACTGCTTTGTAATGTGAAGATTCAACTCTTAGATTTAAACGTTTCTATTCATTTAGAATGTTGGAAACACTCCTTTTGGAGAATCCACAAAGTGGCATTTGGGAGCCCATTGAGGCTGATGGTACAAAACAGTATATCCTCCGATAAAAACGAGAAAGACGGTATCTGTGAAACAGCTTTAGGATGTGTGGATTCAGCTCACAGGATTATACTATTCTTTTAATTCAGCAGCTTGGAAACACTCCTTTTGTAGAATCTGTAAAGGGACATTTTGGACTGCATTAAGACCTATCGTTAAAAACCAAATATCCCACAATAAAAACTTGTAAGAAGCTATCTGTGATACTGCTTTTTGAGGTATGATTTCAGTGCACAGTGTAAACCTTTATTTTGATTCCACAGATCAGAAACCCTCCTATTTTAGAATCTACAAAGGGTCATTTAGAATATACGAAGGGTCATTTTGGAGAGCAGTAAGGCCTATAGTGAAAAACCAAATATACCTAGAAACAAAGAAACACGTTTTCTGAGAAACTGCTTTGTCTCCTTTCAGCTCACGGAGTTAAGCTTTTCTTTTGGTTCAGCAGTTTGGAAACAGTCTTATTGTAGAATATGTAAAGGGACACTTTGAAGGACCTTGAGGCCTATAGTGAAAAACTGAATATCCTGTGACAAAAAGTATAAAGAAACTATGTGTGAAACTTCTTTGTGATATGTGGATACAACTCACAGAGTTAAACTGTTGTTTTGATTCAGCAGGTTGGAGACATTCTTCTTGTTGAATCTGCAAAGGGACATTTTGGAGCCCATTATGCCTATAGAGAAAAACAGAATATCTCATAATAAAATTTCAAAAGAAGCTATCTGTGAAATTGCTTTGAAATGAATGGTTTCAGGTCACAGAGTTAAATTTTTAGTTTGATTCAGGAGGTGTGAAACTCTTTTCATAGAATATGTGAAGGGACATTTCAGATCACAGTAATGCATACAGTAAAAAACCGAATATTCTATGAGAAAAACTAAAGAGAAACTGAAACAGCTTTGCAATTTGTTGATTCAGCTCACAGAGTTAAACCTTACTTTTGATTCAGCATGTTGGAAACACTCTTTTTGTACAATCTGCTAAAGAACATTTTGGAGCACAGTGAGACCTATAGAGAAAGATCAAATATGCCACAATAAAATATTGAAAGAAGCTATATTAGTAACTGCTTTGTGATGTGTGGATTCAGCTCACAAAGATAAACCATTCTTTTCATTCAGCAGTTTGGAAACACTCTTTTGAAGAATCTGTGGAAGGACAGTTCACAGGGCAGTAAGGTCTATAGATGAAAATCAGATATCCTTATGTAAAAATTAAAAAGAAGATATTTGCAAAACTGATTGATGATATGTATTCAGCTCACAGAATTAAACCCTCCCTTTACTTCCAGCATGTTAGAGACACTCTTTTTGCACAATCCACTAAGGAAGATTTTGGAGCACCATAAGTCCTATAGTGAAAAATCAATATTCCATGGTAATAACTAAAAAGAAACTATATCTGAAGCTTTTTTCTTAGTTCTACATTTAGCTCACAGATTTAATCTTTCTTTTTCATTCAGTAGTTTGGAAACTCTGTTTTGTCAAATCTGTGAAGGGACAATTCAGAGCCTACCAGGCATATAGCAAAAACAGAAGAGCCCAGGTCAAATTTAAAAAGAAGCTATCTGTGAAACTGCTCTGTTATATATGGATTCAGCTCACAGAGTTAAAGCTTTCTTTGGATTCAGCAGTTTGGAAACACTCTTTTTGCAGAATGTGCTAATGAACAATTTGGAATGCACTAAGACCTATAGTGAAGAACAAAACATACTACATTAAAAACTAGAAAGAGGCTATCTGTGAAACTACTTTGTTTTGTGTGAATTCAGCTCACAGAGTTAAATCTTTCTTTTGATTCAGCAGATTAAAAACACTCTTTTTATAGATTCTGTGAAGGCACATTTTGGATTGGAGTAAGGCCAATATTAAAAAACTGAATATCCCACAATAGAAACTGGAAAGAGGTTATCTGTGAAACTGCTCTATGATGTGTGAATTCAGCTCAAAGAGTTAAAACATACTTTTGAATCAACACTTTGGAAACTGCTTGGAAACTCTTTTTGTGCAATCCATGAGGTGATATTGAGGGCTTTAGTGGAAAACTGAATGCCCTGTGATAAAAAACAGAAGAAAGCTATCTGTGAAATGGCTTTATGCTGTGTGGATTAGGCTGCTAGAGTTGAAACTTTCCTTTTTTTCAGCAGGTTGGAAACACTCTTTATGTAAAATCTGCAAAGGGACATTTCAGAGTGCAGTGAATCTTACATTGAAAATAGAATATCCCACTAAAATACTAGAAAGAATGTATCTTTGAAGCTGTTTTTTTATGTGTGGACTCAGCTCATACATTTAAACATTTCTTTTCATTCAGCAGTTTGGAAACACTCTTGTTGTAGCATCTGCAAAAGAACATTTCGAATCCCATTTTGCTTATAGAGAAACAGAATATCCCGCAATAAAATATAGAAAGAAGGTATCTGTGAAACTGCCTTGTGATGTGCGTATACAGCTCACAGAGTTAAAACTTTGTTTTGATTCAGCAGTTTGGAAAGAGTCTTTTTGTAGAATCTGCAAAGGGATACTTCAGAGCACAGTAAGGCCCATAGTGAAAAACTGAATATCCCACAATAAAAATTAAAAGGAAGTTATCTGTAAAACTATTTTCTGATGTGTGGATTCAGCTCACAAAGTTAAACCATTTTTAATTCAGTGGTTTGGAAATAGTCTTTTTGCAGAATCTGTGAAGGAACGTTTCAGAGCACACTAAGGCCTATAGTGAAAAATTGAATATCTCATGATATAAAATAGAAAGAAGCTATCTGTGAAAAAGTTTGTCAAGTCTCCATTCAGCTCACAAGGTTAAATCATTCTTTTGATTCAGCAGTTTGCAAATACTCTTTGTGTAGAATCTGTGCAGGCACATTTCGAGACCACTAAGCCTACAGTGTAAAAGTGAACATCTCATGATGAAATCTAGAAAGAAGCTATATGAGAAACTATTTTGCTATTTGAGGATTCGGTTCAAAAAGTTAAACCATTTTTTTGGTTCTGCCGTTTGGGAACACTTTTTTTATAGAATCTGTGAAGGGACATTTCAGGCCACCATCAGACCTTCAGTGAGAAACAAAATACTCCTAGATAAAAACTAGAAAGAGATTATCTGTGAAACTGCTTCCTGTGCATTCAGCTCACAGATTTAAACCTTATTTTGATTCACCAGTTAGAAAATACTCTTTTTGCAGAATATGCAAAGAGACATTTTGGAGCACAGTGAGCTCCATAATGATAAAGTGCATATCCCATGATAAAAAACTAGAAAGAGTCAATCTTTGAAACTGCTTTGTGAAGTGTGCATTTGGTTCACAGAAATAAACTGGTCTTTTGATTCAACAGTTCAGAAACACTGTTTTTGTAGGATATGTGGAGACATTTCTGAGTGCAGTAAGTTCTATAGTGAAAAACCAATTTTTCCACAAGAAAAATTAGAAGGAAGGTTGTTGTGAGTCTGCTTTGTGATGTATGCACTCAGTTCACAAAATTAAACCTTTCTTTTCATTCAGCAGTTCAGAAAAACTCTTTTTGCAGGATCTTTGAATGAACATTTCTGATGACATTGAGGCCTATAGTCAAAAAATGAATAGCCTGTGATAAAAATTAGTAAGAAGCTATCTGTGAAACTGCTTTGTGATGTGTAGATTCAGCTCATAGAGTTTAGCCTTTCTTTTGATTCAGTAAGTTGGTAACACCCTTCTTATAGAATATACGAAGAGACTTTTCAGAGAAAAGTAAAACCTATAGTGAAAAACAAAAAGTCCTATGACAGAAACTGAAAAGAAGCCATATGCAAAACTGCTTTGTGATGTGTGCATTCAGTTCACAAAGTTAAACTTACCTTTGATTCAGTGGTTTGGAAACACTCTTTTTGTAGCATCTGCTAAGGGATATTTCACAGTGAAGTAAGAAAAAAACTGAATATCTCAAGTAAAAACTATAAAGAAGCTATCTGTGAAAATGCTTTGTGAAGTCTCCATTCAGCTCACAGTGTTAAAATTTTCTTTTGATTCAGTGTTTGGAAATACTCTTTTTGTAGAATCTGCAAAGTGACATTTTGGAATCCAGTAGGCCTATAGTGAACTACAGAATATTCCATGATAAAATCCAGAAATAATCTATCTGTTAACCTGCTTTGTGAAATGTGGATTCAGCTCACAAAGTTAAACTGTTCCTTGTTTTAGCAGTTTTAAACACTCTTTTTGTAGAACCAGAGAAGGGACATTTTGGAGCACAGTAAGTCCTACAATGAAAAACGAAGTGTCTCTAGGCAAAAACTAGAAAAAGTTATCTGTGAAATTGCTTTCTGGTGTGTGCTTTCAGCTCACACAGGGAAATCTTTCTTTTGCTTTTGATTTTGTATAATTTGGAAGGTATTGAGGCCTGTAGTAAAAAAATTGAATATCCCATGATAAAAACGAAAAGAAGTTACCTTTGAAACTGCTTCATGATGTCTGAATTCAGCTCACAGAAGTAAACCTTTCTTTTCATTCAGCAGTTTGGAAACACTCTTTTTTTTGAACCTGCAAAGGGACATTTCGGTGGACATTGAGGCCTACAATAAAAACTATTAAAATCTTCGTGTGAAAATACTTTGGGATGTGTGTATTCAGCTTACAACATTAAGCGTTTCATTTGATTTGGTTCTGTGGAAACACTTTTTCTAGAATATGTGAGGGAACACTTCAGAGCACAGGAAGGCCAATAGTAAACAGAAGATCGTGCAATAAAAACAAAAAGAAGCTATCTGCACAACTGCTTTGTGATGTCATTCAGTTGAAAGAGTTAAAATTTTCTGTTGATTCAGCAGTTTGGGAACACACTTTTTGGAAAATCTGCAAAGGGACAATTCAGAGACAACCAGGCCAATAGTATAAAACAGATTATCTCACCATAAAATCTTAAAGAAACTATCTGTGAAACTTCTTTTGGAATGTCTCAATTCAGCTCAGAGAGTTAAATCTTTCTTTTAATTCGATATAGGGAACACCCCTTTTGTGAAATCTGCTAAAAGATATTTCAATGTACAGTAAGACATACCGTGAAAAGCAGAATATCCCATGACAGAAACTAAACAGATGTTATCTGTGAAACTGCTTTGTGATATCTGCATTCAACTCACAAAATTAAACCTTTCTTTTGATTCAGCAGTTTGGGAACACTCTTTTTCTAAAATCTGCAAACGGATATTTCAGGGACAACTTGGCCTATAGCGACAAACCTAATATCTCACAATAAAATCGAGAAAGAACGTATCTGTGAAACTGTTTTGTGATTTTGGATTCAGCTCACAGAGTTAAATTTTTATTTTGATTCAGCAGGCTTGAAACACTCCTTTGGAGAATCTGAGAAGAGACATTTCAGACCACATTAAGGCCTTTTGTGAAAAACTGGGTATTACTGATAAAAACTGGAAAAAAAAGTTATCTGTGAAACTGCTTTGTGATGTCTGTATTCACCTCATAGAGCCAAATCTTTCTTTTGACTGAGCAGTTTTGAAATACAATTTTTGTAGAAGCTGCAGAGACATTTCAGAGTGTAGTGAGGCCTATTGTGAAAAAAAAATCTTGTGTTGAAAACTAGAAAGAAGCTATCTGTGAAACTGCTTTGTAATGTCTGCATTTACCTCAGAAACTTAAAGGTTTCTTTTGATTCAGCAGTTTGGAATTTTTTTTTTTTTTTTTTTTTTTTTTTTTTTTTTTTTTTTGGAGAATCTGCAAGGGACATTTTGGAGCCTAATAAGTCTATAGTGAAAATCCAAATATCCTGTGATAAAAACTAGAAAGAAGTTATCTGTGAAACTGCTTTATGATATGTGAATTCAGCTGAGTTAAACCTTTCTTTTGATTCAGCAGGTTGAAAACACTGTATTTGTAGAAACTGTGAAAGGACATTTTAGAGGGCAGTAAGGCCTATAGTAAAAGACTGAATACCCCTAGATAAAAACTAGAAAGAAGTTATGTGAAACTGCTATGTGGTATCTGCATTTAGTTCACAAAGGTAAACCTTTCTTTTGACTTAGCAGATTGAAAACACTTTTTTTTTTTTTTTTGAGATGGAGTTTCACTCTGTCACCCAGGCTGGACTGCAGCATAGGTGCAGTGATCTCAGCTCACTGCAACCTCTGCCCCCCAGGCTGAAGTGATTCTCCTGCCTCAGCCTCCCTGTAGCTGGGATTACAGGAATATGCCACCACGCCTGGCTAATTTTGTAATTTTAGTAGAGACAGGGTTTCTCCATGTTGGTCAGGCTGGTCTTGAACTCCCAAATTCAGGTGTTCTGCCTGCCTTGGCCTCCCAAAGTGCTGGAATTACATGCATGAGCCACTGCATCTGGCTTTGGAGATACTTTTTTTATAGAAGAGACATTTCAGAGCACATCGAGGTTTATAGTGAAAAACTGAGTATCTTGTGATTAGAAACTAGAAAGAAGTTCTGTATAAAACTGCTTAGTTATGAAAGGACTCAGCTCAAGAGTTAAATTTTTCTTCTGGTTTAACAGATTGGAACACTATTTTTATGGAATATGTGTGAAAACATTACAGAGCACCATGAGGTATATAGTGAAAAACATAATATCTTACAATAAAAACTACAAAGAAGCTATCTGTGAAACTGTTTTGTGATGTGTGGAATCAGATCACAGAGTTATATCTTTGTTTTGACTCAGGAGTTTGGAAAAACTCTTTTTGTAGCATCGTCTAAGGGACATTTCATAGTGCACAAAGGCCTATATTGAAAAACTGAATATCTCACCATTAAAATCTAGAAAAAGCTATTTGTGAAACTTCTTTGTGAAGTGTGGATTCTGCTCTCAGAATTAAACCTGTCTTTTGATTCAAAAGTTTAGAAACACTCTTGTAGAATATGCACATGGATATTTCAGAGCATAGTACAGCTGATAGTGTAAAACCGAATATCATGAGATAAAAATTAAAAAGATGCTACGTGTGAAAATGCTTTTTGTAGAATCAGCTAAGGGACATTTCTGAGCACACCAAGGCCTATAGCATAAAACTGAATATGTTGTGATAAAAACAAGAAAGAAGCAATCTGTGAAACTGCTTTGTGTTGCAAGCATTCAGGTCACAGTGTTAAACCTTTCCTTTGATTCAGAATTTTGGAAATCATCTTTTTGTAGAATCTGTGAGGTACATTTCTGAGGCCACTAAGCCTATAGTGAAAAATTGAATATCTTGTGATAAAATATTGAAAGAAGCTATCTGAGAAACTGCTTTGTGATGTGTGGATCCAGCTTACAAAGTTAAATTGTTCCTTTCATTCAGCAGTTTGGAAACACTTTTTTGTAGAATCTGCAAATGGGCATTTAGGAGTGCATTAAGGCCTATTGTGAAAAATCAAATATCTCTAGATAAAAACTAGAAAGAAGCTATATGTGAAACTGTTTTGTGATATGTACATTCAGCTCACAGAATTAAACCTTACTTTTGATTCAGCCATTTGGAACACACTATTTGTAGAATCTGAGAAGGGACATTTTGGAAGGCATTGAGGCCTATAGTGAAAAACCGAATATCACGTGATAAAATCTAGAAAGAAGCTATCTGTGAAACTGCTTCCTGGTGTGTGGATTCATCTCTTGTAGTATCTACAAAGGCATATTTTGGAGGACATTGAGGCCTATAGTGAAAAAACATATAGCCTGTGATAAAAATTAACAAGAAGCTATCAGTGAAACTGCTTTGCAACAGTGTGGATTCAGCTTCCAGAGTCAAACCTGTCTTTTAATTCACCAACCTGGAAACACTCTATCTGTGGAATCTGCTAAGGGATATTTCAGAGCACATTAAGGCCATTAGTGAAAAACCCAATATCCCATGATAAAAATTAGGAAGAAACTATCTGTGAAACTGCTTTGTGATGTCTGCATTCAGATCACAGCTTTAAGCTTTTATTTTGACTCAACACTTGGAAATATTCTTTTTGTAGAATCTGTGAAGGGACATTTCAGAGGCAATTAGGCCTACAGTGAAAAACTGAATATCCCATAATAAAAACAGAAAGTAGCTAACTGTGAAACTGCTTTGTGGTGTCTGCATTCATCTCACAGAGTTTCTTTTTATTCCACAGTTGAGAAACTCTCTTTTTGTAGAATTTAGAAGAGACATTTCAGAGCCCAATATGCCAACAGGAGAAAATTGAATATCTTGTGATAAAATCTAGAAAGCAACTGTCTGTGAAACTGAATTATGAAATGTGGATTCAGATCACAGAATTAAACTGTTTCTTTGATTCAACAGTTTTGAAACACTCTTTTTGTAGAATCAGTGAAGGGACATTTCAGTGCACAGTAAGGCCTATAGTGAAAAGCCAAATATTACATGATAAAAACTAGAAAGAAGAAATCTGTGTAATTGTTTTGGATGTGTGCATTCAACTCACAGAGTTAAACCTATGTTTTGATTCAGCAGGTTGGAAACACTCTTTTTGTAGAATCTGTGAGGGATATTTCAGAGAACAGCAAGGCCCATATTGAAAAACCAAATATCCCTAAAAACTAGAAAGAAATTATCTGTAAAACTGCTTTGTGATGTATGCATTCATCTCAGAGTTAAACCTTTCCTTTGATTCAGCTGTTAGGAAGCACTCTTTCTGTAGAATCTACAAAGGTACATTTTAAAATGCATTAAGGCCTGTAGTGAAATAACGAATATAGCTAAACAAAAAGTAGAAAGAAGTTATCATAGAACTTATTCCTGATGTGTGCATTCAGCTCACAGAGTTAAACCTTACTGTTAATTCAGCAGTTTGGAAACACTTCTTTTGTAGATTCAGCAAAGGGACATTTGGGAGGTCATTGAAGCCTACAGTGAAATATTGAATATTCCTTGAAAAAAATTGAAAGAAACTCTCTGTGAAACCACTTTGTGAGATATGGATTCAGTTTACAGATTTAAACCTTTGTTTTCATTCAGCAGTTTGGAAACAGGCTTTTTGTAGAATCTGTGGGAGACATTTCAGAGTGCAGTAAAGCCTATAATGAAAAATGGATTATCCCACAATAAAAACTATAAAGGAGTTATTTCTGAATCTGATTTGTGATGTGTGCATTCAACTCACAGAGCTAAACCATTGTTTTCATTCAGCAGTTTGGAAACACTGTTTTTTTAGACTCTACCAAGAGACATTTCAGAGTATATTGAGGTCTGCAGTGAAAAACTGAAAAGCCCGGGATAAAAGCTAGTAAGAAGCTATCTGTGAAAATGCTTTGTGATGTGTGCATTCAGCTCACAGAGTTAAGCCTTTATTTTGATTCAGCAGATTGGAAACATTCTTTTTGTAGAATCTACAAAGTGATATTTTGGGACACAGTAAGGCCTACAGTGAAAAACAGAATATCTCAAAATAAACACTAGTAAGAAGTTATTTGTGAAACTGCTTTGTGATGTGTGCATCTATCTCACATAATTAAATTTAACTTTTTATTCAACAGCTTGGGAACACTCTATTTCTAGAATCTGTGAAGGGATATGTCAAAGGGCATCGAGATCTATACTGAAAAAATGAATAGACACTATTAAAACTAGAAAAAAATTAGCTGGGCATGGTGGCTTATGCCTGTAGTTCTAGCATTCTGGGATGGCTGCGTGGGTGGATCATGAGGTCAGGAGTTCAAGACTAGACTGGTCAAGATGATGAAACCCTGTTGCTTGCATAAAAACAAAAGTTAGCCAGGCACAGTGACAGGAGCCTAAATCTCAGCTACTTTGTAGGTTGAGGCCAGAGAATCACTTGAACCAGGGTGGCAGAGGTTGCAGTGTGCCAAGATCAAGCCTCTGCACCCCAGGCTGGGTGACAGATTGAGACTCCATCTCAAAAAAAAAAAAAAATCCAGAAAGAATCTATCTGTGAAACTACTTTGTGATGTGTGCATTCAGCTCACAGAGTGAAACCTTTATTTTGATTCAGCAGATTGGAAACACTCTTTTTACAGTATCTATAAAGTGACATTTTGGGACATAGTAAGGCCTACAGTGCAAAACAAAGTATCCCAAAATAACTAGTAAGAAGCTATTTGTGAAACTGCTTTGTGATGCATACATACAGCTCAGTGAGTTAAACCTTATTTCTGATTCAGCAGTTTGGAAACACTATTTTGGTAGAATCTGTGAAGCAACATTTAGGAGCCCACTAAGGCAAATAGTTAAAAAATGGAATATCCTGAAATAAAAACTAGAAAGAAGCTATCCGTGAAACTGCTTTGTGTTGTGTGCTTTCAGTTCGTGGTGTACAGTATTACATTTGATTCAACAGTTTGAAAGCACACTTTTTGTAGGATCTGTGAAAGGATATTACAAGGCCCAAAAGGCCTGTACTGAAAAACACTATATCCCATGATAAAAACTAGAAAGAAGCTGTCAATGAAACTTCTCTGTGATGTGTGCATTAAATTCACAGAGTGAAACTTTTCTTTTTTTTTAATTCAGCAGTTTGGAAACACTCTTTTTGTAGAATCTGAGAAGGTACACTTATGAGTGTATTGATGCCTATAGTGAAAAACGAAAAATCTTCTGAAAAAACTAGAAAGCAAATATCTGTGAAACTGCTTTGTGACATGTAGATTCAGCTCACAGAGTTAAACCTTTCTTTTAATTCAGAAGTTTGGAAACCCTGGTTGTGTAGAATCGGCAAAGGGACATTTGGGAATGCACTGAGGCATTTAGTGAAAAACTGAATATCCCAAGACAAAAACTACAAAAAAGCTACCTGTGAAACTACTTTGTAATGTGTGAATTCAGTTAATAGAAGTAAACCTGTCCTTTAATTCAGCAAGTTGGAAGTACTCTTTTTGTAGTTTTTGCAAAACGACATTTTGGAGGGCATTGAGACCTATCATGAAAAAACAAATATAGCATGATAAAAACCTAGAAGAAGGTATTTTTGAAACTACTTTGTGATGCGTGCATTCAACCCATAGAGTGAAACCTTTTGTTTGACTCAGCAGTTTGGAAACCCACTTTTTGTAGAATCTGCAAAGGGTGTTTCAGAGCTCTTTGAGGCATATAGTGAAAACCTGACTATTTCTAGATAAAATCTAGAAAGAAGATATTTGTGAAACTGCTTTTGATATGTGCATTCAGTTCACAGAGTTGAATCTTACTTTTGAATCAGATGTTTTTAAACAGTTTATTTATAGAGTCCACGAAGAGACAATTTAGAGACCACAGAGCCCTGCAGTGAAAAAGCAAATATCCTGAAATAAAAACAAGAAAGAAGCTATTTGTGAACTTGTTTTGTGATATGTGCATGCAATTCACAGAGTTGAACCTTACTTTTGATTCAGTAGTTTTGAAACACTCTTTTTGTAGAATATGCAAAAGGACATTTCTGAGCCCACTGAGACTTAAAAGTGAAAAACCAAATATCCCAAAATAAAATATCCTAGAAAGAATCTACCTGCCAAACTGCCTTGTGAAGTGTGCATTCAGTTCACAGAGTGAAACCTTTCTTTGATTCAGCAGATTGTGAAAAACACTTTTTCTAGAATCTACAAAGGGACATTTTGGAGTACAGTAAGGATTACAATGAAAAACAGATCACAAAATAAAAACTAGGAAGAAGCTATTCATGAAACTGCTTTGTGATGTATACATTAATGTCAAAGATTTCAACCTTACTTTTGATTCAGCGTTTTGGAAACACTCTTTTTGTAGAATCTGCAAAGTGACATTACAGACCCCAATGAGGCCCATAGTGAAAAACTGAATATTCTGAAATAAAATCTAGAAAGAAGCTATCTGTGAAACTGCTTTGTGACATATGAATTCAGTTCACATTGTTCAATGTAACATTTGATTCAACAGTTTGAAAATATTCCTCTTATAGTAGCTGCAAAGAAACTTTTCGGTGCCCACTGTGGCCTATAGTGAAAACATGTATATCCTAAAATAAAAATGAGAGTCTATCTGTGAAACTGCTTTCTCATGTGTGGATTCAACTTTCAGGGTTGAACCTTTCTTTTGATTAAGGAGTCTGGAAACACCGTTTTTGTGGAATCAGCCAGGGCACATTTCAGTCCGTTGAGACATATAGTGCATATTGGAAAGGATTTTTTTGTAGAATATGCAAAATGGAAATTTTAGAGGGCATGGAGGCATATAGTAAAAGATTGAATATTTCATGATAAAAACTAGAAAGAAGCTATACGTGAAACTGCTTTGTAATGTGTGGATTCAGCTCACAGTTTCACAGAGTGAAACCTTTCTTTCAGCTCACGGAATGATTCATCAATTTGGAAATATCCCACGATAAAAACTAGAAAGAAGCTATTTGTGAAACTGCTTTGTGATGTTTGCATTCAGCTTACAGAGTTAATCCTTTCTTTTGATTCAGCAGTTTAAAAACACTTTTTTTGCTGAATCTCTGAAGGGAGAATTTAAAGTCCACTGAGGGATTAAGTGAAAAACAGAATATCCCAAAATAAAAACAAGAAAGGAGCTATTTGTGAACCCGTTTTGTGATGTGTGCATGCACTTCACAGTTAAACCTTAGTTTGGATTCAGCAGTTTGGAATCTCTCTTTTTGTAGAATCTGCAAAGGGACATTTCTGATCCCACTGAGACCTATAGTGAAAAACTGAATATCTTGAAATAAAAACTAGAAAGAAGCTGTTTGTAAAACTGTTTTGTGATGTGTGCATTCAGCTTGCAGAGTTAAACCTTACTTTTTATTCAGCAATTTGGAAACATTCTTTTCATAGGTTGTGCATCAGAACACTTCAAAGATCATTGAGGCATATATTGAAAAACTGAATATCCTTTGGTAAAGAATAGAAAAAATCTATATAGGAAACTGCTTTGTGATGTGTGGATTCAGCTCACAGAGTGAAACCTTTCTTTTGATTAGGCAGTTTGGAAAAAAACTATTTTTGTAGAACCTGCTAAGGAAATTTTCTCAATCCACTGAGGCCTATAGAAAAACACAGAATATCAAGCCATAAAAATGGGAAAGATGCTGTCTGTGAATCCACTTTTTGAGGTGTGAATTCAGCTGGCAGAGTTAAACCTATCTTTGATTCACCAGGTTAAAAACCGTTTTTTGTGGAATCAACCAAGGAACATTTCACACCTCACTGAGACCTATAGTAAAATGTTGAATATCTCACAATACAATTTAGAAAGAAGCTATCTGTGAAACTGCTTTGTGATTTGTGGATTCACCTCACACAGTTAAACTTTTTATTTGATTCAGTAGTTTTGAAGCACTCTTTATGTAGAATCTGTGAAGAAAGAAGCCCCTGAGACCTTTATTAAATTAACTAATATCCTGTGATAAAAACTAGAAAAAAGCTCCCTGGGAAATTGCTTTATGTTGTGTACATTCAGCTCACAGAATTAAACTTTTTTTTTTCTTTGATTAAGCAGTTTGGAAACACTCTTTTTGTACAATCAGCAAAGGGAGATTTTGTAGTGCATTGAGGCCTATGGTGAAAAAATACACATCCCATGATAAAAACTAGAAAAATCTATCTGTGAAACTGCTTTGTGATGGGTCGATTCAGCTTTCTTTTGATTCTGCAGGTTGGAAACCCTTTTTGTATAATCTGTAAAGGAACATTACAAAGCAAACTGAAGTTTATAGGGAAAAACTAAATATCCCATAATAAAAACTAGAAAGAAGCTATCTGTGAAACTTCTTTGTTCTGTGTTTATTCAGCTCACAGTGCTAACCTTACTTTTTATTCATCTGTTTGGAAACAGTCTGTTTGAAGAATCTACAGAGGGACATTTCAGAACGTGGTGAGGCCTACAGTGAAAATCTGAATATCCCACAATAAAATCTGGAAAAATGGCATCTGTAGAACTGCTTTGTGACATGTGGATTCATCTCACAGGATGAAATCTTTCTTTTGGTTAAACAGATTGGAAATACTGTTTTTGTAGAATTGGTGAAGCGGCATTTTGAAGGTCATTAAGACCCATGGTGAAAAACAGAATATCCCTTGATAAAAACTTGCAAGAAACATCTGATCTGTGAAATTTCCTTGTGATGTGGACATTCAGCTCACAGGTTTAAATCTTTCCTTTGCTTCAGGAGTTTGAAAACACTCTTTTGTAGGATACACAAAGCTGCATTTCAAAGGTCATTTTGACTTAGAGTGAAAAACCGAATATTTCTTGATTAAAAACTAGAAAGAAGCTATATGTGAAACTGCTTTGTGATGTGTGGATTCACCTCACAGATTTAAACGTTTCTTTTGATTCAGCATTTTTGAAGCATTCTTTATGTAGAATCTGCAAAGGGCCATTTCCTAGTGCAGTAAGGCCTATGGTGAAACACAGAATTTTATTAGATTAAAAACTAGAAGGAAGCTCTCTGTAAAAATGCTTTGTCATATGTGCAAACAGCTCACAGAGTTAAACTTTACTTTTGAATCAGCAGTTTGCAAATACTCTTTTTGTAGAATCTGTGAAGGGACATTTTGAGCACAGTGAGGCTTATAGTGCAAAAAACAATATTCAGTCACAAAAACTAGAAAGAAGTATCTGAAATTGTTTTGTGATTTGTGGATTCAGTTCACATAATTAAACCTTTCTTTTGATTCAGCAGGTTGGAAACATTATTTTTGTAGAATCTGTGAAGGGACATTTCTCATCCCACTGAGACTTATAGTAAAACATCAAATGTCCAGCCATAATTACGGGAAAGATACTATCTGTGAATCCGCTTTGTGAGACGTGGATTCAGCTGACAAAGTTAAACTTGTCTTTTGATTCAGCAGGTTAGAAACACTTTTTTTGTGGAATCTGTGAAGGGACATTTCACACCTCATTGAGGCCTATAGTAAAAACTCAAATGTCCCACCATAAAACCTAGAAAGAAGCTATCAGTGATAATGCTTTGTGAAGTGTGTATTCTGCTCACGGAATTAAACCTTACTTTTGATTCAGCAGTTTTGAAACACATGTTTTGTAGAATCTGCAAAGGGACATTTCAGAGGGCCTTGAGACTTATAGTGAAAAACCGAATATCATGCAATAAAAACTAGAAAAAAAAATCTATCTGTGAAACTGCTTTGTAATGTGTGGTTTCAGCTCAGAGATTTAAACCTTTCTTTTGAATCAGCAGTTTGTAAACTCTTTTTATAGAATCTGCAGAGATATTTCAAGGTGCAGTAAGGCCTATAATGAAAAACTGAATATCCTGACATACAGACTAGAAAGAAGCTATCTCTGAAACTGCTTTGCAATGTGTGAGTTCATCTCCAAGTGTGAAATCTTGCTTTTGATATGGCAGCTCAGTAACACTCTTTTTGTAGAGTCTACGGGGAGCCATTTTGCAGCCCACTGAGGCCTATATTAAAACACTGAATATGCCGCCATGAAAACTAGAAAGTTGTTAACAGTTAAACCACTTTGGAAAGTATGGATTCAAAAAGTTAAACTTTTCTTTTGATTCAGTGGTTGAAAACACTCTTTTTCTAGTATCTTCTAAGGAACATTTCAGAGCCCACTGTTGCCAATATTGAAATCCCGAATATCCCACGATAAAAACTAGAAAGAAGATCTCCTCTTTGTGATGTGTGAATTCATCCTAAAGAACTAAACCTTTCCTTTGATTCAGCATATTGGAAACCCTCTTTTTGAAGAATCTACAAGGGGACACTTCGGTTCCCATTAAGGCCTATAGAGAAAAAAGGAATATACTTCAAAAAATAACTAGAAAGAATCCAACTGTAAAACCACTTTGTGATGTGTAAATTCATTTCACCGAGATAAACATTGTTTTTGTTTCAGCAGGTTGAAACCACTCTATGTATAGAATTTATGAACGGACATTTCAGAACTTTATGAGGCTATAGTGAAATACCGAATATCCTGTGATAAAAACTACAAAGAAGCTATTTGTGAAACTGCTTTGCGTGTGTGGATTTAGCTCACAGAGTTGAACTTTCTTCTGATTCAGCTGGGTGGAAACACTCTTTTTGTAGAATCTGGGAAAGAATATATTGGAGCCCAGAAGGCCTATAGTGAAAAACTGAATATCCCGTGATAAAAACTGAAAGGAGCTACCTCTGAAACCACTTTGTGGTGTGTGGATTCAGCTCACAGAGTTAAACCTTTCTTTTGATTCAGCTGGTTGGAAACCCTTATTGTGTAGAATCTGCAAAGGGACATTTCAATTCCGAATGAGGCCTATAGTGAAAAACCAAATATTCTGTGAGAAAAACTAGAAACAAGCTTTCTGTTGAATTGTTGTATGATGTATGCTATTATTGCACAGAGCTAAAACTTACTTTTGATTCAATATGTTGGAAACACTCTCTTTCTATAATCTACAATAGGATATTTTGGAGACCATTGAGGCATATAGTGAAAAACTGAATATCCCATGATAAAAACTAGAAACAAGATATCTGTAAAACTGCTTTGCTATGTGTGGATTTATCTTACAGAGTTAAAAAATTATTTTAATTCTGCAAACACTCTCTTGTGGAATGTACAAAGGACATTTCTGAGCCCATCAAGGACTATAGTGAAAAACAGAATATCACGTGATAAAAACTAGAAACAACTTATCTGGGAAACTACTTAGCAATGTGTGAGTTCATCTAACAGAAGTAAGCCTTTCTTTGATTCAGCAGGTTGAAAACCCTCTTTTTTAGAATCTATTAAGGGATGGCCAGGTGGGGTAGATCTCGCCTGTAATTCTAGCACTTTGGGATGCTGAGGAGAGTGGATCACGAGGTCAGGAGCTTCAGACCAACCTGGCTAACATGGTGAAACCCCATCTGTACCAAAAAAAAAAAAAAATTATCCAGGTGTAGTGGTGGGCGTTTGTAGTCCCAGCTACTTGGGAGGCTGAAGCAGGAGAATGGTGTGAACCTGGGAGGCAGAGCATGCAGTGAGCCAATGTTATGCCACTGCACTCCAGCCTGGGTAACAGAGTGAGACTCCCTCTCAAAAAAAAAAAAAAAAGAATCTACTAAGGGACATTTTGGTGCCCATTGAAGCCTACAGTGAAAAATTGAATATCCCTTGAATATCCTGCAATAAAGACTAGCAAGCAGATATCTGTGAAACTGCTTTATGATGTATGGATTCATCTCACAGGGTGAAGCCTTTCTTTTGATTCAGCTAGTTCAAAACACTCTTTTTGTAGAATCTGCAAAGGGACATTTCAGAGTCAATTGAGACCTATAGTGAAAAACTGAATATCCTACTATGAAAACTAGAACAACCTATCTGTGAAACATCTATGTCATATTTGGATTGATTTCACAGAGTTAAACTTGTCTTTTGATCCAGCACTTAGAAACACTCTTGAAGTAGAATATCTGAAGTGATATATCAAAACCCATTGAGGCCGATTTTGAAAAACCGAATATCACACAATAAAAAATAGAAACAAGGGCAGGAATTGTGGCTAAAAACCTAAAATCCCAGCACATTATGAGGGTAACTCACCTGAGGTCGGGAGTTTGAGACCAGCCTGACCAACATGAAGAAATCTTTTCTCTACTAAAAATACAAATTGCTCTGGGCTTTGTGGTGCATGTTTCTAATCTCAGCTATTCAGGAGGGTGAGGCAAGAGAGTTGCCTAAACCCAGGAGGTGGAGGTTTCAGTGAGCAGAGATCACACTATTACACTTTAACCTAGTCAAGAAGTGAAAAACCATCTCAAAAAAATAAAAATAAATAAATCTAGAAACAAGTTCTCTGTTAAACCATCGTATGATGTGTAGATTAATCTCACAGAGGTGAACCTTTCTTTTGATTCAGTATGTTGGAAACTTCTTTTAGTAGAGCCTAAGAAGGGACATTTTATAGCCCATGAAGTCTATTGAAAAAAATGAATATCCCACGATAAAAATGAGAAACAATCCCCCTGTGAAACCTCATTGTGATGTGTGGATTCATCTCACAGAGATAAACCTTTCTTTAGATTTAGCACATTGGAAGCACTCTTTTTGTAGAATATATAAAGGGACATTTCAGAGCCCATTAAGGTCTATGGTGAAAAACTGAATATCTGGAGATAAAAAAGCAGAAACAAGCTATCTGTGAAGCCACTTTGGGATGTGTGGATTTATTTCACAGAGTTGAAATTTTCTTTTGATACAGCAGGTTGGAAACCCACTTTTTTTCAGAATCTATGAAGGGGACATTTTGGAACCCACTGAGGCCTATAATGAAAAATTGAAGATTCCATGACAGTAACTAGAAACAAGCTATCTGTGAAATTGCTTTGTGATCTGTCCATTCATCTCACAGAGGTAATCCTTTCTTTTGATTCAGCAGGTTGGAAACACTATTTCTTCATAGAATCCACGAAGAGTCATTATTGAGCCCATTAGAGCCTACAGGGAAAAACTGAATATCCCGCAATAAAAACAAGAAACAAGCTATCTGTGAAACCACTTAATGATGTGTGGATTCATCTCACAGAGGTAACCTTTCCTTTGGTTCAGTAAGTTTGAAAAATTCTTTTTGTAGTATCTACAATGGGACATTTCAGATCCCATTAAGGCCTATAGAGAAAAACAGAATTTCCCATGATAAAAAATATTTAAAAAAATCTGTGAAACTGCTTTGTGATGTGTGAATTCAAATCACAGAATTAAACCTTTCTTTTGATTCAGCAGGTTGGAAGCACTCTTTTTGTAGAATCTATGAGGGGACATTTCAGAGCCCATTGCAGCCTGTAGTGAAAAACCGAATATCCCACGATAAAAGTGTGATAGGCTTCCCTTAGTGGGTGATCGACCTTTCTCTCTGGTTGTCTATAACATTTTTTTCTTCACTTTAAGTTTGGTGACTCTGACGATTATGTATATTTCTCGGGATTCCGCTTCTCGAGGAGTATGTCTGTGGTGTTCTCTGTATATCCTGAATTTGAAAGTTGGCCTGTCTTGCTGGGTTGGGGAAGCTCTCCTGGATAATACCCTGAACAATGATTTCCAGCTTGGTTCAATTGTTCTTGTCACTTTTAGATTACCAATCAAATGTAGATTTGGTGTTTTCACATAGTCCCATATTTCCTGGAGGCTTTATTCTTTCATTTTTAGTCTTCTTTCTATAATCTTATCTTCTCACTTTACTTCATTAGGTTGATTTTCAATCTCAAATTTTGTTCACATGATTTATTCAGCTATTGAATATGCTTCACAAAATTCTCATGCTTTGTTTTTCAGCTCCATCAGGTCATTTATGTTCTTCTCTAAACTGGTTATTCTATTTAACAATTTGTCTCACATTTTTTCAAGGTTCTTAGATTCCTTACATTGGGTTACAACAAACATTTTTAGTTCAGTGGAGTTTCTTATTACCTACCTTCTGAAGCCTACTTCAGTCAATTCATCAAACTCATCTTCCATCCCGTTTTGTTCCCTTCCTAGCGAGTTGTGAATTTTTTTTTCCTGAAATGGAGTCTCACTGTGTCACACAGACTGAAGTGCAGTGGTGTGATCTCAGCTCTCTGAAGCCTCTGCTGCCTGGTTTCAAGCAATTCTCCTATCTCAGCTTCCCAAGTAGCTGGGGTTACAGGTGTACACCACCACACCTGGGTAATTTATCGTATTTTTAGTAGAAACAAGGTTTAACCATTCTGGCCAGGTTGGTCTTGAAGGACCTGACCTCGTGTTCCACCCACATCAGCCTCCCAAAGTGCTGGGATCACAGGTGTGGACCACAATGCCTGGCCTATATTTTTTATATATGATCAAATAACAGTCAGACCGAGTCATCAGTGTGGCAAATTTCTAGGCAACAAGGGAGAGAAGAACTTGGAAGTTGGGGTAGGGACAGTGAAGAAGACACAGTTGCCCCAGGCTGTGCACAGGCAGCCTAAGCTTCCATCCTCCTTGAGGCCTCAGTTTTCAGAGTAACAGTGTCCACTAGGTGATGCCCGACAGCTGTCCTCTCCTAGGTGGTCCCCACAACTAATCAACCAGGGCCGCTGGAAGACACAACCTAAGTCCCCAACCATCAGATAATCTGGAATTTCCAATCAGAGACAAGAGACTGACTGGAAATTCTAAGTCAAGGTCCAAACTAAAAGAATCACTGGCACACCCACCAGGAATAAGATAATTTTTAAAAGAATCATTTCTGTGTTTTGGGTGCAACTGTGTATTTCTGTAAAACAAAATTACTTATTGTAAATGTTACTCTCTTTACTCATTATGTGTACAGTCCTATGATAGACAGATCAGGGGACTCATCACCTCAGAGTCCATAAGACCAGATGCTGACATCTTCAATTTCTATTTAGACTGAATTTAAACAAGCCAGCCAAACACTCTGCGGTGAAACTCTCATAAAGACAAGCGACAGAAAAAGGGAAAGATAAAAAAAATAAAATGCTGTCGGGGGAACTGTTTCACGCCTGTCATGCCTGCACTTTGGGAGCCTGAGGGCACATGGATCCCTTGATCCCAGGCAATCTGGAACAGCCTAGACAACATGGTGAAACCTCTCTACAAAAAATACAAAAATTAACTGGTTTCATAACCTTGACTCAAAATTAATGAATAGATTAAAATTAAAAATAAAAAATCTTCAATGCTGTTTTCTCTTATTTTTGCTTCCTACCCTGAGAAGAACATAATACAGCTGTTGTCTGTCTGACTGTCCATCTGCTTGTGAGAGAGTCTCACTCTGTCTGTCAGCCAGGCTGCAGTGCAGTGACACCATTATGGCTGACTGCAGCATCAACCTCCCCAGGGTTAGGTGAGTCTTCCGCTTTGGCCTCCCGAGTAGCTGGGACCACACAGGCATGCACTTCAGGTTGTGACTGTGTTTTCCAAGACTTGACTTGAGCTCCTGGGCTAAAGCATTCCTACCACCTCAGCCTCCCAAAATGTTGAGGTTGCAGGCATTAGCCACTGCACCCAGCCTGACTTAATACATCTGGTCTCATTACACCTTGACCACATGCCCATGAAGAACTCAAATCAAGGGGGAATCAACAAGAGACTTTCAGCATCCTTTCCCTAAAGCAGGGAGGTGGATGGTGGCCGAATGTCCTGCACTTCTGTGGTTTTAGGTGGCCACGTGTAGAGGATAGATTTCAAATATTTCTGTAGAGGCAAAAGCCACTGTCATCTGGAGAAAAGGATGGGGTTTCTGACAGTGTCTGAAGGGCCAGGAAGGTCCAGGATCTGCCAAGGCCCATGTTCTGGGTTGGCGGGTCTATGGAATCCAGGGTAGAAGGAGCCATCGATCCTCACTGAGTTCTTGCCCTAGGCCCCACTGTGCAGACCTAGTCAGAAGGAACAATCCTTCATCCTACATGCCACATCCCTCCACTGAACCTGAAAGCAGATCGATTTTGCAAACATGAGGTGACTCTTCGTTGGAAATGGATGACAAGGGGCTGGCCTTCCCTGAATCAGTAGGATAAAGAAATTATTCTGTGGCATAGAATGAGGTGTGGCTCGAATCTTGAATCTCCATTTAAAACCAACAAAGGTGGCCAGGTGCTGTGGCTCATGCCTGTCATTCCAGCACTTTGGGAGGCTAAGGCAGGCAGATCCAAGGTCAGGATTGTAACACCAGCCCGGCCAACGTGGTGAAACCCCATTTCTACTAAAATTACAAAAATTAGCTGAGTGTGGTGGTGCACGCCTCTAATCCTAACTTCTCAGGAGCCTGAGGCTGGAGAATCGCTGGAACCCAAAAGGTGGAGCCACTGTAACTCCAGCCTGGGGGACAAAGTGAGACTCCATCTCAGAAACAAACAAATGAACAAAGCCAATGAATGTGTTTAACTCAAATTGTCATGCTCGGGTCTATTGATAGGGTACATTGAGCATGCGGGGAAATTTCAGGGGGTGGGGTGGAAACTATTTTGTGGCCTCA
Organism: Pongo pygmaeus; assembly: GCF_028885625.2. NCBI lineage: Eukaryota > Metazoa > Chordata > Mammalia > Primates > Hominidae > Pongo > Pongo pygmaeus. The sequence continues at coordinate 30,970,243 of NC_072397.2, read as the reverse complement.
AGGGAGGGTTTGAGAGGTAGTCCCACAAACCTGATAGCCTAAGGAATCCCCTGCACTCAAGAGGCGATATTCACTTCTAGCCTGTAGCCACCCATGTGAGATAATTAGGCTCTCTACAGAACTCCTCCTGAAATGGGCTCTCGCTCCATTCAATGAAAATGGGAGAATCTGTTTCTTAGCATGCAGCTGCAGATGAACGATGATCTGGACACTCGCATAAGAAGAATGTCAGGCTCTACTCACACCATGTGGTTTTGTAACCTCCAGCATATGTGCTGGTTGGGGGCGTTGTGGACAGAGGAGTGGAGAGAGTGGTGGTGTCCAGCATGTGCCAGAGACACGGGATGTGATTGGGTTGGTCAGAGTCTAGGGAACTCATCACCTGTCAAGAAGTCTCACCTTCTGCTTTCCTCTCTGACCTACTCTCCACATCTTCATAGTGCAGTGGAGACGATGTAGGTGGAGGATGCCAGCACCTTGGACTTAAGCAAAGGAAGGCCGCCTTCCCAGGGGTTTCACTGGAATGGATGCCTTGGGCAGGCTCACAAAGATGCTGATGGTGACAGAGAGAGGGATATATGGGGGAGGGAGCTGGCCAATGTAGAGTTATGCATTTGACCTCTTTACAGGTAGTCAGCTTTGTGGAGTCCCGTGCAACCTTCCAGAGAGTCATTTAGTGCTGGCAAGCATGGTCTCCAGGATCACAGCTCCCAGCAAAGGCTTTTTTTTTCACATTGAATCCTGGGAAGGAAAGTTCTCAGCAGGCTTAGTCCTCCTATCCAAGAAGCTGAAACCACTTCTGGGAGGTTTTTCAAAGAGTCAGTCATTCCACAAGTGCCGTGGGAGTTCTGGAAATTGAGAGAAGTGTTTGGAGATATATATTTCAGACAGAATAGACAGAGCTTGGTCACGAGTTGTTTAGGACACAGGGGATACAGATTGAGAAAACCCTCCTAGCATCCTAGGTGAACAGAGGTACGATTTATTGAGACAGTAATTCTGGGTAACAGCCGAGGAGAGGGAAAAGCAAACTCAGATTTTAAGGTAGGATTTTAATTAGTATGTAATATCTATGAGATGTCCAAGATCAGAAATGAACTCACCAGTTCTGTACAGGATTCTGTATGGAGATCAAATCTGGGATTTCTGAAGTTAAGAATTCAGCCTTGGTAACAGATTAGATTAGATCTACGTGAGCCTATACTAGAAAAAATACAGGGAGGGAAGAATAGGACAGAGAAAGAAAGATACAAAGAGAGAGAGAGAGATAGAGAGAGACAGAGAGAGATAGAGACAGAGACAGAGGGAGAGAGGCAGATAAAGAGAGAGAGAGGAAGAGGAAGGAGATACTCAAGAAATAATTACAAATATTTTATAATGCTCTGATGCCATAAACAGTGGCCAGAGTATGCTTTGAAAACAAGAACATCAAAAACAACAGCAGCAGCAGCAACACTCACTTACAGATTTTTAGAAAGTAGGATATTTTGAACTATAGTTTGCCTCAACCGGTTCTCACTGCATGTTGAGAGATTTGCAAAAGTGCTAGTTAACAACAGAAGAAAACAGCAGCTAATATGTCCTGGGGAAAATATACATCTTCCTAAAAATTGGTGAATTCTACTTAAGCTGAAAATAAATACGAAAAAGAAAAAACAATAACAAAACGAAACAAGCAAACAAACACGGGCCACAGCATTGTCTCTGGAAATCTTAAAAGAGCAAAATGCTTTGTAGAAAGCGTCTCTATATTGGGCAAATACTAATAAGGCCCAGAGTAGAGCAGTGACGCCTTTCCCATTTTGAAAATATGCTGGCCTGTGGTAGGAGAAAATAAAAAAAAAATTACATCTTGATGAAAAGTGATTGAGACCAATCCAGGATGAAGCTTTCCTAGGGAGAGGGGCCTGAGGAGCAAAGGGGGAAAAAACTCACAACTGCAGTCTGGCCCACCTGCCTGTCCCCTTGTCCATGCGGGTCAAGGTCTATGCCATCGGCCCAAGCTGCCTCTGCGGCACTGGGACCGTGCCTCCCACATCTTCAAAAACTGTGGCCAATGAGTGAGGCCTGACGACCACCAATGCAAATGTCAGCCTGGTGAGAATGAGATCACCGGGGAGGGGTGGGGGAAGGGGAGAGAAGACGGAGGCACACCAGGGTGGCACTAGAACATTTCCAAGCACGGTGGTGGGAGGTGGAAGGGTTGGGGGAAACCTACCTAACTAACACTAAATTGCGGTAAAAGGGCTTGGGGGTGACTTAAAAATTAAAGTGACCCTACATAAGGCCAAAGTGGAAGAGCCTATGAACATTAAAGAAACCAACACATGAAGAAAAATAATGTGCTGATAAAAGACCAACAGGGGCCCCGCCAGGGCAGAGGTTCCCTAGGAATGAGGGAGAGAGCGCGGGGCCTCCAGAAGGCAGGAAGAGAAACCAGGTGACCCAGGCTCTGTGAAGTCGGCCAGACCTCCCTCTGTACCACCTCCACTTTAAATAACAGTGGCCACTAGGTTATGCCCGAAGACAACCGATGCTTGCAAGTGTCAGTCAGCACGGAAAAGAAACGAGCGATACATCGTTCTGGATCAGGGTGGAGGTAGTGGTGCCGGGGGTGGAAGAGCAGTGTCTCGTCAAGAGAACATCACCGCCGTATTATCCTGGTAGCGATACAGTGCCATTTACTAGAAATCACTCAAGAGTTTCGCTCTTGTTGCCCAAGCTAGAGTGCGGTGGCACAAACTCGGAACACTGCAACCTCTGCCTCCCAGGTTCAAGCGACTTTCCTGCCTCAGCCTTCTGAGTACCTGGGATTATAGGCATGCACCACCACGCGCGGTTAATTTTGTATTTTTAGTACACGCGGGGTTTCTCATGTGGGTCTGGCTGGTCTCGAACTCCCGACCTCAGGTGATCCGCCCACCTTGGCCTCCAAAAGTGCTGGGATTACAGGCATCAGCCACCGCGCCCCACCATGTGTATAGAATTTTACACCAAAATAGTGAGCTTTCTTCCTCGTTGCCTTCACAATTGGTTTCACTAGGTAAGATTTTCTTTAACCGTTTATTTTTAAATTGAGGAGTTTGTAAGGGAAATATGAGAAGTAGACTTCACAAGTGACAGGGGGAAATGTCTGAACACGCCCCTTCCATCCAAGTGCGTATCTGGCCTCGACCGCCAGAAATCATAAACCGAGTGGGGAAGCCCAGCAAGAGCTGTCTGTCTAGATTCCTCTCCTCCTCTCCAAGGACAGCGCTCCTTCCTTTCGTGGAAGGTGCAGGACCCTCCGCAGAACGTGGGTCTCTTAGTTTATTGTTGATTTCATCTACGGTGATGATAATAAAAGAGGTATGAGAGTAAATCAACCTTTAGGACACTTCCCTCCGTCCTCACCACACAGATCCCTCCCCGCACAAACTCTCACCCCTGCATTCCCTACTCAAGCCCAAGAAAGGAAGAAAGACAGAAAGTAAAGTAAGAGGTCAGCATCCAAGGCAGTGGAGGTGGGGGATCTCAAAGGGTGAGCAAGAGGTGGGGGGCTGGGGATGTCGTTGCCAAGCTAGAAAAGGTGGGAGACTGACTATCTATCCCCACTCCCCAGCCTTCGGGTGGGGTGGCTCCTGAAAAGCTTCTGAATGGAGAGAAGCCTGAGGCTATAGAAGTCACCAGATAGGACTCCAGAAAGGGAATAAGGATTTGGGCTTTTGAACAGGGCTTTGGAACGCGGTGCTGTGGCTTCCAAGTTGATGGTCTTCACCTCGCACAGAGCTAGACTCTGTCAAAAAAAAAAAAAAAGAAAAAAGAAAAAAGAAAAGAAAGAAAAAAAAATTAGTACACTCGTCGTGGTCGTGAGTGATTACCGGGAGGCCAGGCGAAGTGGCTCAAGCCCGTCTTTCCAGCACTCTGAAATGCTGGGTCAGGAGGATTGCAACGAAGTGATGAGACACTGTCTGTAGAAAACATTTAAAAATAATCTGGGCACAGTAGCGTGTGCCTGTGGTCCCATTTACTCTACTCTGGAGGAGGAAGGATCACTTGAGCTAATGTGTGTCTAGGCTGCAGTGTGTGAGCTATGATGGTATCACTGCACTCCGCCAGGGTGGCAGAGTGAGATGCTATCTCTGAATCAATCAATCAATCAAATCACTGAAAGGACTTCTCTATTTCTTACTTTCAATGGATATCTCTTTAGGTCAGATAGGCATGATGGCTCACTCCAGTAATCCCAGCACTTTGGGAGGCCAAGTTGGGAGGATTAAAATAAAGAAAGAAAAAAATAAAGGTGGCGGGAGGTGTATATCCTTGACTGGTGACTAACATTACACAAACCCTACAAGGAAGGAATGTGTGTAGGATTCAGTAAACGCATCCCGTTTTCTTAAACTACTGTACAGTGTTGTCATCTTAAAGGTGAGTGGGGCCAAGGATGAGGGTGGCTCATGCCTGTAATCTCAGAACTTTGGGAGGCCAAAGTAGGTGGATCATGAGGCCAAGAGTTCAAGACCAGCCTGGCCAAGATAGTGAAACCATTTCTTTACTAAAAATACAAAAATTGCAGGGTGCAATGGTTGGAATGTATAATCCCTGCTACTAGGCAGGCTGAGGCAGGAGAATCACTTGAACCTGGGAGGCGAAGGTTGCAGTGTGCCAAGATCAGGACACTGCACTCTTGCTCTGGGTGACAAAGCAACACTCCATCTCAAAAAAAAAAAAAAAATATATATATATATATATATATATATATATAAAGGATGACAGAGAAAGACTCTGTCTCAAAATATATATATATATATATATATATATATATATATATATACATATAAAAAACAGGATGAGTGGACCAGCCTGACTAACATGGCAAAACACCGCTCATCTCTACTAAAAATGAAAATATCAGCCAGGCATGGTGGCACACACCTGCGATCCCAGACACTCAGGGAACCTGAGGCACAAGAATCACTTGAGCCTGGCAGGTGGAGGTAGCAGAGAGCCTAACTTGAGCCACAGCACTCTGGCCTGGATGACAGAGTGATACCCTGTCTCAAAAAAAAAAAAAAAAAAGATGAGGCCGGACACGGTGGCTGACACCTGTAATCCCAGTGCTTTCAGGGCCAAGGCAGGTAGATCATAAGGTGAGGATTTTGAGACTAGTCTGACCAATATGGTGAAACTCCATCTCTACCAAAAATACAAAATTAGCAGGCTTGGTGTTGCACTCCTGTAGTCCCACCTGCTCAGGTGGCTGAGGCAGGAGAATCACTTGAACCTGGGAGACGGAGGTTGCAGTGAGCCGAGCTTGGACCAATGCATTCCAGCCTAGGTAACAGAGGGAGAATCCACCTCAACAAAAAAATAAAAAGAAGATGGAAAATATAGATCTCAGAGTTGACAAATGGGTAGATCCAGTATGAGATGCACATAGGATGGTGGCCAAGTTTGATTTGCAGTTTTCTTTTTTTATTTTTATATTTATTTATTTATTTTTAGCTCTGTCACCAGGCTGGAGTGCTGTGGTGTGATCTCAGCTCACTGCAATCTTTGGCTCCCTGGTTCAAGCCATTCTCCCACCTCAGCCCCCTGAGTAGCTGAAATTACAGTCAAGCACCACCATGCCTAGCTAATTTTGAACTTTTTTTAGAGACAGAGTTTCACCATGTTGGGTAGGATGATCTTGATCTCCTGACCTCATGATCTGTCCACATTTGGTTCTTTCTTTCTTTCTTTCTCTTTCTCTCTCTCTTTCTTTCTTTCTTTATTTCTTTCTTTGTCTTTCTTTCCTACTTTCCTTCTTTCCTTCTTTCTTTTCTTTCTTTCTCACAGGACTACCCAGTTTAGAGTGGGTCATGACTGACTGCTGCCTCAACCTTTCAGGCCTCAAGTGATCTCCTCCTTATCTCAGACTCCTGAGAAGCTGAGAATACTGGCATGCACCACCATGCCTATCTAATGTTTTTATCATTTTTATTATGATTATTATTATTTTGAGACAGGATCTCGCTCTATCACCTAGGCTGGAGTGCCGTGGCACACTCTTGGCTTACTGCAACCTCTCCCTGCCTGGTTCAAGTGACTCACTGACCCCAGCCTCCTGAGTTTTTGCCATGTTGGTCAAGGTTGGTCTCGAACTCTTGGCCTTAATTTGATCCACCTGCCTTGGCCTCCTAATGTTCTGGGATTACAGGCCTGAGCCACTGCACCTAACTGAATTTTATTCACTCTATCTCATATATACTCAAAGAAATTGCTTGGAAGTCAATGCTAGCATAATCCCCATTGTGCATATATTTCAGGTCTGGGGAGACCTGAAACAGTGATTTGTGATGGTCACAGAAATGAGAAGAAAATAATGTTTTAATCCAGCTCTGTTCCCTCAAACCTGGGGCCCTGGCTACATTTAGATATCTTCATGCGGTAAGGGGCTTGTGTTTGCATAATTGTGTACAGGTGAAGAGTTGACATGGGAAAGGAAGATGAGTAATCAGCAGCTGCGCAGGGACTTTGCATACGTTTATAGAAGAAAAGAGCTCAGGAAATGATGGAATCTTGAAGAACTAACACACTCCTCTTGTGACAGAACCTGACAGAATTTACAAGTTTGAAAACTAGACATAATCTAGAGAAACACTCTAGAGACAGACCTGTACCTAGCTCATTTTATGGGGGATGCTTAAGAGAACATTGTGTTCTTATTTCATGGTGACATTTCTAAGCTGTTGCCTTAGAAATGTCCAAAGTGAGAGCCTTTTCAAATAATACAGACATTGGCTAAGCCCACATCCTTGACACCTGTGTCTATTTGGCAAGAGACACCCAAAGATAAGGCACTGTAGCCCAGGACAGGTCTGTCCATTCCAGGCCTCTCTTGTCTTCTAATCTGGGAAACCTCATCTGGCCCACCATAACCATGTGTTGCAGGGGGAACAGGAAAGGAGGTGGCTTTTCCTCACATATGCAGGTTGTCAGGCATTGGAACTCTGGTAAGTCTGTCATGTTCCCACACAGGCCATGGCTGGTTGAATAAAAAGTTGAGTGTGGAGACCAAGTGTGTCTACTCAGATGTGAATCCCAAGGCCTTTATCTGTCCTCTGGTTTCCTCAGGGCCTGGGGGTCTATGCAGATGCTCCTGTGTGCCTGATCTTGGGAGTAGAAATTTTATTTTTTTAAAGACAATCTTGCTCTGTCACCCAGGCTGGAGTGCAGTGACTCAATCTCCACTCACTGCAAGCTCTGCCTCCTGGGTTCATGCCATTCTTCTGCCTCAGGCTCCCGAGTACCTGGAACTACAGGTTCCTGCCACCACATCCAGCTGATTTTTTTTTTATTTTTAATAGAGATGGGGTTTCACCGTGTTAGCCAGGATGGTCTTGATCTCCTGACCATGTGATTGACCCATCTCAGCCTTCCAAACTGCTGGAATTACAAGTGTGAGCCACCATGCCCAGCCAGGAGCAGAATTTCTAATCGGGATGTCACCTTGTGGTAAATACAAGGGAGACCATTAACTTTTTTGTTTTTTTGGGTTGGCTTGGCTGCTGGGCATTCTCTTTACAGAGCTGTATTAAAATCAATGAGCAGCTCTTTGATGAGTTCAAGTCCCCATCTCTTTGGACAAGGGGCAGTTTTGCCATACAACCAAGCATGTCCTACGGTGAGCTATGGTGAGAGCAGGCACATGGGAGTCTCTACAGACAGAGGCCTAACAAGGCCAGGATGGGTCCAAAACCCAGACCCAAATATGGACTGTCTCTGGGCTCTGTCTTAGAGCTTTTTTCTCAGAGTGACCCAAAGTTCTGCCGTCAAAAAATCTGGCCTTTATTAGTCCCAATGGCAACTTGATTAAGTGTAAATTCCCTGTTCACATACTTGTGGAAATACCAGAGGAGGTCTTTTTGTTGTTTTTACTTTACACTAGGCTGTATTTATTCATGTTGCTACAGTTTGTATTGTTTTAACTATTTACCCCAGGTATCTTCTGTAACAGGCAGCTTCACTGTACTGCCAGACTTTCTCTGAGACTTAAAAGCCACCACTATTACTAGGGAGGTTTTTACACAAAAATAGGGAAGTGGTTACATGAAAAAAAGTTATGTTGTTCTCTGCATTTGCCTGCAATATGTCACCTCAGAGAACTCATCCCTGTAGGCCATCAGGGTAGAAACTGTGCCTTCAGATGTCTTTGTAATATTCTATTAAAGAAGGCCATTTCCCAGAGTGGCTTAACCTTTCAATAATGGTGGAGCCTGCCATGATAACACTCTATTTTCATTTTAGTTGTAATGAAGAAAATTTATCTGCATGTCATGATTTCCTGTAACAGCTTGCTTGGGCTTCCATAATCCAGTACCGTGTACTGAAGCTCTCAATGGAAACTGAGTTTCTCATAATTCTGGTGGTTAGAAATTGAAAAACAAACTATTGGCTGAAGTGGTTTCTCTAATGCCTCTTTCTATTTGAGATTAATTGACCACCTTACATTTGTTTTTTCTCAGGGTCTTCTCTTGAGCCCCTGTGTCTTTACTCTTTTTAAAAGGACTCCAGTTATGTTAGATTAGGTTCCACTTTACTGAACTTACTTAATCATAGTCACCTCTTTAAAAATGATATGTCCAAACACACACTTACTCACAGTTTGAGGTTAATTACATTATATATGCCTTAGAATGTCAACATATAAATATTAGAATATCAACTTATAAATTTGGGAGAAGGGAAACAATTTAGAACATGATATGTATTAATTGTTGATTGTCAGGAAAGTGATTACTGGGTAAAAGGATATACACATGTAAAATTTCTAAAGCTACAGCCAGGAGACTTTCCACAAGGTCTGTGGCAAGTACATTGTCATCCACAGTCCCAGAATAAAGCTGATTCTCTGAACTCAGCCTCACCTGGATATTAACATTCTTTTAATTTTCTGACAATCTCATGTGTGTGGGGCCAATAAAAACACATTGATCATTTTATTTCCATTTTTCCAACTGATATGTTTAAGTCACTTGTTAGTTGTTATTTTAAATATAGATATGGGTGTTCTGTTCCTCAATTTATCTCCTCAGATCTCTGACTATCTTATTAATCCTGCAGTCTCCAGCATTTGTCTCCTTACCAGGTCTGAAAATGTTGTGTCTCTTTCTTAAGACTTTCTTTAATATTAAAGACAGAAAAGCCAGGCACGGTGGCTCATGCCTGTAATCCCAGCACTTTGGGAGCCTGAGATGGGTGAATCACGAGGTCAGGAGATCGAGACCATCCTTGCTAACACGGTGAAACCCCGTCTCTAATAAAAATACAAAAAAATTACCCGGGAGTGGTGGCAGGCTCCTTTAGTCCCAGCTACTCAGGAAGCTGAGGCAGAAAAATGGCGTGAACCCAGGAGGCTGAGCTCTCAGTGAGCAGAGTATGCCACTTCACTCCAGCCTGGGTGACAGTGCGAGACTCTGTCTCAAAAAAAAAAAAAAAAAGGAAGAATAAAATGTTGCTTTATTTCTTTCTAAGCTGTCTTGCCCTGTTCACTGTCTCCAAAATGGAGAGGAAATATGGCTTCTCCAGGTTCTTACACTCAATGTCAGAAGCTTCTCTGTTTCAGGTAATTTAGAAGAAATTTCATGCAGCCCTCTCTGGAAGGTTCTTAGGTCTGACCCATGTGCTGTTCAGCAGCCATTTGAAATTTCGTAGCCTGTGTTTTCTCATCTCTACACTGAGGACTTTTTTGGAGAACTCAGTGGGAAAAATGCACTTCATACAGGCTATTAATGCTGATGGATACTGTTGCTTCACAGTTGACAAAATTACTTGAGGATTTCTTGTAGCTAGTAGTGGTTAGATTACTCCCAAACCCATATCGAATTTTTTAAAAAGCCTAAAATTTTTTTGTCAGGGACATGCATGTCCTCCACATTCACAAGAAGGAATGTTTGTGGCCAGGTGCAGTGGCTCATGCGTGTCATCTCAGCATTGTGTGGGGCCAAGTCAGGCAGAGCACTTGAGGTCAGGAGTTCAAGGGCAGTCTGAACAACATGGAGATACCCCGTTTCTACTAAAAATGCAAAATTAGTCAGGCGTGGAGGTGCATGCCTGTAATCCAAGCTACTCGGGGGGCTGAGGCAGGAGAATCACTTGAACCTGGGAGGCAGAGGTTGCAGAGAGCTGAGATCATGTCATTGCACTCCAGCCTGGGCAACGAGAGTGAAACCATATTCCCCCTACAAAAAAAAAAAAAAAAAGAAATGTTTGTTACATTTACACAAGACAGTTCTTTCTCCTTCCCAATACAACAAGGTGCACGTAGGAATGGACCCCCAACTCCTGGCTTCAGAATGCTCAAAGACGTGGTGGTGTACTTTGAATGACAGATTGGTTTGGCTGAGACCAAATGTAATAAAAGAAAATGAATCTTGAGAAAAGTTTTGAGAGAACTTCAGAATTTCTAGGCCAAAAAGTTTGTGTCAGACTCTCTCCGAACAAAGCCTCTATGTAAGAACTGTGACCAGTGATTATTTTATTTTATTTTATTTATTTTTTTAATTATTGTTATTATTATACTTTAGGTTTTATGGTACATGTGTGCAATGTGCAGGTAAGTTACATATGTATACATGTGCCATGCTGGTGCGCTGCACCCACTAACTCGTCATCTACCATTAGGTGTATCTCCCAGTGCTATCCCTCCCCCCTCCCCCCACACCACAACAGTCCCGAAGTGTGATGTTCCCCTTCCTGTGTCCATGTGTTCTCATTGTTCAATTCCCACCTATGAGTGAGAATATGCGGTGTTTGGTTTTTTGTTCTTGCGATAGTTTACTGAGAATGATGATTTCCAATTTCATCCATGTCCTTACAAAGGAAAGGAACTCATCATTTTTTATGGCTGCATAGTATTCCATGGTGTATATGTGCCACATTTTCTTAATCCAGTCTATCATTGTTGGACATTTGGGTTGGTTCCAAGTCTTTGCTATTGTGAATAATGCCGCAATAAACATACGTGTGCATGTGTCTTTATAGCAGTATGATTTATAGTCCTTTGGGTATATACCCAGTAATGGGATGGCTGGGTCAAATGGAATTTCTTGTTCTAGATCCCTGAGGAATCGCCACACTGACTTCCACAGGGATGAACTAGTTTACAGTCCCACCAAGAGTGTAAAAGTGTTCCTATATCTCCACATCCTCTCCAGCACCTGTTGTTTCCTGACTTTTTAATGATTGCCATTCTAACTGGTGTGAGATGGTATCTCATTGTGGTTTTGATTTGCATTTCTCTGATGGCCAGTGATGTGAGCATTTTTTAATGTGGTTTTTGGCTGCATAAACGTCTTCTTTTTAGAAGTGTCTGTTCATGTCCTTCGCCCACTTTTTGATGGGGTTGTTTGTTTTCTTTTTGTAAATTTGTTTGAGTTTATTGTAGATTCTGGATATTAGCCCTTTGTCAGATGAGTAGGTTGCAAAAATTTTCTCCCATTTTGTAGGTTGCCTGTTCACTGTGATGGTAGTTTCTTTTGCTGTGCAGAAGCTCTTTAGTTTAATTAGATCCCATTTGTCAATTTTGGCTTTTGTTGCCATTGCTTTTGGTGTTTTAGACATGAAGTCCTTGCCCATGCCTATGTCCTGAATGGTAATGCCTAGGTTTTCTTCTAGGGTTTTGATGGTTTTAGGTCTATCATTTAAGTCTTTAATCCATCTTGAATTGATTTTTGTATAAGGTGTAAGGAAGGGATCCAGTTTCAGCTTTCTACATATGGCTAGCCAGTTTTCCCAGCACCATTTATTAAATAGTGAATCTTTTCCTCATTTCTTGTTTTTCTGAGGTTTGTCAAAGATCAGATAGTTGTAGATATGTGGCATTATTTCTGATGGCTCTGTTCTGTTCCATTGATCTATATCTCTGTTTTGGTACCAGTACCATGCTGTTTAGGTTACCGTAGCCTTGTAGTATAGTTTGAATTCAGGTAGTGTGATGCTTCCAACTTTGTTCTTTTCACTTAGGATTGACTTGGTGATGCGGGCTCTTTTTTGGTTCCATAAGAACTTTAAAGTAGTTTTTTTCCAATTCTTTGAAGAAAGTCATTTGTAGCTTGATGGGGATGGCATTGAATCTGTAAATTGTCTTGGGCAGTATGGCCATTTTCATGGTATTGATGCTTCCTACCCATGAGCATGGAATTTTCTTCCATTTGTTTGTATCCTCTTTTATTTCCTTGAGCAGTGGTTTGCTGTTCTCCTTGAAGACGTCCTTCACATTCCTTGTAAGGTGGATTCCTAGGTATTTTATTCTCATTGAAGCAATTGTGAAAGGGAGTTCAATCGTGATTTGGTTCTCTGTTTGTCTGTTATTGATGTATAAGAATGCTTGTGATTTTTGTACATTGATTTTGTATCCTGAGACTTTGCTGAAGTTGCTTATCAGCTTAAGGAGATTTTGGGCTGAGAAAATGGGGTTTTCTAGATACCCAATTATGTCATCTGCAAACAGGAAGAATTTTACTTCCTCTTTTCCTAATTGAATACCATTTATTTCCTCCTCCTGCCTCATTGCCTTGGCCAGAACTTCCAACAATATGTTGAATAGAAGTGGTGAGAGAGGGCATCCCTGTCTTGTGCCAGTTTTCAAAGGGAATGCTTCCAGTTTTTGCCCATTCAGTATAATATTGGCTGTGGGTTTGTCATAGATAGCTCTTATTATTTTGAGATATGTCCCATCAATACCTAATTTATTAAGAGCTTTTAGCATGAAGTGTTGTTGAATTTTGTCAAAGGCCTTTTCTGTATCTATTGAGATAATCACGTGGTTTTTGTCTTTGGTTCTGTTTATATGCTGGATCACATTTATTGATATGCATATATTGAACCAGCCCTGCATCCCGGGATGAAGCCCACTTGATCATGTTGGATAAGCTTTTTGATATGCTGCTGGATTCTGTTTGCCAGTATTTTGTTGAGGATATTCAATCAATGTTCATCAAGGATATTGGTCTAAAATTCTCTTTTTTTGTTGTTTCTCTGCCAGGCTTTGATATCAGGATGATGCTGGCCTCATAAAATGAGTTAGGGAGGATTCCCTCTTTTTCTATTGATTGGAATAATTTCAGAAGGAATGGTACCAGTTCCTCCTTGTACTTCTGGTAGAGTTTTCCTGTGAACCCATCTGGTCCTGGACTTTTTTTGGTTGGTAGGCTATTGATTATTGCCACAATTTCAGCTCCCTTTATTGGTCTATTCAGAGATTCAACTTCTTCCTGGTTTAGTCTTGGGAGGGTTTATGTGTTGAGCAATTTCTCCATTTCTTCTAGATTTTCTTGTTTATTTGCTTAGAGGCCTTTGTAGTATTCTCTGATGGTAGTTTGTATTTCTGTAGGATCGATGGTGATATCCCCTTTATCATTTTTTATTGCATCTGTTTGATTCTTCTCTCTCTTTTTCTTTATTAATCTTGCTAGCGGTCTATCAATTTTGTTGATCCTTTCAAAAAACCAGCTCCTGGATTCATTAATTTTTTGAAGGGTTTTATGTGTCTCTATTTCCTTCAGTTCTGCTCTGAATTTAGTTATTTCTTGCCTTCTGCTAGCTTTTGAATGTGTTTGCTCTTGCTTTTCTAGTTCTTTTATTTGTGATGTTAGGGTGTTAATTTTGGATGTTTCCTGCTTTCTCTAGTGGGCATTTAGTGCTATAAATTTCCCTCTACACACTGCTTTGAATGCATCCCAAAGATTCTGGTATGTTGTGTCTTGGTTCTTGTTGGTTTCAAAGAACATCTTTATTTCTGCTTTCATTTCGTTATGTACCCAGTAGTCAGTCAGGAGAATGTTGTTCAGTTTCCATGTAGTTTAGCATTTTTGAGTGAGATTCTTATTCCTGAGTTCTAGCTTGACTGCCCTGTGATCTGAGAGATAGTTTGTTGTAATTTCTGTTCTTTTACATTTATTGAGGAGAGCTTTGCTTCCAAGTATGTGGTCAATTTTGGAATAGGTGTGGTGTGGTGCTGAAAAAAATGTATATTCTGTTGATTTGGGGTGGAAAGTTCTGTAGATGTCTATTAGGTCCGCTTGTTGCAGAGCTAGGTTCAATTCTTGGGTATCCTTGTTGACTTTCTGTCTCGTTGATCTGTCTAATGTTTACAGTAGGGTGTTAAACTCTCCCTTTATTAATGTGTGGGAGTCTAAGTATCTTTGTAGGTCACTCAGGACTTGCTTTATGAATCTGGGTTCTCCAATATTGGGTGCATGTATATTTAGCATAGTTAGCTCTTCTTGTTGAATTAATCCCTTTACCATTATGTAATGGCCTTCTTTGTCTCTTTTGATGTTTGTTGGTTTAAAGTCTGTTTTATCAGAGACCAGGATTGCAACCCCTGCCTTTTTTTGTTTTCCATTTGCTTGGTAGGGCTTTCTCCATCCTTTTATTTAGAGCCTATGTGTGTCTCTGCATGTGAGATGGCTTTCCTGAATACAGCACACTGATGGGTCTTGACTCTTTATCCAATTTGCCAGTCTGTGTGTTTTAATTGGAGCATTTAGTCCATTTACTTTTAAAGTTAATATTGTTATGTGTGAATTTGATCCTGTCATTATGGTGTTAGCTGGTTATTTTGCTCATTAGTTGATGCAGTCTCTTCCTAGTCTCGATGTTCTTTACATTTTGGCATGATTTTTGCCATGGTTGGTACCGGTTGTGCCTTTCCATGTTTAGTACTTCCTTCAGGAGCTCTTTTAGGGCAGGCGTGGTGATGACAAAATCTCTCAGCATTTGCTTGTCTGTAAAGTATTTTATTTCTCCTTCACTTATGAAGCTTAGTTTGGCTGGATATGAAATTCTGGGTTGAAAATTCTTTTCTTTAGGAATGTTGAATATTGGCCCCCACTCTCTTCTGGCTTGTAGGGTTTCTGCCAAGAGATCCACTGTTAGTCTTATGGGCTTCCCTTTGATGGTAACCCGACCTTTCTCTCTGGCTGCCCTTAACATTTTTTCCTTCATTTCAACTTTGGTGAATCTGACAATTATGTGTCTTGTGGTTGCTCTTCTCGAGAAGTATCTTTGCGACATTCTCTGTATCTCCTGAATTTGAATGTTGGCCTGCCTTGCTAGATTGGGGAAGTTCTCCTGGATAATATACTGCAGAGTGATTTCCAACTTGTTTCCATTCTCCCCGTCACTTTCAGGTACACCAATCAGACGTAGATTTGGTCTTTTCACATAGTCCCACTTTTCTTGGAGGCTTTGCTCATTTGTTTTTATTCTTTCTTGTCTAAACTTCCCTTCTCTCTTCATATCTTCCAGGGCTGATACCCTTTCTTCCATTTGATCGCATCGGCTCCTGAGGCTTCTGCATTCTTCATGTAGTTCTCGAGCCTTGGTTTTCAGCTCCATCAGCTCCTTTAAGCACTTCTCTGTATTGATTATTCTAGTTATACATTCGTCTAAATTTTTTTCAAAGTTTTCAACTTCTTTGCCTTTGGTTTGAATATCCCCCCGTAGCTTGGAGTAATTTGATCGCCTGAGGTCTTCTTCTCTCAGTTCGTCAAAGTCATTCTCCATCCAGCTTTGTTCCGTTGCTGGTGAGGAACAGCATTCCTTTGGAGGAGGAGAGGTACTCTGCTTTTTAGAGTTTCCAGTTTTTCTGCTCTGTTTTTTCCCCATCTTTGTGGTTTTATCTACTTTTGGTCTTTGATGATGGTGATGTACAGATGGGTTTTTGGTGTGGATATCCTTTCTGTTAGTTTTCCTTCTAACAGACAGGACCCTCAGCTGCAAGTCTTTTGGAGTACCTGGTCTGCTGTGTGAGGTGTCAGTCTGCCCCTGCTGGGGGGTGCCTCCCAGTTAGGCTGCTCGGGGGTCAGGGGTCAGGAACCCACTTGAGGAGGCAGTCTGCCCATTCTCAGATCTCCAGCTGTGTGCTGGGAGAACCACTGCTCTCCTCAAAACTGTCAGACAGGGACATTTAAGTCGGCAGAGGTTACTGCTGCCTTTCTGTTTGTCTGTGCCCTGCCCCCAGAGGGGGAGCCTACAGAGACAGGCAGGCCTCCTTGAGCTGTGGTGGGCTCCACCCAGTTCGAGTTTCCTAGCTGCTTTGATTACCTAAGCGAGTCTGGGCAATGGCGGGCGCCCTTCCACCAGCCTCGCTGCCACCTTGCTGTTTGATCTCAGACTGCTGTGCTAGCAATCAGCAAGATTCTGTGGGTGTAGAACCCTCTGAGCCAGGTGCAGGCTATAATCTCCTGGGGTACCATTTCCTAAGCCCATTGGAAAAGCACAGTATTCAGGTGGGAGTGTCACGATTTTCCAGGTGCCGTCTGTCACCCCTGGAAAGGGAATTCCCTGACCCCTTGTGCTTCCCGAGTGAGGCAATACCTCGTCCCTGCTTTGGCTGGCTCACGGTGCACTCAGCCACTGACATGAGCCCACTCTCTGGCACTCCCTAGTGAGATGAACACGGTACCTCAGATGGAAATGCAGAAATCACCCATCTTCTGCGTCGCTCACGCTGGCAGCTGTAGACCAGAGCTGTTCCTATTTGGCCATCTTGGCTTCTCCTCCCAACCAGTGATAATTTTAAATAGTCAAGTTTAATGGACATATCTAAAGTAATATAATATAATGTAATCAGCCAAATATTACAATATATACAAAGTATTAAGATAATACGGCAAAATAATAATAAAAAAAATCCAGAAATCTACCATAAAGAAATAGAGAGGTATAAATTACCTAAAAAAATTTAAAATGATTATCTAAATGGTGCTCAGTGAGCAAAATCTGAGAGCACAGACAATGAAATAAAATCAGGAAAATGAGAACATAAACAATAACATAAAAAATATTAAAGAGCAAATTATGGAGTTGAAGAATATAAAAGAAAACATGCCTGAGAAATTATCAAGCTTCAGAAAAAAAGATAAAAACTAAAAATGTTCAAGAAATTTTAACTAGGATAAACACAAAAAGATTCATAATGAGAAAAATTACAAGCAAATTTTGAAAGTCACAGACTAGCAGATAATCTTGAAAACAGAAAAAGAAAAACTATGCATCATTTATATAGGTGCTTCTATGAGACAATCAGTGAATCTAGCTGCAGGAATCTTGCCAGCCAGAAGGGACATGGGTAATATTGTTAATGTGCTGAAAGAAGAAAAAAATTTAAGCAATAATACTGTATCCAAGTATACTATTTATCAAAATGAAGAAAAAATAAAGTCTTTTCATGATGAGCACATGCTTCAATAGCATATCACCACTCGAACTTCACTACAAGAAATGCTAAAGAGAGATTTTCTCATTATAAATATAAAGTGTTGATAAATAGCATCGCATAATTAGATGAAAGTACATAACTCTCTGGAAAAGAAATACACAGGCACAAAAATAAAATTATGATGAATTCAAATGATTGCTCATAAAACATATGTAATTATGTAATATAATTTAAAACAAAAGCCTAAAATATGCAAAAACATTTGTTAATGATATATAATATAAAAAGATATTGGTGACATCAATAATATTAAGTTGAGGCAGATGGAAAGAGAAAGAATGTTTGTATGTAATTAAAATTATTTTGTTACTGGCCGAGCATGGTGGCTCACCTCTGTAATTACAGCACTTTAGGAGGCTGAGGTAGGCGAATCATGAAGTCAGGAGATTGACACCAGCATGGTCAACACGGTGAAACCCCCCGTCTCTACTAAAAATACAAAAAATTAGCTTGGCATGGTGGTGTTCCCTTGTAATCCTAGGCTCTGGGGAGGCTGAGGCAGGAGAATCACCTGAACTCAGGAAGCAGAGGTTGCTGTGAGCTGAGATAACATCCTTGCACTCCAACATGAGTGACAGTGTCAGACTCAATCTCAAAAAAAAAAAAAAAAGAAAGAAGGTTTTATGAAATCCCCATGGTAACCACAAGAAAAATATTTGCGGAGATACACACACAAACACACATAAATACATTAAAGCATGTCACTACAAAAATCAACACAAAAGGGAAGATTAAAAGGAGTGGGTAAAGGGGACCACATAGCTATAAAAATCAGAGAAAACAATGACAAAATTAATTTCTTCAATTTTAAAAACACATCTTAATATTTATGAACTAAACTTTTCAATCAAAACATGTAAACTGGATAGAGGGATTAATAAAGAACAACAACAACTTTATCCTCTCCATCAGTGACTCACTTTAGATCTAATATCAAAACTAGACTGAAAGTAGTAAGATCAAAATCGAAGTTTGAAGTAAATGGAAATCGAATGACAGCATTGCTGGTCACAGCTGTGTTAGGCAAAATACATTTTAGTCATAGTTCATAAAACAAACTTTAAGTTGGCCACGCATGGTGGCTCAAGCCTGTAATCCCTACACTTTGAAAGGCAAGGTGGGTGGGTCACGACGTCAGTAGATGGAAACCATCCTGGCTAACACGGTGAAACCCCATCTCTGCTAAAAATACATAAAGGTAGCTAGGAATGGTAGTGGGTGCCTGTAGACCCAGCTACTAGATAGGCGAGTCAGGAGAATGGCGTGAACCCAGGAGGCGGAGCTTGCAGTGAGCTGAGATCGTGCCGCTGCACTCCAGCCTGGGCGACAGAGTGAGACTCCTTCTCAAAAATAAAAATAAACTTTTAGTTTCAACTGTCACAGGAGACAAAGAAGGCCATTAAATAACAATAAGAGGGCTCATTCACTTAGAACTTATGAAATTTTGTTATATATATGTATGTGTACATATATATACACATAAATTTTTCACACCAGTGTTTCCAAATGTACAAAGCAAACATTGAAATAATTATTACAATAGAGAGAAAAATAATAAGAGTAGAATACTTTAATTCAAACTTTTAATTATAAATAGTAAAGCTAGCCTAAATACTAATAAGGAAACAAATTTTGAAAACACAAGAGAAAAATTAGATCTAATGAGAATATACAGAATACACAACAGAAGAACACAATTTTCTCTATAGTTCATAAAACATTCTCCTAGATACACCACTTATTAGGCCACAAAATTAGACTTAACAATTTTTTAGAACAGAAATCTTAAAGGCTATTATTTCTGATCAAAATGGAATAAAACTAGAAATCAATAACAGAAGGAAATAAAAATATCAGCACATATAGAAATTAAACAACTCTCTTTTGAGCATGCTTGTGTTCAAGGGTTGTAAGGCTTAATATTGTGAAAATGTTCATACTTCCTAGTGAACTACAGATTCAATGCAATCCCTTTTAAATTAACAATTATTTTCTTTTTTTTTTTAGAAATTGAAAAAGTAACCAACAAATTGTATGGAATCTCAAAGGACACAAAACAGCCAAAAAATGTTTAAAAAAAGAAATAATGTTATTGATGTCACTTTTTCTGATTTCAAAGCACATTGCAAAGCTACAGTAATAAAAACAGTTTGGTTCTGGCATGAAGTCAGACAAGTTTTCCAAAAAAGCACAATGCAGCACAGATGAAAACCTTGCACATATGTGAAAATAGTTATTGGAACACCTATACTCATTGAAGCATTATACACAAAGGCCAATATTTGAAAGCAAAACAAACTTTCCTCACCGAATAAATGAATAAATATGATTTGTGATATAAAAGTAATGGAAAACTACTCAGCCTTTGAAAGGAGATAATCTTGTAACATCCACAATAAAGATAAACCTTGAGCACATGATGCTAAGTAAACTTAGCCACAATAAAACAGATACTCTATGATTCCACTTACATGTAATATCTAAAGTATTGAAACTCTTAGGAACAGAAAATGGTATGGTTTTAATCCAGAGCCAGGTGGTAAAAAAAAAAAAAAATGGATATTATTAATTTATATTGAGTTTTAGTTTTGCAACAGAAAAAAGTTTTACAGATATGTTGCATAACAATGTAAATACACTTAACATAGCAAAACTGTATAAGAAAAAATATTTAAAATTATCAATTTTATGTTATGTATTTTTACTACAATTAAAATTAACAATGACACCGTAGGGCAGGTGGCTAAGGCCTGGAATCACAACACACTGGGAGGCCAAGGTGTTCAGATCACTAGAGATTAAGAATTCAAGACCAGCCTGGCCCCATTTCTACTAAAAATACAAAACTTAGCCAGGGATGGTGGTGCATGCCTTTAATCCCAGCTATTCAGGAGGCTGAAGCAGAAGAATTGCTTTAACCTGGGAGGTGGAGGTTGCAGTGAGCTGAGATTATGCCACTGCACTTTGGGTGACAGAGCAAGACTTTGGGTGACAGAGCAAGAGTCTGTCTTAAAAGTAAATACGATAGCTAACAGAGATAGAGTTACAAACTTTCTAAAATGTTACCTTCAAACCACAAAATGGTTTCTTTCACTCTAAGATATTATAATATAAAGATGTTGAAATTAAGAAAATTTCCATGAATACTTACCTAGACAGAATCAATTATTGGCCACCAGCCAAGAAGAAAAATATACAAATCATAAACAAAATAGGGGTAAGGTTTATACAAGCAAACAAACACTTTGATAATTATATTGACAAAGGAGGTAGGGCTGATTCATAATTGACTTTTGCCTCACACTGTATTAAGATGTACAGAGTTGACAATTGTCATACAAAATTATAATATATAAATTAAAACTAAAAACAGTAAACTGATGTAAGGTGGCCTACCCTAAGAAATGAAACAAACAGATATAAAATTGCAAACAAAGTTAAAATTAACATTAATCCCCAAAATTCTGATTTGAATACTGCAATTCAAAACCACACTAAATAGGTAGAAACTAGAAACACAACTGTTGTGAGACAGCCTACTCTGTAAAATACAGAAATATAAAATACAAAACTTAATGAAGAGCAACTTTAACGCATAAAATCCTCAATAACAGAGAAAAAATTCTAGATACCTGCAATTTTCAACTCTAACTGTGCATCCACGAAAAGCATGGATTTTGAATTGTTTGATACAGTTAGGGCAACAACATTTCAAAGAAAACACATTATAATTATTCATAAAGTGCTTTGATGAGAAAGTTTTAAACAATATGCATTTTATAAATACTAGAGAAACTTTTAAATTATGCTACTGATACATTGATATGTTGCTGCTTTGTTTTCTCGTTTTTTTTTTTTTTTTTTGAGACAGAGTTTTACTCTTTTTTCTCAGGCTGGAAGGCAATGATCTCTGCTTACCACAACCTCTGCCTCCCAGGTTCAAGCTATTCTCCTGTCTCAGCCTCCTGAGCCACTGGAATTACAGACATGTGCCACCATGTTCAGCTAATTTTGTATTTTTAGCAGAGACAGGGTTTCTCCATGTTGGTCAAGGCTGCTTGTCTCAAACTTCTGACCTCAGGTGATCCGCCCAGCTTGGCCTACCAAAGTGCTGGGATTACAGGCATAAGCCACTG
The DNA here is from genome assembly GCF_028885625.2 of Pongo pygmaeus. NCBI lineage: Eukaryota > Metazoa > Chordata > Mammalia > Primates > Hominidae > Pongo > Pongo pygmaeus. Next base: position 30,948,856 of record NC_072397.2, on the reverse strand, counting down.
TGCCCGGCCCATTGCTGCTTTTCTTTCAAAATGGTAAGGCTGTGATCTGGCCTTTAGAAGGAAAGTCTTACATTTCTAAATACAATAACTATATATATTTTAAATACAGTATAAAAAATTGATATATAAAATAAAATTGGGAATAAGTTTTGCTATTATTCAGGTAAAAGCTGAGGAAAATGGAAGAAAATGCTAGTAATAACATTGTGCCTAAATTCGATGAATCATACAAGACAAATATTTTAATAAACTATATAATTTACATATAACATATACATTTGAGAATGTTGTTTTATTTTAGTTATGTATTTATTTTTTGAGGTAGAGTGTCACTCTGCTGCCCAGGCTCGTGTGCAGCGGAAGGATCTTGGCTCACTGCTAACTCCACCTCCGAGTTTCAAGTGATTCTCTTTCCTCAGCCTCCCGAGTAACTATGATTACAGGTGCCTGCCAGCACACCTGGATAATTTTTGTACTTTTGGTAGTTGGGTTTTCACTATGTTGGCCAGGCTGGTCTCAAACTCCTGGCGTCATGATCTGCCCACCTCTGCCTCCCAAAGTGCTGGGATTACATGCATGAGAGACCATGCCAGGCCTTGAGCATGCTATTGTAGAACTTCTGAAACTAAGATTACAGAAAAATTACAGACATATGACAATTCAGAAAGTGAAAACCCAGTCATGAAAATCTTCATGTTGAAGAAGACAGAATCACAAAATAATAAGTGAGAAATAAGGTAAGAATTGGAAATTCAATGTATGTAGAGCAGTGTTCTAATTTCCCCGATGGGAAAAGTTTTTGTAAGGAATCCATAAAACAATTACATACATAAGCCACCCTACAGTAGACATTGTTGGCATACAGAGTTTAAATTTTTAAAATTAGGTCCTGATAAAAAAAAAAAGAATTCTCCATAAAATAATTTTCTTTTTTTATTTTTTTTATTTATTTTTTTATTTTTTTTTCTTTTTTTTTCTTTTATTGTAATTATTATTATTATTATTATTATTATTATTATTATTATACTTTAGGTTTTATGGTACATGTGCCCAATGTGCAGGTAAGTTACATATGTATACATGTGCCATGCTGGTGCACTGCACCCACCAACACGTCATCTAGCATTAGGTATATCTCCCAATAATTTTCTTATATTTAGCAAGATATTTTTGCACATAAAGATTTTCCATCAAATTTTTTTGTAGAATTATGTCTTAAACCTTCATAGGATGTGAAATTATATAGCAGAAAATATGTGTCATCTCTCTTTGGTATTCCTGGAATTTCTTTTTTTATTGTGTAATCCAATTTATATGAAATATCCAGAATATGCAAATCCATAGAGACAGAAAGCAGACTAGTAACTGCAAAGGGATGAGGAGGAAAGGATAGAGAGTGACTGCTAAAGGGTGTAGGATTTCCCTTTATCATCACTGCTTCCCCCACAGTGGTGACACTCATAACCTTGTTAGTAAACTAAAAACCAATGGATTGTATATTTCATTTATGTTTGTTATTAGAGTCTAAGGTCTCACTATGTTGCCTACACTGTTCTTGAACTCCTGCCTCAAGCAATTCTCCACCTCAGCCTCCCCATCTGCTGGGATTACAGGCATAAGTCACCATATCCAATTCTGATAATACACTTCAAATTTGTAAATTTTAATGTATGATATGTATATCTCCGATAAAAAAAAAAGAACAGGGAGTTCTGTACGGATATGATATAATCTCCAAATATATTTAGTAAAAAAGAAAGGTACAGAACAGTGTGTGCAATATACTAGTATATTCTTTAAAAAATTGTACATATATATATATATATATATATATACACACACAAACACACACTGTCCAGGCATAAAACCTCTCAAGAGGCATACAGGAAACCAGTAACATTATTTCCTAAAGTAAAGGATCCTGGAGTGCCTGTGAATATTGTGGTCTGGAAGGGAGACCTAACTTTTCAACATGCTCTTTTGTGCCTTTTAAATTTCGTATAGAGTACAACACTTCCCTTATTTTCTAATTTATAGAAAGAAAAAAAGGAATACTCTGATATTTATCTTTAAAAAAGGAATACTCTTTAGTCTTTAGTTTTATGTTAAGAGATCATCTGTATTTTTTTCTGTAATAAACTTAAAACATATCCACCCATTTTGTCAGATTTATTTATTCCTTAGCAATTTGTTTTAAAAGTACAGTTTTTGTCTCAATCCTTAATAATACTATATTCATTATATTTCAGATGTTTAGGTTTCTCACGGAGAAAAAGAAACACAGGCATAAACCTCTATACTATCCAGCTGCTAGTCCTGCAACATGATTTTAATAAAGTATTGCTGATACTTGAACAATTTCTATGATGTCAGTAGAGTAATATCAACAAGAATGATTGTAAAGCAGCTGGCCTTATAAGTCAAGAGTTATAATATTTGATCCACTGTTCAATCCATTTCTAGATCTGATCTAGATTATTTTCTTTTTTATTTATATATTTATTTTTATTCATTTATTTATTTATTTATTTTAAGAAGGAGTTTCGTTCTGTCACCCAGGCTGGGGAGCAGTGGTGTGATCTCAGCTCACTGCAAGCTACGTATCCCAGGTTCATGCCATTCTCCCGCCTCAGCCTCCTGAGAAGCTGGGACTAAAGGCACCCACCACCAGGCCCCAGCTATTTTTTTTTTTTTTGTATTTTTACTAGAGTTGGTGTTACACCGTGTTAGCCAGGATAGTCTTGATCTCTTGGCCTGGTGATCCACCCGCCTAGGCCTCCCAAAGTGCTGGGATTACAGGAGTGAGCCACTGCACCCAGCCAATCTGATCTACATTATTTTCTAGCTCTTCTGGTATATTTCTGGGCAACTGATGCATGATTTCTTCCTTGTGGGATGTTGTGGCTTCTTCATAAAGAACTTGAATAATCTCACACTGAATATTGTCTGTTAGAGTCTTCTCATTACAACCCCTTGTTTCAAGTCTTTCATACAATACGTTGGTATCTGTCCTCAGCACAAAAACTATGTGAAACCAGCATTTAGGGAAGAAATCAAAACCAGGGTAATCAACAATAACTCCACCTTCTCTTATTTGGTTATCTAACTCATCAACTACTCTGTCTTCATCTAAAATAGGACAATCATACTCTTCAACATAGCCATCATACAATTGCTCTTCTCAAGATAAATCACCCACATCAGTGTATTTCAATCCTGATATTCATGCAAGTTCTTTGCCTAGTGTGGTTCTTCCACCCGCTGTTGTACCGGTGGGAAGGATGTTCAGAAGCAATGATGGCTTGCCGCGAGGGCTCCGAGTGCCTTGTTCACATGTCCTTTGCACTACTGTTCTTGGAATTTCTAAACCAAATCCCAATGCCTCCACAACTCCCTTCACACACATTTGACTTCAGACACCACATATTTATTAAAAAATTGCATAACATAGAGGTCTCCAGAAATGTGAACACATTTCCCCAGATTCCCAAAACTAATGAAAACTAGTCAGATCTTGTAGGTTCTTACAGATTCTGGAAGGACTTTGGTTTTCAGTGTGAATGCACTGGAAGATTCTGGGAGGGAGAAAAGAAGCCGTAGAAGATTGAAGAGAATAGTAAGCATGGGACAGGAACATGTTTCTCTGTGACAGCAAGAAAAATAAAATTACACTTTTCTAAAACAACTTCCATTGGAATAGGGATGACTAAACCATATTTAAACTCTGGCTTTCTCTGTGACTTTTGGACCTCTTCCATGTGTTACCTGCTCATTTATTTTCACCTTGCTTTTTATATGGCTGTTGCCTCCTCTCTTTCCACACTGCAGGAATTTTTTCTTTGCTACAGTATATCCACCAAAGTTTTTTTTTTTTTCCTTCCCCACAATAGTAATTGGGCTCACCAGAAAATGCCCAACTCCCAGCATCTTCCTCAGGAAAGAATTAAAGCTGTAGTGTATGTGTTGAAATGTTTGTCTTTTGGAGAGATTGCCTAATGAATAGATTCTGTCTTTCCTGACATGGAGTGCTGAAGGACATGATGGAGTCATACAAATGACAGTTGTGTCTGATGAGAAGAAAGAAAATTGCAGCACTAGAGAAACTGTAATACCACAGAGAGTCAACTGGGGAAGAAAATAGGTAATCCATCTAAAAACAATGAAACAAATTCCCTTTAACTGAGAAATACACACAGATCCAGAGAAGACATATCTGAGAATGCATCTGTGAAGCACCCAGAATCTATAGCCTGGCTGAGTGCTGTCAATATCCCCCTTTACTAAGCCAGTTTTTTTTTTTTTTAATGTGTGTGTGTGTGTGTTTTGAGAAAGAGTTTTGCTTTGTCACCCACGCTGGAGTGCAGTGGAGTGATCTCAGCTCACTGCAACCTCCATCTCCTGGGTTCAAGTGATTCTCTTCTCTCAGTCTCCTGAGTGGCTGGGACGAGAGGTGCACACCACAATGCCCAGCTAATTTTTTTTTGTATTTTCAGTAGAGATGGGTTTCGCTATGTTAGCCAGGCTGGTCTCAAAATCCTGGCCTCCAGTAATCTGCCCGTATCAGCCTGCCAAAATGCTGGGATTACAAGCATGAGCTACCATACCCAACCATGCCAGGTTTTAAGTGCTACATTTGATGGATGTTGTGTAATTTTCCAAATCTTATAAAAAAATTACAAGGCATACGGAGATGGTGGAAAATACACTTCAGTGGAAGAAAGAGAATAAATATCCAGAAGTTGAATGTTAAGAAATGAAAATTTTTGCATATCTGATAAAGAATTAAAAATAAAGAAACAGTCTCAGTGAACAAAAATAAAACAAAAATAAACAATTGAATAACATTTAAAAATAATAAATGACCAAAATATGATATCAACAAAGAGATGAAACATTTTTCTAAAAACCCAACAGAAATTGTGGCATTGAAGGATCCAATAACTGGCATTTACAAATTCACTACAGAGACACAACAGCAAACAATGGAGCAAAAAAGGAATCAGGAAATTAAACATATATTATTCACAAACATTTAAGCCTGGAAACAAATTTTTGAAAAAAATGGAAAAAATAAGTGTGAAATATGAGACTTACTGGACACGATCAAGTAGACCAATATATTCAGAGAATGAGTCTTATAAAAAGAATATAGGAAGAAAATGACATAAATCTTATTTAGGAGAAAAAGAGGGCATGCTGAGACCCCTACACATTTCAGTGATGAAAGAAAGCATACTAGTAACCAAGAATAATTGATCTGGAAAACACTATACTTCAAAAATTAGAAAAAAGAAAACCTTTCTAAGTTTAAAATAAAAAATCTAAAGTTGCTTACTGCTAGAATAACCCTAGAACAAAATACAAATGACAGTCAATTATGTTGAAACGTTAAATGATGCTGGACAGCATCATAAAACCATATGATAATACAAAGCTCTCTGTTAAATATAAGTATATACACCGATATAAAATTTGCTATTGTAATAATAGTGGTGCATAAAATTCTTAAATATCTGTGAAAATACACACAATATATAAAGATATAATTTGTAACATTAGTAAGATAGTGGGGGAAGTAAAAATGAATATATTTTGTATGCTGTTAACTTGAAGTTGAAGGCAAAAGCTGTTTGCCTTGGGGACCTTAGCACTGGGCATGGGATGAGACAAAGCTGCCATTTTGTCTCCCTTAGTTCTTCCATCTCCCCCACTCTGCATAGGGATTTTTCTTGGTCTGCAGGAATAGTCAATGTGGCCAGGCTCTGTTCTGCACACACAGACAGATGTAGGTAAGCATGGCATGTATAGAGGGGGCATGGGATTCTAAAAGGAATTAAATATTCAAAAAGTGGAAACCTGAGAATTTTGGGCATGATTCTCAGGGCTTTGGGCTGGGGAAACGGTAAGTCCTTGCTTCCAGCCATGCGGTTTCTCATCAGAGTTGCTGGGGCCTTCTCCCTGCAGGTGTCCCTTAAGGAGATGTTGCAGGAGATTTAGCCGGTGCTGATGGTCCATGAAGATATGTGTCACTGCACCTGCTTCTCACTGCACCTTCTTCTCACTGCACCTGGACAGCAACATGCCAAACAACTTCCCAGGGCTGCAGAACAGTGAGGAGCTGCAGGGGGCTCAGGGCTGTGTAAGAGGGACGGCTGGTTTGGAAGTTGGGTAGAAGGCCTAGAGGAGGGATCCCAAAAGAAGGGCCAGGTAGCACTTCCCCACTCTTCGGAGGTCTTTGTGTCACAGATAAGCATGTGAATGTGGATTCAAGCCCAAGCCTCCTTCTTAGCCTGTCCCACCAACACCTTATAACTTCATATCCCACAAGTTAAAGAACAGAGTTGTGATTCTAAAAAAATCAGGCAATACAAATCCAGGCTTAATATCAGCCCAATAAAATTCTATAAAGATAAATGATGTCTTGGAAAAAAAAAAAAACTTAAAAAGATTCACAGTATTTGAGTGCAGAAATCTGCCCAGTGCAGCACCAACTGCTGTGGTGAGATTCACCTGGTTGTAAAGCAAAATCTCTCATGTACTCATGTTCCCTGGGGAAAAGCCACTCATGTTCCCAGGGTCTACCTGCTTGCTAAGAGCAATTGTGGAAAAGATTTGGAGCTCAATGATGCCCATAATTGATCACAGAATCTTTCCTCTTTCCCAAAACAGCCACCATTAAAATTCTATGCAACCCATACTGAAAGATGGTCCTGAAGTTGGAGGCCCTGGGGAGTCCTCAGCACACCCCTGCATGAGGGCTGCCCAAAAAGGCAGCTCTAAATGTTCCATCTACCCAAGACACTATTGCAAAAAAAGCAGTTAGCCTTGTCAGCTCTTCAAGGCCCACGAGTGCTTCAGAGGCATTTGGTAGAAGATTCTTTGTAAGAAAGGATCCCTGCCCACTAGCAGACAGGAGTGTGTGTTTGTGTGAGTGTGGGGGTGTGTGTTGAAATTAGAACCCCACCTTCTGTGTTCATTATGGAATTTGAAAATGGAAGCCTAAATTTGAAAGTTAAAATCACCCGTGAAACTATCTTACAAAATATTTTCTGTGCTAGATGTGATGTTTAAGGGTACAGGGCCCTGGTAACATCCTATTTCCCTCTCCCTGAAAGAGCTATACACACTATTCAAGGCCTGCTTCCACATGAACCACATCAAAGAGCAGCTTAAGAGCCTGGACCCATCTGCCACCTTCCGCAGGGCTGACTAAAGCTCCTGGTTCTTCCTGAGCATCTTCTCCAATGATCTGAGAGGTGGGGGAGACATTGGGGCAAGGATTAAAAATAGGGGAGGGGAGCATGGATACCAGAAGCTGAGGACCAGGTTTTCCCACCTGGAGGGGTCTGGCCTAGAGGCACTCAAACCAGGGTCAAATTTAGGTGGAGACCGCTGGCCTTGGGTGGCCCTGTGCTGACCACCAGCCTCAAGTACCTCAGACAATAAGTGAAAGAATGGCTTGGAGATGAATCTAATTGACTGTGTGCCACCTGAGCACATCTTTCTAGGGATCCATGAGGAGCCACTGTGTCTCCAGAGCCATGACTGGAAGGTGGAACTCCCAAAGGGAACAAAGAAGAGGGTCCTCAGTGAGATGAACAGCTTATTTCTACTAGACCATTCCTGAAGCGCTTTCAGTGACTGAAAGTGCCTAGCATGAGCAGCTGGAACCCACTTCCTGGAAACTGCAAGATGCAAGGAGACTTCATGTACCTCTTTGTATTACAGACAAGGGCCAGAAGGGCCCCATCAGTGCATCTGCATTTGGCTTTTACTGGATCCAGTAAGTCTCTGCCAGCTCCCTACAGACTCTTGGGATGTCACTGGTTCTGGGTCTGTGGACAGATAACCAGGACATGTGCTCAGTGCCCACTTCCTCCTTGTAGGCCTACAGCCTATTGCTCAACCCCAAGCCCACCAGCCCTTGCTTCCTAAGCCATTACCTACTGGAGCTGCTCAAGTACAACAGCCTGAACTTCACAAAACTCTTTGTCATGCCATGAAAGAAAAGGTAAGGCTGCCTGGCTTGGTGGCTCATGCCTTTAATCCCAACACTGTGGAAGGCCAAAGTGGGTGGATTACCAGGTCAGGAGTTCAAGACCAGCCTGGCCAATACAGTGAAACTCTGTCTCTATGAAAAATGCAAAAATTAGCTGGGTGTGGTGATGCATGCTTGTAGTCCCAGCTGCTCAGGGGGCTGAGGCAGAAGAATTCTTTGAACCCGGGAGGTGAAGTGTTACAGTGAGCTGAGATCACATTGATTCACTCCAGTCTGGGTGACAGAGTGAGACTTCTTCTAAAAAAATAATAAAATAAAATAAAATAAAATAAAGTAAAATAAAAGAAAATAAAATGAAAGTAATGTCACTGTTTCATCTCCCCCGTCTTGTGTCAAGTTACAGATGCTTATGGGATGAACCAGCCAGCCAAAACTCCAGAGCTTCTGCCCAAACTATCTGCCCCCACTGCTTGAGTCCCCTCTAGGGAGCTGTCCATGTGACAGGGGGCATCCCTGGGAGTGTTGGCCATTTGCTTCCATCTGACTTCAGGGCAGATTCTCAGAGGAAGAAGATCCTAGAGCAGATGGAGGTCTTAGAGAAGAAGCCTATGGCAGGGTTCTGGGCTCGGTGGGCTGTGTATCTCCCCCTCCCCTGCTTGTCACAAGGTCCAGCACCACACACTCATTGAGGTCACTGCTCCATTGCACGTGTGCAGCTGGATGGCTCCCCAGGCAGAGGCTGCCATGGACTGTGTGCACACAGAGAATGCCTACAGCTTGAGGCTGTACTATGAGGAGAACATTCCTGAACAGGGGCATGCAGACTGGTCCAGCCCTCAGTGGGAACCCCCTTCCTCCTGGGTACTAGACAGAATTCCGTGCACTTTCCTGAAGGCTCCATGCTGGGTCTGTTCATTTGGAAGTTTGAGGCTGTCCGTAGGGAGGTAATGAAAGAGACTTCTCCTCCATCTGGAAAAAAATAAAAAAAAGAAGAAAGAAAGAAAAGGGAGACTTCTCAGAGCACACTGTGGGGCACAGGCTGAGCCCTTGCCTTCCTCCCTGGTCCCTCTATGGTCCCAGGACTGAAAAAAGGAGCTGCAGACAATAAGGGAACCACTCTGCAAGAACAGGCCTTAGTGGCTGCTTCAAGAAAGAACCACAGTCAAAGTGTCTACAGCCCTTAGTGACTGACTGGCAGCTTCAGGCCCACCTACCATCTGCAGGCAGGTTTTCTTGCTGACAGAATGAAAACAAGGAAAACAGGAATGAGTCCAGCCCTCTCAGTCACCCTGAAGGTTGCCTGGTGTTCCCTGCAAGGCCTTCTAGCCTTCTGTTTCTTGGCAGACCACCCAAGCATCATTTTCTGGCCTTCGAGACTTTGATTCTCTGGAAGGAGAAGGCCCTACTTTTCACTAGGCTAAGTGGTCAGGGCCATTCAGCTCTCCCCATTCAGTAACAACCAATAGGCTCTCACCTGGGTACACACTGCCCAACCATGGCCCTTCTAAGGCAGGAGTTCATTTGTCTTACAGGTTCAGCTTACTAGGGCTTAAAAGTTATCAGTGCTGTTATTAAGATAGGGAATATAGGGGGAAAGAGTTGCCTTGAAAAATTTCCCCTAATCTTACCTTGGAGAGCATCAGCACATGTGACAGCATAGGCAGGGCTGCTGAGGATGCTGGGGGAGAGTGCCCAGTGTGTCCAGCCAGCAGGTCGCTTCTAGAGGTGGCTCATGTCCCAGCCCCTGAGAGAAGCAGTCAGACATCCCAGCAAGGAGCTGGGGTGTGTAGACCAGGGCAACCCAGGCACACTGATGGCGGCTTGGCACTACCTCCCATCAAGAGGTGTCACCACAGCTGACCCTTGGAGCCAGGGAGTGATTTTCAATGTGTGCAAGGCAGTCAGTTCCATCAGCTGTACAGCCTTCAACACTCACTTCACCTTGGACATCTCACTAGAAAGCAGTGGGGACTGGCCAATGCAGAAGCTCTGCCAAGTGGGACAGAACATCATGGGGTGGGGGATCTGGGGCCTGTCTGCTTATCTGAGCATTGCTGTCTGAGGGTGGGCTCTGCAACCAAACAGTGACTGTTTTCATATTTGTCTGTTCATTTATGGGTTTAAAATATCCTAATATTTCATGTGTGGTAGTTTCAAGCTTGTATTTGTGTATTTGTAAAAATTTTATTAGAAGAAAGAGGGCTTAAGACAACAATATTTTAGAAGGTCTTAAGGGAGCATAGACTTCATGTCACAACAGGTACTGTTGACCTCTTTTTGCTACCTTTGTGCAAAGTATACACAGAAAGTGCAGCCAGAGGTGATGAGGCCAAGTGTCTAGAGAAGAGCTGCCTGGGCTTGCTTCCTGGTCTGCAGTCAGGTGGACCCTGGCTGTGAGGTGATGCCCACCCTGGATCTACACACCACACCCCCTCTCCTGAGTAACCACCCAAGGCAGAGCTAATTAGTGGGCGAGTGATGGGCATCAGGCACCCCAATACCATCTGGGAAAATTTGAATGCCATCTGGGCTGGGGCTGTGGGGGGCAGGGGCTGAGGCCACCTTGGCTTGTTATGGCACCACCCACAGATGTATCTGTCCTGTGATGCTTCTCCAGCAGTCAGCTGCCCATGGTCCTGAGCCTGTCATGCCATGCCTGCTACCTCACACTGCTTGTGTTTGAAAAAAACATCCTGAGATGGTGCTACTGGATGTGAGCACTGGCAAGAGGACAGCACCTTTGTCCTGGGGGATTAGGAGCTGACCAGATAGCTCCTGACTGCCTTTAGAAGAAGTAGGGGCTGGTGCTGCAATAAACAATGCCTCCCAAAAGATGTGTTGGCAATGGCTCAAGGAATATTTGACACAGAGGCCTAAATGAAGACACATGAATGGAGTGTGTGGACATCAGTTAGCAGCTGGGAAACAGGTGCCTCTCAGGCCTCATCCTCCAGCAACTGTGGAACGTGCCCAAGCCATGAGTGTATACACCTGGAGTGTCTACATCTGGCTGCTGCTTTTGCTGTCACTATCCCCAGGCTCAATCTGGCTTAAAATCTGGATTTAAATAGAAAATATTAGAAGCTTTTCTGTGTCCTGGAATAGGAAGCCAGAGATCTGTGTAGGGCTGGCACTGGGTGCACATTAGTTTTGTGACAGGATGAGAGCTGCAGTGGTTTTATTAATCGTGATAGACCCGGCCTGGTTTTAGCTCTGAGTGATGGGGAGGGAGACAGCAGTGGTGGTCATGCAGACATCCACGTGTCCAATCCTGGCCTGCCTGCCCTCAGACATAGCAAGAGGCACCACCACAGGCCCTGACTTGCCTCCCTACTCCTTAAATGCCAGATGGGAATACCTGGAAGCTACAATCTGAATGTATCATCCTCCCAGTTTGACCTGAGCTGCCTAACACACAGAGGGGATGGGTGAGTGAAGGGCCTGGGGGAAAGCAGGGCTGGATCATGGATCCTGGTGGAAATTTAGAGATACAGGGGTGGTTGTCACCTCTCTGTGTAGCCCAGCTCCCTACCTGATTCTTGCCACACAGCCCCATCTAAAGAGACCAGCTCTGGCAAGTTTGGGGATCCCTAAGGCTCCAGGCTGCTCCCTGTCACCCCCTGTCTGTGCTCCTTACCTTTCCTGCTGGCAGAGCCCAACATGGAGGGGGAGGTTGCCACCCTGTGAGCCTGAGGGAGCTGTGTCTGACAGGGGCTTCTGTCTGGTGTTTTGCATAGAGCTACTTATGAATATGATCTGTCCAGATACCTTGTTTCAAACGAAGTGAGCATGAACTAGCAAGTGCAGAAACCCCACACTTGATAAATAACTTTTTCTTGTCTTTATACCATCACATTTTCATTTCACATTGGAATCAAGTAAGTGAAACCTGCTACAACAGCCTCGGCCATGTGTTCTGTAACCAAGACTCATTTGGTTGTGAGGGCTGTTGTCAGAAATGTTATGAAAAGAAGAATATGTATAAATTAGATCAAATGTAAAATTATGCTTATAATGTCATTTGTGTGGGAGATAAGAGGGTGGAGTAACAGGCACTCAGTTGGAGTTCACCCACCTGTCACTTACCAGGCTCATGAGTGTAGCTCTGGTGAACTTCACCTGACATTGGTGACAGAAGAGAAAAGGCCAGTATGAAGGCTAGGTGGGGGAGAGGTGCCAGGCTGTGGGGCTGTGCCCTGGGCATGCTGAGCCTGTTCGGTCACTGGGCAACCAACTGCCTGGGAACCGGCCCTTGACACATGAGTTGAGGTAAGAGGATTGGGCAGCACTCTTCAGAAGTCACACTGTGCTGGGAGAATGGAGGAGAATCTACAAATGGCCATCCTAGGGTAGGTTTTAGAGTGATCTGGACACTCTTGGAGAGCTAATGAGATGGGAGGAAGGCAGTCCCCCAGGTGCACCTGACGACCGGAGCCCATGGTACTTGGGGTGGGTGCTTGTGGGGGTAGCCTGTCCCTATGAGTGGAAGAGCTGAAAACTTTTACAGCTGGTGGCTGCTTCTCAGCAATCCCTCTGCAGAGTATTCAGGTCATCAGCCACGTGTATAGCTGAATGTCTTTTGAAGTATTTAGAGAGTGTTCTCTGTCTTAGAGTTTCCTTTCCCCTGGGCTTGTGCAGTGAACACTGTTCACACGGCTAACACCACTTCTTGAGATGCCTTCACCATGAAAAGCTGAGAATGGATTGGGTTTAGTTACCATTGTGCCTTCTCCTCACCTGAGAGGCCTATTTTCTTTGGTTAATTCCTTAAGTGTATTAGTGCTGTCATTCACCTTTGGACAACTCAAATGACAAGTGGCTGTTGTTTCATAAAAAAATAAACAAATAAAGGCTTTGAATGTGAAACCCTCATTTTCTCCTTCTCTTAGGTGAAAGATTTTATTTTTTTAAGAAGGGTACATAGTGGTATCCCAGCAGGTGTAGTGTGAGAACTGGCTTGTGCTAGGCTATGGTTTCAGTGTGGATGGGCAATTCTTCAAGATGGAAAACCAAGTCTCACTGAGTTGCTGGAGCCATACTCACCTTTCTCCACATCCCCCACTGTGGGCTTTCACTTATCTCCCATGCTTGAATTTTTTAACATACATATATTTTATTTTTAACATACATATATTTTATTTTTTAAACATACATATGTTATATATGTATATATATAAATGTATATATGTATGTATATGTATATACGTATATATACATATATACGTATATATATATACGTACATACGTATATATGTATATATACATATGTATGTGTATATGTATATATGTGTATATATGTATATATGTATGTGTATATATGTATGTATACACATATGTATGTATATGTATATACATGTATATATGTATATTTGTGTATATTTATATATGTATATATAATTTTTTAACATACATATATTTTATATATATAAATATATATATATACACACACACACCCACACATACACATACAGATCTCACTCTGTCATATAGGCTGCAGTGCAGTGGCTGAATCATGGGACCCTGCAGCCTCAAACTGTTAGGCTCAAGTCATGCTTCCACCTCAGCCTCTCAATTACAGGCAAGAAATGCTACACCCAGACAATTTATAAACTGTTTTCTAGAGAGTGAACCTACTTATGTTGCCCAGACTGTTCTTGAACTTCCGAGATCAAGCAATCATCCCACCTTTCCCTCCCAAAGTGTTTAGATTGCAGCTGTGAGCTACAAAACTCAGCCAAAAATATATATTTTAAAGAACCGTTACAATCAAATTATGAGTTATGATTGTACCACTGCTCTCCAGCCTGGGCACCAGAGCAAGACCTTATATCCAAAAGCAAAGCAAAATGAAACAAAAAAATACTTACAACCAAATTAAGCTTTGAATATTGTGTCATCTGTTCTGTGTCCAGCCCTGCCCTCCAAGCTACCACAGTTAAATATAATGGTTATTGTGAAAACAGTTATATAGTATTAAGAAATTTCTATACGTCCTCCAGCTGCGAACGAGATATTCTAAATGTAGCCCAAATATTTTCTCACCACTACCTTCAGAATCTAAACTAGCAAACCAAATCAGGACACCTGCAGAGGACAGTTGGTTGTTTTCAAGTAGAAAGAGAATTATCCCCGTTAATAAGAGTAATACAGTGATTCTCAAAAACAGAAATCAGACTGAGATGCAGCACAGTCAGAGCACAACTACCCTGGAATAACCTCCTCACACAGAATGGTTGAGGAGCCTTTCTTAGATGAGCAAATTTGGGCAATATAATTCTTGCTTATTTATTCCCAGCCCTTGCTTCCCACCTGATTCCTATTGGCCACCTCAGGATGTGGTCAGCAGTGGGGTACAGTGTGATGAGAGAGGGGTTTAGAGATGGGACGAGGGTCATTCCTGCATTAACAAAATGCTTAAAAAGTTGTGAAAAATGTGTCCAAATGTTCTACTTCCTACCTTTAAATAGCTGCTAAGATGCATTGTGCAACAGACTCAGGAAAAAGAAGTAACAAGTGCATTTCAAGTCTCAGCTCACTTCTTTATTAGCTATGATACTCTGGGCAGGTGACTCCAATTATTGAAGCCTGTTTACCTGTTCACCCAATACAATCCTAAGCAAAAATAACAAAGCTTGAGTCATCATGCTACCCAACTTCAAACTATATTACAAAGCTATAGCAGCCAATACAACATGGTCCTAGTACAAAACAGATATATAGACCAATGGAAGAGAACAGACACCTCAGAAAACACCGCACATCTACAACCATCTGATCTTCAATAAACCTGACCAAAAAAAACAAAGGGGAAAAAATCCCTATTTAACAAATGGTGCCAAAAAAGCTGGCTATCCATATGCAGTAAACAGAAACTGGATCCTTTCCTCACATCTTATACAAATATTAACTCAAGATGGATTAAAGTTTTTTTGTTTCATGGATGTTTTTTGAGATGGAGTCTCACGTTGTTGTCCAGGCTGGAGTACAGTGGGTTGATCTCAGCTCAGTGCAACCTCTGTTTTCAAATAGAAATGGAAATACCTTTCTAGCAATTCTCCTGCCTCCAGCTCCTAAGTAGCTGAGATTACAGGCACCCACCACTACATCCAGATTTTTTTTTGTATTTTCAGTAGAATTGGAGTTTCATGTTGGCCAGGCTGATCTCAAACTCCTGACCTTGTGATTCTCTTGCGTCAGCCTCTAAAGTGCTCAGGTTACAGGCGTGAACCAATGCACCTGGCTGGAATAAAGTCTTAAATGTAAGAACCCAAACCATAAAAACCCTAGAAGAAAACCTAAGCAATTTCATGTAGGACATAGACACGGACAAAGACTTCATGACTGAAACACTGAAAGCAATTGCAACAAAGAAAAGTTGATAAATTAGATCTAATTAAACTAAAGAGCTTCTGCACTGCAAAAGGTGTCATCAGAGTGAACAGGCAGCCTACAGAATGGAAGAAATTTTTTGCAATCTATCCATCTGACAGAGCTCTAATATCCAGAATGTAGAAGGAACATAAACAAATTCACAAGGAAAAAAAAACACCACCATGAGAAAGTGGGCAAGGGATATTAACAGACTCTTCTCAAAAGAAGACATTTGACTGGGCGAGGTGTCTCGGGCCTGTAATCCCAGCACTCTGGGAAGCTGAGGCAGGAGGATCATGAGACCAGCCTGGCCAACTTGGGGAAACCTCGTCTGTACTAAAAATACAAAGAATTAGCTGGGCGTTTGGTTGGGCCTCTGTAACCCCAGCTTCTCAGGAGGCTGAGTCAGGAGAATCACTTGAAACTGGGAAGCGGATATTGCAGTGAGCTGAGATCCTGCCACTGCACTGCAGCCTGAGTAACAGAGCAAGACTTCATCTCAATGAATAAATAAGTAAGTAAGTAAATAAATAAATAAATAAATAATACAAGAGGCATTTATGTGACAAAGAAACATAAACCTCATTTTCACTGGTCCTTAGAGAAATTCATATCAAAACCACAGTGAGATAACATCTCACGCCAGTTAGAATGGCAATTATTAAAATGTCAGGAACCAGCAGATGCTGGTGAGGCTGTGGAGAAATAGACACACTTTTACACTGTTGGTGGAAGTGTAAATTAGTTCAATCATTGTGGAAGACAGTGTGACAATTCCTCAAGGATCTAGAAACAGAAATATCATTTGACTCAGCAATCTTATTACTGGGTATATACCCAAAGCATTATAAATCGTTCTACTATAAAGACACATGCACATGTATGTTTATTGCTGCATTCTTTACAATAGCAAAGACTTGGAACCAACCCAAATGCCCGTCAGTGATAGACTGGAAAAAAAAATTAGGCATATATACAACATAGAATATTATGTAGCCATAAAAAGATGAGTTCATGTCCTTTGCAGGGTCATGGATGAAACTGGAAACCATCATCCTTAGCAAACTAACAGGAACAGGAAATCCAACACCACATGTTCTCATTCATAAGGGGAAGTTGAACAATGAAAACACATGGACACAAGGAGGGAAACATCACACACTGCGGCCTGTCTGAGAATGGGCGTCAAGAAGAGGGAGAGAATTAGGAGAAACAGCTAAAGCACGTGGGGCTCAAAACATAGATGGCGGATTGATAGGTGCAGCAGGGGGGCGAGGTGGCTCACGCCTGCAATCCCATCACTTTGGGATGCGGAGGTGGGTGGATCACCTGAGGTCAGGAGTTTGAGATAGGTGCAGCAAACCACCATGGCACATGTAAACTTAAGGAACAAACCTGCACGTTTTGCACATGTATCCCAGAACTTAATTTAAAAGAAAAAAAAGGGGCACTGAGGCTGAGGGGGAGTGGGGGGAGGGGCAAGAGTGGGGGGAGGGGCGGGAGTGGGTGGGCCCTGGAACTTTATCCAATCAGTGGCAGTGGCGTGGGAACCGCCCCATCAGGCATGCAGTTGGAGAGGAAGGGAGGGCGTGGCTTCCAGCGTTTGGCGGGAGCTTTTTCTCTCCCTTGCGCCGGAACTTGGGAACCGTCTCTCCTCTTCTGCCTTCTCCACGTTGGGAGCTCCAGGCGACTTCCTCACAGTCTCTGTTAATAGCCCTGTAATCTGCAGGTACTTGCTGATGCATAGCTAAGATACCAGGGCATCCTGCAAGCTGTGAAATGGTGAGTACGGGGGTTCGGCATCCCGAGAGAAGAGAGCAGGCTGTGAAACCGGCAGGACTGGCCTCTCCACAGTCAGCTCCCAGTCTCCCGTGCAGCTTGGCGGTCAGTCTCCTGTGGCCACAAGATCGTGGCTGGGCCAGCAGCGGGGATCCCCGAGTCCCACCTAGTGCAGTCCTGTCCTCTCCCTGTGCAGCGTTCTGCTGTGCGCCCACAACTCCGAGTACTCTTCAGATTGTTCAGGGATGCCAGTGGGTCATAAGGGCAGAAACATGACTGGTAGTGTGCGTGGGAGGAGCTGTGGTCCCAGGGGTCTCCATTCTCTCTTCTTAAAAATTAAAGGGAGTTGAGCAGGGCGCGGTGGCTCACGCCTGTAATCCAAGCACTTTGGGGCCTGTAGTCCCAGCTACTCGGGAGGCTGAGGCAGGAGAATGGCGTGAACCCTGGAGGCGAAGCTTGCAGTGAGCCGAGATCATGCCACTGCACTCCAGCCTGGGCAACAGAGCGAGACTCTGTTTCAAAATAATCATAATCATAATCATAATCATAATATAATAATAATAATAAAATAAAAATAAAGGGAGTCCATGTTAAAATGTTAACCAGTTTATTTGAGCAAACAGTGATCAGTGAAATGGAAAGCACCCAGCCATGATTTGTAGTCCACCCGAGGAGCATGCAGGAAAGGCTTTTATAAGGTACATAAGAAGGCAAGCCAAGTTCTAGAATTGGTTAGAGTTGGCTGGGCATGGTGTCTCATGCCTGTAATCCCAGCACTTTGGGAGGGTGAGGCATCCACACCACCTGAGGTCGGGAGTTCAGACCAGCCTAACCAACATGGTGAAACCCTGTCTCTACTAAAAATACAAAATGAGCCGTGCGTGGTGGCGCATACCTGTAATCCCAGCTACTTGGGGGACTGAGGCAGGAGCATCACTTGAACCCGGAAGGTGGAGGTTGCGGTGAGCGGATATCGCGCCATTGCACTCCAGCCTGGACAACGAGAGCAAAACTCCGTCTCAAAAAAAAAAACACACACACACACACACACACACACACAGGGCAAATACACGAACTAAATGGTTTCCAATAATTCCTGAAGCTTTGCCAAGTCCATGTTTAAAAAATTACGTGTATGGGGACTGGCCCAGTGGCTCCTGCCTGTAACCCCAGCACTTTGGAGGGCTGAGGCAGGCGGATAACAAGGTCAGGAGATCGAGACCATCCTGGCTAACACGGTGAAACCCCGTCTCCACTAAAAACACAAAAAATTAGCCAGGGGTGGTGGCAGGCGCCTGTAGCCCCAGCTGCTAGGGAGGCTGAGGCAAAAGAATGATGTGAACCCAGGATGCTGAGTTTGCAATGAGCCGAGATCGCACCACTGCACTCCAGCGTGGGCGACAGAGCAAGACTCCATCTCAAAAAAAAAAAAAAAAAAAAAAATTACATTTATGGATATATTTCCTGACCCTTAATTCTGTTACATTAATGTGTATATATTGATCTTTTATTCTACAACTTTGCAGAATTTGATTATTAGTGTTAACAGTTTTATTATTACTTAGGAATTTAATTATATATATAAAATTGTAACATCTATATGTAGAAATAAGCTTATTTCTTTTCCAATTGGAATGTTTCTTTTCTTGTATTGCTCAATAATTCTGACCTGATTTGTATTGCAATTTTGATCAGAAGGGATGAAAGCAATTATCCTTGTCTTGTTCCTGATCTTAAGGAGAAAGTTTTTAGTCTTTCACCATTGCATGTAGTGGTAGTTTTGAGCTTTTTGTAGGTACTTTTTTTTTTTTTTATGTTGAGGAAGTTTTAGTCTATATCTAGTTTGCTAGGTGCTCTTATAAAAATGTTTTGGATTATTTCAAATTTTTTCTCCATGAATTGAGATGATCTTTTTTTTTCTAAAAATCATTCTGTTGAGGTGGTATATTGATTGCGTTGACTAATTGCAATTGTTAGAGTGAGAAAAATTGGATTTACATCTTCTAATGTTTAAAAGAGTTCATCAGTGAAGCCATCTGATTTTTGACTTTTCTTGTTAGTATGATTTTGATAATTTATGCAGTCTTTTGCTAGTTACAGTTTGTATTAGACTTATTCAGAGAAATAGAAGGAATAGAACAAATATCTACCTCCATGTCAATATTTATGTGCGTGTTAAAATATAGGACAGAGCCCTTTTGGGTTGTCATGGCGGTGTCTGCACAGGGGGCCTTTCTCAGCCATCTCTGGGCTGGTTTAGAGAACCCTCTGTTCTTCCACACACCTCATTTCAATGCTGGCCATTGTTGGCAACAGCAAGTTTCTGCCCTGCACCACAGGAAACAGAGTATGACCCGATTAAAACCTTTTTGTTAATCTCCTGTGTGGAGATCTGTGAAGACAGTAACTGGCAGCCAGATTTGGAAGAGTCAGAGCTATTTCTGGTCATCACCGCTGCTCCTTATACCCCATGCAACTTTCTGCTCCCCAGGTGTGGCATAGAATTATGTCTGAACAGACCTTCAGCCTTCGAAGGTACCAGATAACAGCTCCAGGGCTCAGAACAATCAATTCAGGTGGATGGGTACCACAGCAGAATTTGCCTTCCTGTTTTGCCAACCATGACCCGGTTTGTAAACATGAGCTATCAGTATTCTAACAACCCAACAATCTGCTCCTCCTCAGAATGGGCCAGCCTCATATGACATTCCCGTACATAGAAAATTTGACATTAAATATTTATCTTTTGTATTTGGCTTGTTTTACATAGTATAATGTCTTCAAATTTCATCCATGTTGTAGCATGTATCAGCATTGCAGTTTTATTTTTTTTGAGATGGAGTCTTTTTTCACCCAGGCTGGAGTGCACAGCAATGCAGTCATGACTCACTGCTGCCTCAGTCTCCCCAGGCTCAAGTGATCCTTCTGATTCACATGGACCTCCCCTGTGCCTGGGACTGTTGGCACATACCACCAAGGCCAGCAAATTTTTGTACTATTTGTAGAGATGGAATTTTGCTAAATTACCATCTTTTTCAGATGCATAACTTCCAAATGTTTTCTTCCACTCACTAGGTTCTCTGTTTACTCTGTTGATAGTTTTATTTTCTGCTGTGCAAAAGCTCTTTAGTTTAGTTAGATCTTACTTGTCAATGTTTGTTTTTCTTACTATTGCTTTTGGTGTTTTTGTCATGAAATCTTTGCAAATTCCTATGTCCAGGATTGTTTTGTCTGGATTGTCCTCTAGGGTTTTATAGTTTTCGGTTTTATATTTAAGTCTTCAATCAATCTTGAACTTATTTATTTATTTATTATATATAGTGTAAAGAAGGGATCTAGCTTCAGTCTTCCACATATGG
Organism: Pongo pygmaeus; assembly: GCF_028885625.2. Classification (NCBI taxonomy): domain Eukaryota; kingdom Metazoa; phylum Chordata; class Mammalia; order Primates; family Hominidae; genus Pongo; species Pongo pygmaeus. The sequence continues at coordinate 30,928,348 of NC_072397.2, read as the reverse complement.
CTAACCAGTTATCCAAGCACAATTTATTGAATAAGAAACCTTTTCTTATTGCTTGTTTTTTTCAGCTTTGTTTATTATCACATGGTCACAGATGTGCAGCCTTATTTCTGGGTTCTCTATTCTGTTCCATTTCTCTATATACCTGTATTTGTATCAATATCATGCTGTTTTGGTTACTGTGGCCTTGTAGAATAGTTTGAAGTCAGATAACGTGATTCCTCCAGCTTTGCTCTCTTTGCTTAAAATTGCCTCATCTATTTGTGCTTTTTTTTTTCTTTTTTCACAGAGTCTTACTCTGTCGCCCGGGCTGGAGTGGAGTTGCAGGATCTCGGCTCACAGCAAGCTCCACCTCCTTGTTTCACGTCATTCTCCTGTCTCAGCCTCCCGAGTCACTGGGACTACAGGTGCCCGCCACTATACCTGGTAATTTTTTGTATATTTAGTGGAGACGGTGTTTCACCTCACGATCTGCCTGTGTCGGCCTCCCAAAATGTTGGGATTACAGGTGTGAGCCACCACTCCTGGCCTTTTGGTTTTATATGAACTTTAAAATAGTTTTGTCTAGCTCTGTAAATAATTTCATTGGTAATTTGAAAGGAATAGCATTGAATCTATAAATTGCTTTTTCCAGCATAGCCATTTTAGTCATATTGGATCTTCCTATCCATGAGCATGGGCTGCTTTTCCACTTGTTTGTGTCTTCTCTGATTTCTCCAAACAGTGTTTTGCAATTCTCATTGTAGAGCTCTTTCACCTCCCTGGTTAGTTGTATTCCTTGATATTTTATCATTTTTGAGGCAATTGTGAATGGGATGGCCTTTCTGATTTGGCTATCGTGTTGTTATCTTTGGTAGAGAGAAATGTTATTTATTATTGCACATTCATTTTGTATCTTGAAACTTTGCTGAAGTTGTTCATTGACTAAAGTTTTAGAGTTGTAACTACAGGGTTTTCTAGATATATAATCATATTATCTGCAAACAGAGATAGTTTGATTTTCTCTTTTCCTATTTGGATGCTCTTTATTTTTCTTCTGTTACCTGATTGCTCTGGTCAGGACTTCCAATACGATGTTGAATAGAAATGGTGAGAGAGAGCATTCTTGCCTTGTACTGGTTTTCAAAGCAAATGCTCCCAGCTTTTGCCCATTCAGCAGAATGTTGGGTGTGGGTTTGTTATAGACAGCTCTGATTATTTTCTGCATCTACTGAGATAATCGTGTTTTCTTTTCAATTCTATGTGATGAATTACATTGACTGATTTGCATATGCTGAACCAACCTTGCATCTTAAGGAGGCAGCCTACTTGACCATCATGACTATCTGTTTGATGTGCTGCTGGATTCGGTTTACAAATATTTTGTTCAGAACTTTTATGTTGATGTTCATCAAGAACATTGGCCTAAAGTTTTCTACACTTCTTGTGTCTCTGCCAGGTTTTTGTGTCAAGATAATGCTGGCCTCGTAGAATGAGTTGTGGAGGGGGGGGAATTCTCATTTTTTGGGGACAGTTTCTGTAGGAATTGTACCAGCTCTTCTTTGTACATTTGGTAGAACTTGGCTGTAAATTCATAAGGTCCAGCGCTCTTTTTGACTTACAAGCTATGTATTACTGATTCAATTTCAGAACTCGTTATTGGTCTGTTTAGGAAATCAATATCTTCCTAGCTTAGTCTTGGGAGGGTGTGTTTGTGTCTAGGAATGCATCTATCCCTTCTAAATTTTATAAATTGTGTGTATAAAGTTGTTCATGGTAGTACTGACCCCACATAAATAAAAACAACTATCAGAAAAAAGTAAAGTTTTAACAGTAATTTTTATGTCTTGAATTGATTTTTGTTTAATTTTTTACATGGAATATGATACAGATTTAAACTTATTGGTTTAAATTTGGACTTGTTTTCCTAGCATCACTTGTTGAACAAACTGTCATTTCCTTTACATAATGGTTTAGGCACCCTTATCAAAAGAGAATCAACAGTTTATGCAAGGTTTTTTTTCGGAGTTATCTATTTTATTAATTTTCTCTCTATCGTTGCTTTTATGCCAGTATCAAACTTTTAATTGTAGCAGCATTTTATATTCTGAAGTTTAAAATGTGAGCCACTTAGCTTTGTTCTTTTTTTCAAGATTATTTTGGATATTCAGATCACCTTCAAATTTCATATGAATTTTAGAATCGGCTATTCTTTTTTGAAGAAGAAAAGGTGGAAAAAACTAAAAATTGGGATTACAGTACCTCTGTACACTACTTTGGCTAATATTGTCATTTTAACTTTATTAAGTCTTCCAGCCTATGAACATAGAATTCCTTGCCACTTAGTTAAGTATTTTTTAGTTTATTTCATAAATATTATTATCTAGTAGTTTTCATCATACACGTTTTGTACCTCCTTATTAAATTTATTGCTAAGCATTATATTATTTCAATGTTGTTGCAAACAATTGTTTTCTTAATTTACTCTCAAATTTATTGTTGGCATATGGTAATGCAGTTTATGTTTCTCTGTTGTAAAAATAAAGATCTTATCTCTCAAATGTAACTTTGCAATTCATTCAGAATAAATATGCTGTTTATATTGGTAGTCACTTAACAATTTCCAATAAGCCAACTAATTTCACTGTGTTCTAAATATGTTCAATTGTGTTTTATTTTCATTTCCTCTCACCTGTCATCATTTTACACATAGAACTTTCATTTCTGATAACTGATGCAGTGGTTTATGCCAGTAATCCTAGCATTTTGGGAGGCCAGCATGGGTGGATCACCTGATATCAGGAGTTTGAGACCAGGCTCGCCAATATGGTAAAACTCTGTCTTTACTAAAAAAACAAAAATTAGCTGGGCAGGGTTGCAGGAGCCTGTAGTCTCAGCTATGATGCAGGAGAATCAATTGAACCTGGAAGGCGGAAGTTACAGTGATTTGAGATCACGCCATTGCACTCAAGCCTGGGAGACAGAGAAACTCCATCTCAAAAAAAAAAAAGAAAGAAAAAAAGGAAAAAGAAAAAATCAAACAACTTCCATTCCTCTAATGTCCCTAAAGTCCTTGGTAATTGTATTTATTCCTGTCTCTTACAATCTTTAACAATCTCACAACACAAAACAACCAAAGTTAGTCTACATGTCAAAAATCTTCAATGGATCTTTTACAGCAGAAGATTGCTTACTGTAATATTAAATGGAAAGGATGCACACTGCTGAGATGTAATTCTCCAAAAGTCTTTCAGAGTTTATTGTTTTGTTAATTTTTATGTCACATATCTCTCCTTTTCCAGGTTATTTTTTGAAGATTTTTGTACGGAAATAGCCTGGGAAAAGGGTAGTAATTTTTTTCTTTTCAGGTGAATGGCAGATAAATTACTCAACCAATATAAAAAAGGCAGTTTTTCTCTGTGAGGCAAATGTTGGACAGGTTTTCCTGTAACCTACTTTTAAAAGATTAAGGTTCTTAATCTTGAGGTTGCTCAGCTGTGATATGAATCTTCCATATGTGCAATATTCATCTGAGCCTTTTGAAATCCCTCCAAAAATTGTAGTATGAACAAGGAGAACTAATACAAATATGAAGATTTTGCCTCCAGTTCTGCCGTCAATCATAAGTATTTTTGTCATTGAAAACATTTGTTTTTCAACTACCTATGACCCGGAAGTCCCCTCCTCGCTTTGAGAATTCCCGCTTTTGCTTCAAGTTTTCCTGCCTTTGCAGACTGAACCAATGTTAATCTTGCACACATTGATTGATGTCTGCTGTGTTCAAAGAATGTATGAAACCAAACTGTTCTGATGACATTAGGCCACGTCCTCAGAACCTCCTGAAGCTGTGTCACAGGTGTGTGTCCTCAAACTTGGCCAAATATACTTTATAAATTCACTGAGACCTGTCTCAAGTGATTAGGGTTCACAATGGAGAGTGCATTGTAGCTCCACCCTGGGATTTCTCATTAACAAGAACTGTCCTGAATCTCTCCAGATGCCGGGAAACCAGGTATATGTAAATTGTATGAAACTAAATTGCCCTTCCTAGAAGTATATGAATGACTGTTGAGGAAAAAACACGAACTGCCCACCTTTCAAAGAAGCAATAACACTGAATTCTGTGACATTTTCAGAGTTGACTTGTTTCCTGAGTCATCTCCACCAAATCTGGAATCAGTCCAGGGTGAGCTATTGTCCCTCCAGCCTTTGGCCCTCCCCCTTCAGTCCTCTGTGCTCTCCCCTCAACCCTTGCAGCGATCACATTTTCTGATTCTGCAAAAGCAGATGGGAGCCTTGAACTCTGCTCACTGCAACCTCCACCTCCCAGGTTCCAGCTATTCTCCTGCCTCTCCCCGCGAGTAGCTGGGATTACAGGCAGGCACCACCACACCTAACAAATTGTATTTTTAGTAGAAATGGGGTTTCACTATTTTGGCCAGTCTGGTCTCAGGTGAACGGCCCTTCTTGGCCTCCCAAAGTGCTGGGATTACAGGCATGAGCCACTGCACCTGGCCAGAGAACAATGGCTTTTTAATTATTTTTTTGAGTCATGAAGTCCTTTGAGAATATTATAAAAATTAGGAGCTCTCTCTCCAGGAAAGTACACACACACATGCAGAATGTTCCCAGAGCCTCTGAAGCCCTGCCATGCATCCCTGGCTAAGAATCCCTTGTTTATTTTATATATTCTACTTATAGTGCTATTCATCACAAAACAAGTTGCCTGTCACGACCTGATGTTGAAATGCACATTTGGAATCTTGCAGTCACATAACCTCAAGTGTTTGGTCAAGAGAGACAGATGCCTCCCACAGCAATGTGGCAAAAACTTTGCATAGTATGCCAGGGTCTCCTTCTGGAATGTTTATGATTCTTCCATACACTTGAGCATGTACACAACAATCTGAGATGCGAAACGCACAGAAGCTGGTCTTCATCTGAGCAAATCAGCAGCTTTCAGAAGCTGCAAGGGAATGAAGTGTTAGAGAAAGTGAAAATTGTCCCTAATGATAGCTCAGAAAATAGGGCTGATTAGGTGAACTGTAGCCCCGAGTTTCAGTGGATCCCAGATGTCATGGATCACCAATCACTGCTACTATCCTCCTAGGAGCATCGTGCTTACCTGTTTGCCAGCCAAACTCAGTAAAACAGATTTTAGAGTCATGCAGGCCTGGATTTAAATGCTGGCTTTCTTTACTGTATAAATTTGTAGAGGCTGCTTAGCTGCTCTGAACCTTGGTTACCTCATCTCTAAAATGGGACTAACAAGATAAACTACCTGATAGGATTATTGTGAACATTAAATGAAATAAGACATGTAAAGTGCTCAGCACCCTACTCAGCAAGTGGGAAGTATTCATTAATATGCCTGTTACTATGGACAGTAGTAGAGGGCAATAACAACATAACTCCGGAGTTAGGAAAACTCGATTCCAGGCCAGAACAGTGGCTCATGCCTGTAATACCAGCACTTTGGGAGGCCAAGATGGGTGGCAGATTCACTTGAACCCAGGAGTTCGAGACCAGCCAGGAAAACATAGTGAACCTCTCTCTTTATAAAAAATTAAAAAAAAAAATTTAGCCAGGTGTAGTGGTGCATATTTCTCGTCCCAGCTACACAGAAGGCTGAGGTAGGAGGATTGCATGAGCCCAGGAGGTTGAAGCTAAAGGGAGCTGTGATTGCACCACTGCACTCCAGCCTGGGCAACATGGCAAGGTCCTGTCTCCAAAACAAAAAATAAACAAAAAATCCTTGTCTACATTTTGACTCCAATTACTTGCAGGTTTAACTTTGTGTAGGTTACTAAACTCTCCCATTTTTAATTTCCTCAACTGAAGCAAAGGGTTAACCTCTACTTCAAAGGGTAGTTCAGCCAGGTACAATGGCTCAATCCTGTAATGCCAGCACTTTGGGAGGTCGATGTGGGCTGATCACTTGAGGTCAGGAGTTAAAGATCAGCCTGTTCAACATGGTGAAACCCTGTCTCTACTAAAAATACAAAAATTAGCCAGGTGTGGTGGCAAACACCTGTAGTCCAAGCTACTTGGGGGGCTGAACCAGGAAAATTTCTTGAACCTGGGTTGCAGTGAGCTGAGATCACACCATTGCACTCCTGTCTGAGTGACAGAGTGAGACTCCATCTCAAAAAACAAGAACCACCCCACAAAAACAAACAAACAAAGTGAAGTTCAATGGGCTAATAATACACGTACTATATGTGCTTAAACATGTCTGGTACATATTAAACACCCACTAAACGGTGGCAATAAAGATGCTGATGCTACTAATAATAGTTAATACTCACAAAGCTCTTACTAAATGCCAGGAACTATTTTAAGCACTTTTCATGTATTATTTTTTATTTAGTTGTCATGATCAATAAGATAAGTCCAATTATCATCTTTGGATGAGGACTGCAAAACTCAAATAAATTGTGCTAGATCCTAGAGCTGGTAAAGATAATTTTTTTTTTTTTTTTTTTTTTTTTGAGGCAGAGTCTTGTTCTGTTACCCTGGATGGAGTGCTGTGGTGTGATCACAGCTCATCACAACCTCAAACTCCTGGGATCAGGTGATCCTTCTGTCTCAGCCTCCTCAGTAGCTAGGACTACAGATACATGTCACCATGCCCAACAAATTTTTAAATTTTTTGTAGAGATGGTGTCTTGCTATGTTGCTCAGACTGGTCTCAAAATTCTGAGCTCAAGCAATCCTCCTTCCTTTGCCTCCCAAAGTGCTGGGATTACAAACGTGAGCCAACATGCCAGACAAAATTTAAACCTTGATAGAGCTTGAGACCATGCCCTAAACCACTATTTTCTTGAGAATAATGTGTCAACATCAGCCTTGTATATCAGAGATTCAAGATCACTTCATATCGAGGAATCTGCCCCAATATTCATTTAGGTTCTTTTCTATTTTCCTTAAGCATCAGCCAGCTTGAGAAATAAAGGGACAGAGTACAAAGGAGAGAAATTTTAAATCTGGATATCCGGGGAGACATCACAAGTTGGTAGGTTCCATGATGCTCCACAAGCCACAAAAGCCAGCAAGTTTTTATTAGGGAGTTTCAAAAGGGGAGTGAGTGTGCAAATAGGTGTCGGTCACTGACACCAAGTACTTTACAAGGTAACAGAATATCACAAGGCAAGTGGAGGCAGGGTGAGATCACAGGACCACAGGACTGGGGCAAAATTTAAATGGCAAATGAAGTTTCGGGCACCATTGTTTTTGATAATATCTTATCAGGAGACAGGGTTTTGAGATCAACCGGTCTGACCAAAATTTATTAGGTAGGAATTTCCTCTTCCTAGTAAGCCTGGGAGCACTATGGGAGACTGGGGTCTATTTCATCCTGCAGTCTTGACCATGAGAGATGGCCGAGATCCCCACCCCTGGTTTGCATTCTCTTTCTCAAGGATATTCCTTGCTGAGAAAAAGAATTCAGTGATATTTCTCTCATTTGCCTTTGAAAGAAGAGAAATATGGCTCTGTTCTGCCCGGCTAACTGAACCTTCCTCTTATCCTGTTCTTTTTTTCAAGGTGCCCAAATTTCATATTGCTCAAACACACATGCTGTACAATTTGTGCTTTTAATGCAATTATTACAGGGTACTGAGGTGATATACATCCTCCTCAGCTGACAGGATGAAGAGATTAAAGTAAAGACAGGCAAGGAAATCACAAAGGTGTTGATTGGGGAAGTGATAAGTGTCCATGAAATCTTTACAATTTATGTTTAGAGATTACAGTAAAGACAGGTATAAGAAATTACAAAAGCATTAATTTGGGGAACTAATAAATGTCCATGAACTCTTCACAATTTATGTTCTTCTGCCATGGCTTCAGCCAGTCCCTCCGTTTGGGGTCCCTGACTCCCCACAGCATATCTCCCCCTTTCTATTTATATAAATGTGTCATGGTGATGAAGTCTTGTTCATTCTCTTGATTTTGACACAGGATTATTTGACTGGCCTGGCATGCTAAAAACAAGCCAATTAAACAGAAACATAATTACAAAATTTACTACAGTGGGGCCCCCAGTAGACTTAATCCAAGTCGTGGGGTTTAATCCATAAATATTTTCTGCCACCTGATGTAACACCTCAGCTTCAGGCACAATGGATAAGTGAGCTTGAGAGGCTTCAAAAATGTGTTTCCTTAATTAAGTTATTGTCAGGCCTCTGAGCCCAAACTAAGCCATCACATCCCCTGTGACCTGCATGTACACATCCAGATGGCTGGTTCCTGCCTTAACTGATGACATTGTCTTGTGAAATTCCTTCTCCTGGCTCATTCTGGCTCAAAAGCTCCCCCACTGAGTATCTTGTGACCCCCACTCCTGCCCGCCAGAAAACAACCCCCCTTTTTCTTTTCCCTACTCAAATCATATAAAACAGCCCCACCGAATCTCCCTTCAGTGACTCTCTTCCAACCTGCACCAAGGTGATTAAAAGCTTTATTGCTCACACAAAGCCTGATTGGTGGTCCCTTCTCATGGACGTGCATGAAATTTAGTGCCAAGACTTGGATCAGGAGACCTCCCTTGGGAGATCAATCCCCTGTCCTCCCGCTCTTTGCTCCATGAGAAAGATCCGTCTATGACCTCAGGTCTTCTGACCGACCAGCCCAAGAAATATCTCCACAATTTCAAATCCGGTAAGTGTCTTCTTTTTACTCTTTTCTCCAACCTCCCTCACTATCCCTCAACCTCTTTCTCCTTTCAATCTTGATGCCACACTTCAATCTCTCCCTTCTCTTAATTTCAATTCTTTTCATTTTCTGGTAGAGACAAAGGAGACATGTTTTATCCTTGGACCCAAAACTCTGGCTCCAGTCACAGGCTAGGGAAAGCAGCCTTCCCTTGGTGTTTAATCATTGCAGGGATGCTTCTCTGATTATTCACCCAGGTTTCAGAGCTGTCAGACCACGCAAGGATGCCTGTCTTGGTCTTTCACCCTTAGCAGCAAGTCCCATTTTTCTGGGGGAAGGGCAAGTACCCCAACCCCTTCTCTCCATGTTTCTACCCCTTCCCCACCTTTCTGGGGGGCAGGAAATCCCTGACCCCTTCTCCTTCACACTTGGTGGCAAGTCCCACTTTTCTGAGGGAGGGACAAGTACCGCAACTCCTTATATCTCTGTGCCCTGATCCCTTATTTCCATGTCCCAACCTCATATCTCTGTGCCCCGATCCCTTTTTTCTGCACCCCAATCTCTTATATCTCTGCACCCCAATCCCTTATTTCCACACCCCAGCCTCTTATATCTCTGTGACCCAATACTTTATTTCCACACCCTGACTTCATATCTGTGTGCCCTGACCCCTTTCCCACTTTTCTGGAGGGTAAGAACCCCCTAACCCCTTCCCTCCGTGTCTCTAATCTCTCTTTTCTCTGGGCTTGCCCCCTTCACTATGGGCAACTTTCTACCCTCCATTCCTCCTTCTTCTCCCTTAACTTGTGTTCTTAAGAACTTAAAACCTCTTCAAATCTCTCCTGACCTAAAATCTAAGCATCTTATTTTCTTCTGCAATGCCGTTTGTCCCCAATACAAACTCTACCATGGTTCCAAATAGCCAGAAAATGGCACTTTCAATTTTTCCATCCTGCAAGATCTAAATAATTCTTCATGTAAAATGGGCAAACAGTCTGAGGTGCCTGACGTCCAGGCATTCTTTTACACATCGGTCCCTCACTAGTCTCCGTGTCCAGTCCAACTTGTCCCAAATCTTTCTTCTTTCCCCCCAGCCTGTCCCTTCAGTCCCAACCCCCAGTATCGCTGAGTCTTCCTAATCTTCCTTTTCTAAAGACCAATCTGACTTCTCCCCTCTTCTCCAGGCTGCTCCTCACCAGGCCAAGCTAGGTGCCAATTCTTCCTCAACCTCTGCTCCTCCACCCTATAATCTTTTTATTACCTCCCTTCTCACACCCAGTCTTGTTTACAGTTTCATTCCGTGAGTAGCCCTCCCCCACCTGCCCAGCAATTTGCTCTTAAAATGTGGCTGGAGCTAAAGGCATAGTCAAGGTTAATGCTCCTTTTTCTTTATCTGACGTCTCCCAAATCAGATAGCATTTAGACTCTTTTTCAGAAATAAAAACCCAGCCCAGTTCATGGCTCATTTTGCAGCAACGCTGAGATACATTACAGCCCTAGACCCTAAAAGGTCAAAAGCCTGTCTTATTCTCAATATACATTTTATTACACAATCTGCTTCCAACATCAAATAAAACTCCAAAAATTAAATTCTGGCCCACAAACCCCACAACAGGACTTAATTAACCTCACCTTCAAGGTGTACAAGAATAGAAAAAAGTTGCAATTCCTTTCCTCCACTGTGAGACAAACCCCAGCCACATCTCCAGCACACAAGGACTTCCTAATGCCTGAACCACAGTGGCCAGGCATTCCTCCAGAACCTCCACCCCCAGAAGCTTGCTACAAGTGCCAGAAATCTGACCACCAGACCAAGGAATGCCTGCAGCCCGGGATTCCTCCGAAGTCTCATCCCACCTGTGTGCTACCCCACTGGAAATCGGACTGTTCAACTCACTTGGCTACCACTCCCAGAGCCCCTGAAACTCTGGCCCAAGGTTCTCTGAGCGACTCCTTCTCAGATGTTCTCAGCTTAGCAGCTGAAGACTGACACTGCCTGATTGGCTCAGAAGCCTACAGGACCATCACAGATGCTCTAGGAAACTCTCACAGTGGAGGGTAAGTCTGTCCCCTTCTTAGTCAATATGGAGGCTACCCACTCCACATTACCTTCTTTTCAAGGGCCTGTTTCCCTTGCCTCCATAACTGTTGTGGGTATTGACAGCCAGGCTTCTAAACCTCTTAAAACTCCCCAACTCTGGTGCCAACTTAGACAATACACTTTTATGCACTCTTTTTTAGTTATCCCCACTGGCCCAGTTCCCTTACTAGGCTGAGATATTTTAACTAAATTATCTGCTTCCCTGACTATTCCCAGGCTACAGCCACACCTCGTTGCTGCCTTTTCTCCCAGCCTCAAAGCATCCCTCCCATACTCCCCTTGTATCTCCCCACCTTAACCCACAAGTACGACACCTCTACTCCCTCCTTAGTGACCGATCATGCACCCCTTGTCATCCCATTAAAACCTAATCACCCATAACCTGATCAATGCCAATATCTCATCCCACAGCACACTTTAAAAGGATTAAAGCCTGTTATCACTCTCCTGCTACAGCATGGGCTTCTAAAACATATAAATTCTCCTTACAATTCCCCCATTTTACCTGTCGAAAAACTGGTCAAGTCTTACAGAGTAGTTCAGGATCTGCACCTTATCAACAAAATTGTTTTGCCTACTCACCCCATGGTGCCAAACCCATATACTCTCCTGTCCTCAATACCTCCCTCTACAACCCATTATTCTGTTCTAGATCTCAATCATGCTTTCTTTACTACTCCTTTGCCACCCTCATCCCAGCCTCTCTTCGCTTTCACTTAGACTGACCCTGAAACCCTTTAGGCTCAGCAAATTACCTGGGCTGTACTGCCAGAAGGCTTCACAGATAGCCCCCATTACTTCAGTCAAGCCCAAATTTCATTCACATCTGTTACCTATCTCGGCATAATTCTCATAAAAACGTATGTGCTCTCTCTTCTGATCATGCCCAACTAATCTCCCAAACCTCAATCCCTTACAAAACAGCAACTCTTTTCCTTCCTAGGCATGGTTAGTGTGGTCAGAATTCTTACACAGGAACCAGGACCGCACCTTGTAACCTTTCTGTCCAAACAACTTGACCTTACTGTTTTAGCCTAGCCCTCATGTCTGCGTGCAGTGGCTGCCACTGCTTTAATAATTTTACAGGCCCTAAAAATCACAAACTATGCTCAACTCACTCTCTACACTTCTCATAACTTCCAAAATCTATTTTCTTCCTCATACCTGATACATATACTTCCTGCTCCCTGGCTTTTTCAGCTGTGCTCACTCTTTGTTAAGTCCCACAATTACCATTGGTCCTGGCCCGGATTTCAATCCGGCCTCCTGCATTATTCCTGATGCCACACCTGATGCCCATGACTGTATCTCTCTGATCCAACTGACATTCACCCCATTTCCCCATATTTCCTTCTTTCCTGTTCCTCACCCTGATCACGCTTGATTTATTGATGGCAGTTCCACCAGGCCTAATCACCACACACCAGCAAAGGCAGGCTATTCTATAGTACAAGCCACTAGCCCACTTCTTGGAACCTCTCATTTTCTTTCTATCATGGTAATCTATCCTCAAGGAAATAACTTCTCAGTGTACCATCTGCTATTCTACTACTCCTCAGGGATTATTCAGGGCCGCTGCCTTCCCTACACATCAAGCTTGAGGATTTGCCCCCACCCAGGACTGGCAAATTGGCTTTACTCAACATACCCCAAGTCAGATAACTAAAATACCTCTTAGTCTATGTAGACACTTTCACTGCATAGGTACAGGCCTTTCCTACAGGTTCTGAGAAGGCCACCACAGTCATTTCTTCCCTTCTGTCAGTCATAATTCCTCAGTTTAGCCTTCCCACTTCTATACAGCCTGATAACAGATCAGCCTTTATTAGTCAAACCTGCCAAGCACTTTTTCAGGCTGTTAGTGTTCAGTGAAACCTTTATAACACTTATGGTCCTCTGTCATCAGGAAAAGTAGAACAGACTAAAAGTCTTTTAAAAATACACCTACAAATCTCAGCCACCAATTTAAAAAGGACTGGACAATACTTTTACCACTTTCGCTTCACAGAATTCCGGCCTGTCCTCGGAATGCTACAAGGTACGGCCCAATCAAGCTCCTTTTTATCAGGCCCCAGTCTCATTCCAGACACCAGACCAACGTGGACTGTGCCCCAAAAAAATTGTCATCCCTACTGTCTTCTGTCTAGTCATACTCCTATTCACCGTTCTCAACTACTCATACATGCCCTGCTCTTGTTTACACTGCCAGTTTACACTGTTTCTCCAAGCCAGCACAGCTGATATCTCCTGGTGCTATCCCCAAACCGCCACTCTGGCAAGGCTATGCTGAACCTCCTTAGGCACTCTCTAATTAGATGTCCTAGGTCCTCCCAATTCTTAGTCCTTTAATACCCGTTTTTCTCCTTCTCTTTTTCCATTTAGTTTTTCAATTCATACAAAGCTGTATCCAGGCCATCACCAATAATTCTAAATGACAAATGCTTCTTCTAACAACCCCACAATATCACCCCTTACCACAAAGTCTTCCTTCAGCTTACTCTCTCCCATTCTAGGTTCCCATGCCACCCCTACTCCCGCTCGAAGCAGCCCTGAGAAACATCACCAATTATCTCTCCATACACCCCCCAAAAATTTTCACCATCCCAACACCTTACGACTATTTCATTTTATTTTTCTTATTAATATAAGAAGACTGGAATGTGAGGCCCATGAGCCAAAGCTAAGCCATCATATCCCCTGTGACCTGTAAATACACATCCAGATGGCCGCTTCCTGCCTTAACTGATGACATTCCACCACAAAAGAAGTGAAAATGGCCTGTTCTTCCTTAACTGATGACATTGTCTTGTGAAATTCCTTCTCCTGGCTCATCCTAGCTCATCCTGGCTCAAAAGCTCCCCCATGAGTACATTGTGATCCCCATTCCTAACTGCCAGAGAAAAACGCCTCTTTTTCCTTTACCTACTGAAATCCTATAAAATGGCCCCACCCCATCTCCCTTTGCTGACTCTCTTTGCGGACTCAGCCTGCCTGCACCCAGGTGATTAAATGATTTATTGCTCACAAAAAGCCTGTTTGGTGGTCTCTTCACACGGAAGCACATCAAAGTTATAGCCAATGATAAATTACCTTCCCTACCCAGATGGTGTCCTTTGACCATTTCCCATGAATGATCAGTCTCATTATAGAAATACGGGGTGATGCAGAAATCCGAAGTATTCCAATCGCACTGCATTTGCATGCAATGCTCAAGATTCACTACCCAGTCTCCAAACAGACTGTCTTAAATCATTAATTTGATTTGCCAATTGTTGATCGATGCGTTGTTGAGAATTCCACATTTGGGTGGAATTGGCTTGCCAATCATTAAGAAAATGAGCCATTTGAATAGATCAGTATAATGCCATTCCAGCAGTGGTGGCCATTGTAGTGACTGTAATTAGGCCCATGATAACAGCGATTAAAGTGAAAACAAATCTCTTAGATCTTTTTAGAATTCGCTGTAGCACTTCATTAATTAAATGTATTGAGGGAGAGGATTCCCAAGGTCTAGGTAAAGTTACCAGAATCCAGATTCCTTCTCAAGCTTGAACCGAAATTACATTTTTCCTGGAGTCAAAGTGGGAGTTAATACAAGTGTATAGATAAAAATTAATGCATTGGACAGTTTGATTACTCGTCCAAATTTTGATATTTCCTACTAAAAGCATGTAAGAAGGCTTAACACAACACTATATGGGAACAGTAAGGTTGGAGGTAAGTAAAGCAGAATGCCTGGGTGTACATTGATACTGAGAGAGTGGGATGGTAGTGGGAACAACAGTCAGAATAGTTTTCCTTTCCCATTCTCACAGTCCAGATATGGCAATAGCCAATTTCTAAAGTTCTGGGTGTTCTGGGCCCAGAATGGGGAGTATCACATGAGGCCTGGGGAGGGTAATGCTTTTATCTTCCCATTTTAAGGGAAAGAATGAGCTGATCCTCCTATGCAAAGTAGAATGATGATTCTCATTCTGATAAGAAATAAAATAAGTAGCCTCCAGGCATTCCCTTCCTCCAGAGGAGTAATAGTTTTTAAAAAAGGCCTTTAGTTCCCAGTCTATTACTAAACCAATATGAGTCATTTTTTAATATTACTGCATGTGAGTTATCACAGTCTTCCCAAATTAAAGTTTTAGATGGGCCCTCAAAATTTGTAGGGCATGGTTTTCCTGCAGGTTTATATTGAATGTATGGGGTATCTCCCATTACTCCTCCTTTCATTTGTTTTAAAGGAGAAAGGGAGAGGCCAGAGATCAAACGTCCCATTTTATCTTTAGCTGATCTTTCTGGAAGATAAGCAGCCCAGAATTGAGTTTCTAGATGCATACAATCAGGTGCAAGTCCGAGGCACAGAGGTGGGTATTTATAACCCATGGTTACATTCAATGCAGTGCCTTCTCCTGGTTGAACAGGGCAATGGTCATCTGTGTCTCCAGACATCCATGCACTATCATTAGTGTAGATTTCTGTGGGAGCATCTATCCAGCTGAGAGGTCGAATAAGTGGAGGAAAACGCACATAAGCCCAATAAGAATAATTATGCATAGCAGGTAAATCAGTGTGAGAGGAAACTGGTGAGACAAAAAGTATAAGGAAGAGAATCATTAAATAAAACCTAGTGTAAGCAAGATTTAGTGCTGAAGGAGGAAGAGAAGAACAGAGGGATGTTATTTTCAGGGTAATAGAAATGGTGAGATTTTCAGGTTTGTAAGGAGAAAAAGGTAATCAGGAGAAGTGTGATTAGTTAGATGGGTCTCCGTTGCCATCAGGGAGGATTGATTTACACTCATTGTGACTTGGTGTGCCTATTTCTGAGGAGTCAACACAGATCTCACCATGTCTGAAGGCAGTCTCTGACACAGATGTCTTTTCTCTGTGATTTTCACTGTTCAGCCTTCACCCAGAGCTTGAGTCTTCTGGTGGCTACCCAGACTGGGGATTGATGATCTCCTGCTGAAACACAAGCATATCCTCTTCCCCATGTTATAATTGTGCCAGGTTCCCAGGTATTGATTTGGGAGTTTTTCCATAACACTGGCTTGCCTCCATTTAAGGAAATTTTTTTGCCTGTATAATGGCATTCGGCATCAGGTAGAGTATTCTCTTTAGGAACACTGAAAATAACTTAAACAATGCCAAATGTAATTGGGAGTGTGAAGTAGTTAAATCATGTTTTGGTTGTTCAGACTGTTTGGACATTTGGGTTTTTAAAGTGTGATTGGCACATTCCACCACAGCTTTTCCCTTAGGATTGCAAGGGATTCCACTAATATTGGAAATTTCCCATTTTTGCATAAATGAATCAAAACCCTTGCTAACCTATTCAGGGGCATTATCTGTCTTTATTTGATATGGAAGCCCCATAACTGCAAAGCAAGAATACAGATTTTTTTTAACATGGGCCATGCCTTCCCCTGTTTGGCAAGTAGGCCAGATAAAACCTGAGAAGTATCTACACAGACATGCACATATGACAGTCTGCCAAAGGAGCTAGCATAAGTAACATCCATTTGCTATAAAGCATTAGAAATTAGGCCTGTAGGATTAACAGCAGGTTCCTGATTTGGAAGTAGAAAGAACTGGCAGTGAGGGCAGCTCTGAACAATAAACTTAGCCTGTTTCCAGGTAAAAGCAAATTTATCTTTTAATTCAGCGGCAGTGACATGAGTCAGATTACGGAACTCCTGAGCTTCTTGGGTTGTAAAAGAGACCAAACAGTTGACTTTACGGTTACCAAAAGACATGGGTCCTGGTAAAGTGGTATGAGACCTGATATGTGTAATAGAGAAAGGTTGTCTACATTTGTGAACCGCCCATTGTAACTTTGAAAATAAAAAAGCCAATTCAGAATTATCAGTATGTTTGATAGTAGCAGTTTCTATATTTTTTGTGGCATGTACAACATAAGTGGAATCTGAGACAATATTTAAAGCTTTGGGAAAGTCCTCTGAGGCAGTAATCACAGCAATTAACTCTGCCTTTTGAGCAGAAGTATAACAGGTAGAAATAAGTTTGTCTATAGGACCCATATAGCCAGCATTGCCATTACTGGAGCCATCAGTGAACACTGTAACGGCCTTAGGAATGGGTTGATCTTTGGTTAATCGAGGAACCACCCAAGACCTCATTTTTATAAAATTAAACAATTTGTTTTTTGGATAATGATAGTCAATAACGCCAATAAAATCAGCCAAGTGAATTTGTCACAGTATAGAATGTTGAAAGGCAGCTTCAACTCGAGCCAATTTAAAGAGACTACAATTATATTTGGATCAAATCCAGAAATTTGAAGTATTCTGCACCAAGCCTGTCCAATTAGTATGGCTATTTGGTCTAGATAAACAGACAAAGTTTCTGACACAGAATGAGGGAGAAAACACCACTCCACTAAATCATTATGTTGAACTATTAGTCCAGTAGGGGAGTGTAATGAAGCAAAAACCAGAAACTGAAGAGGCTGAAATGGCTGTACTCTAGATAACTGGGTCGTCTGGATTCTTTCCTCTATGAATTCCAGTTCTAGTAAAGCATCAGGGGTCAAAGTCCTGGCACTGTGGAAATCAGAATTTCCCTGCAGCATAGAGAAAAAGTTAGACAGTGCGTAGGTTGGAATGCCTAAAGTAGGTCTTAAATAATTAATGTTACCCAAACATTTTTGGAAGTCATTTAATGTTTTTAAAGAATCTCTTCTAATTTGAACTTTTTGAGGTTGAATCCACTGTTTATCGACCACCATTCCTAAATATTGAACAGGAGTAGTCTGTTGAGTTTTATCCTGAGTGATGTGTAATCCAGCCTCTGTAACACAGCAGCTTAAAATTTGGTAACAGTGAATTAATTGTTTATCAGTGGGGGCAGCAATCAAAATATCATCAATATAATGAAGAATATCGGCGTCAGGAAATTGGGCTCAAACTGGTGAAAGCACTTGTCCAACATGAAGCTGGAAGATTGCAGGATGATTTAGCATTCCCTGAGGAAGAACTTTCCATTGATAATGAGCTGTAGGCTCCTGATTATTGATGGATGGTAAAGTAAAAGCAAATTTTTCATAATCCAATTTATTTAAAGCAATATAAAAAAACTTTAAGATCAATAACTACGAGAGTCCAATCTTTAGGTATTAAAGCACGGGCAGGCATGTCAGGTTGGATGGCCCCCATAGGTTTAATTACAGCATTAATGGCCCATAAATCGGTTACCATCTGCCATTTGCCTGACTTCTTTTTTACTAGGAACACAGAATTCCAAGGAGAAAGGGAAGGTACCACATTTCCAAATTGCAACTGCTCAGAAACCAATTGATTTAAAGCCTCCAGTTTTTCTTTAGAAAGTGGCCACAGCTGAATCCAGAAGATCGGTTGAGGAACTAAAATGACAGGAGGTTGAGGGGCTGTAGTGGATGGGGGAGGGCCTGGAGAAATGATAGGTAAATAGTAGTTTGGTCCTGGAGCCATTAGCTGACACCAGAGGTTTGAAGAGAGGAGAATTATCACATCTATGGTACCAGGCAGTGTGAGCCACAGCCGCAGGAGTTTCAAGTATTGGCTACTTGTTAAAAGAAGTGAGATAAGTAGAGAGTAACGTTAAGCCAAAGTCACCGGAGTTAGACATTGAATTTTCAGCATTGTTAGGTGGGGGAGGAGTAGCCTAAGCGAGAGTCTGATCAGATAATGAAGGCTGTGGGGGAGAGGAAGGCTGAGGAAAGACAGAGAAACTGAGGAAAAGGCAGAAAGCTGCAGGGGGTCATGAGATCTGCACACCACTAAGACAGCACCTACCAAGGCCCAACCACCCCACACAGTGATGGGAACATAACACCCTGCCGAGATCCATTTCCGGAATGCTTTACCAACACAATTCCACAATTTTGTATACATGGTTCCTCTTTCATGAAACCAAGAACAGTATTTCACCATTGTCCAAATAGAGTGACCATATTTTTCATTGTTACTCGGACACCACCCTGTTTTAACAGGAGTTTAATATACCAGAGATAAGCATGATGCTTAGACTCCTCATGAATCGTAGTTAAAACAGACCTTACACAGACTACTCAGCCCTTGTAAGGGAGTCTAACACATGTATCTGTGGAGCAAGCCCATTGACGTTTCATCGCACCTACCAAAGGGAATCGGGTTCCCTCATGCTCTTAGGAAAAAAGAAAGACCATATGGGTGCCAGATATTGGGGAATCTGCTCTAGTATTCATGTAGGTTCTTTTCTATTTTCCTTAAGCATCAGCCAGCTTGAGAAATAAGGGGACAAAGTACAAAAGAGACAGATTTTAAATCTGGGCTGCTGGGGGAGACATCACATGTCGGTAGGTTCCATGATTCTCCATAAGCCGCAAAAACCAGTAAGTTTTTATTAGGGAGTTTCAAAAGGGGAGTGAGTGTGCAAATAGGTGTGGGTCACCGACATCAAGTACTTTACAAGGTAACAGAATATCACAAGGAAAGTGGAAGTAGGGCAAACTCACAGGACCACACGACCGGGGCAAAATTTAAATTGTTAATGAAGTATCGGGCACCGTTGTCATTGATAACATCTTATCAGGAGACAGGGTTTTGAGATCAACCGGTCTGACCAAAATTTATTAGATGGGAATTTCCTCTTCCTAATAAGCCTGGGAGTGCTATGAGAGACTGGGGTCTATTTCACCCTGCATTCTTGACCATAGGAGATGGCCACACCCAAGGGGGCCAGTTCAGGGACCCACCCCCAGGTTCACATTCTCTTTCTTAGGGATATTCCTTTCTGAGAAAAAGAATTCAGTAATATTTTTTCCATTTGCTTTTGAAAGAAGAGAAATATGGCTCTGTTCTGCTGGGCTCATCAGCGGTCAGAGTTTAAGGTTATCTCTCTTGTTTCCTAAACATTGCTGTTATCCTGTTCTTTTTTTCAAGGTGACCAAATTTCATATCGCTCAAACACACATGCTGTACAATTTGTGCAGTTAATGCAATTATTACAGGGTCCTGAGGTGATATACATCCTCCTCAGCTGACAGGATTAAGAGATTAAAGTAAAGACAGGCATAGGAAATCACATGGGTATTGATTGGGGAAGGGATAAGTGTCCAAGAAATCTTTACAATTTATGGTTAGAGATTACACTAAAGACAGGCATAAGAAATTACAAAAGTATTAACTTGGGGAACTAATAAATATCCATGAAATCTTCACAATCTACATTCTTCTGCCATGGCTTCAGCTGGTCCCTCCATTTGGGGTCCCTGACTTTCCACAACAACTTCACTAACATTTGAGACACTTCCTATTTCTGGCTGGAGCTCACCCACCTGCCCCTTCAGTTTTCATGGCTTGCAGGGTAACCACTGTCCCAAAAACATGTGCACCACTAGGGCCACATGCTGTTCTAAGAGAACAAAGACAGCCTTCTCCAAATCCTTCTAGATCTGCTGTTAGTCTCAGTCAGCAAATGGCCACTGTCTGCTCTGGTATGAGAAGGACAGCGCTTCTCCCTGACTGCACCAACAGAAAGCATTCAGGGTTTGCTTGATGATTTCATGAGGGGAATATATTTAGGTGGAAGATTGTTCCCTATATGCTTGTTTTGCAACTTCCCAGCTCAGGCAGGCTCCAGTGACAATCATGTGATTAGGGAGCCCAGACTGATGGCAGACACAGGGACCATTACTCTCCTTCAAGTTCACAAGACTCCCTTTGTCACGGCTCATGGGAAGCCAAGAAGAGCACCAGGGACAGGTGGCAGACATCCTGACATCGTGAAAAGGATGGGTAATTGAACATAGCTAGGTTACATTAATCACCCAGGGTCAGAGAACACAACCAGGAAAGGAGAGAGGGGAGAAATCAGTCCAGCCTTTCTGGTCAGTTGGCACAGGAACAGAGGCACAAAATGGGTTTATGTGGGGGATTTAGCTCACTTAATCTCTATCAGGGCACCCCCTCCCTGCAAATTGCCCCAAATATACATACAACTAAAATTCAAGGCCAGCCCCAGCCTCCCCTCTGATGAGATTGATGCTCTGAGCTTTTCCTTTATAGAAATGCTGGCAACACCATGGCTACTCAGCCACCTATTATTTAGGGTGACCATAGAGGCTTTCATCTGCACTGCTGGATTCAGAGGCAGGGAGCCCTGAAGCCCAGGTGTAGTCTCCTAGATTTAACTATTCACAGGGATTAACTGGTCATTATCTCCTCTGGGATACATGTTCTGCAGACCCTGCTTTCTATTTGTACCTCACATCTGGTCCTGCCCAGAGGATTGATTTCAGCAACCATAAATTTGGAGGGAGCGGTCCATCTTGGAAAAGATTCTAGAATGGAGACCTGAAAGCGAGGAGGAAACATGTTTCTTGGGAACCAAATACAAACAATGTTCAAATACAAATCATGCCTGACCACTCCCTAGGCTTCTCTGAGTGTGTTACAGGACTACAGGCTCAGGGAGCTTCAGGAGATGTGCACCATTGGGCCTCAGTAAGCAGAATCTGTAGGGAGTTGCCACATGGCCTCTGACCTTGTGTATGATCTAGGTGAAGATACATGTTTTTCTCACAATGTCACAGACAGTATGAAGCTAGAAGCAGATACACTTGAGATGATAGAACCAGGAATCCAAAAGATAGTGTAAAATAAGGGCAAGGTGCTGACTAAAAGATGAAATTTATGAATAGCAGGGACAGATGCAGTCTTGCACTTTGGTCGACAACATAAACAAATCCAACCAAAGGACACTGCCAAGGTTTAGATTCTTGTCACTGTTACCCTTGGCACAAAACAATCTTGTGAAGTCCCACTTCCTCACTTGTAAAACTGGGATAATAGCCCCTACATTATGACGTTGTGAGAATTAAATCAGTTAATGTAGGCAAAGTGCTTACTTATCATGGTGGTGATGATGATGGTGATGGTGGTGGTGGTGGTGATAATGGTGATGGTATGATGATGGTGGTGGTGAAGATGATGGTGGTGATGGTGATGGGTGATGGTTCTGGTGATTATGGTGATGGTGATGATGGTGGTGCTGATGATGTTGGTGTTAGTGATGATGGTGATGGTATGATGATGTGGTGATGACAGTGATGGTGATGACGGTGATAGTCATTATGGCAATGATGATGGTGAAAGTGATGGTGATGATTGGTGATGATGATGATGTTAGTGATGATGGTGGTGATATTGATGGTGGTGATGGTGATGGTGGTATGATTGTGATAGTGATGGTAATGATGGTGATGGTAATACTGGTAGTGATAGTGATGGTGATGGTGATGGTGTTGATGGTGATGTGATGATCTTGATGTTGTTGATGTTGATGATGATGACAATGGTGACAGTGATGGCGATGATGGTGATGGTGATGATGATGGTGGTGATAGTGATGGTGATGATGTTACTGATGATAGCAATGGTAATGATTGTGATGGTGAAAATGGTAGTGATACTGATGATGATGGCAGTGATGGTGATGTGATGATGGTGATGGTGATGACGATTGTGGTGATAGTGATGCTGATGGAAGATGATGATGATGATGATGATGGTGATGCATAACACATGGTGCCAATCATAGTGCTTCCCACTAGGCAGTCTCATTCCAGAACCATCTTGCTATACTAATTCTCAGAAGTGTTAAGTATAGTTATTACTGACTAGGAAGAAATGTGGCTGATCCACAGCATGTGCAAAAATGACTTTAAGGATGATGGCTGACAGCAAGTACAACCTGAGTCACGTAAAGACTATCTGTAATGAGGAGGTAACAGTCCCCAGCTACTTTTGCAGCATGGGTATCACAAGAGGAGAGGCCTAAAGACACACAGAGCAGGATCAGAAGGAAATGACTGTGGCCAGGTGTGGTGGCTCACGCCTGTAATGCCAGCACTTTGGGAGGCTGAGGGAGGTGGATCGCCTGAAGTCACAAGTTCGAAACCAGCCTGGTCAACATGGTGAATCCCTGTCTCTACCAAAATACAAAGTAGTGGTGCTGGGTATCTGTAATCCCAGCTACTCGGGAGCCTGAGGCAGGGGAATTGCTTGAAATGGGAGGCGGAGTTTGCAGTGAGCCCAGATCATGCCGTTACACTCCAGCCTGGGCAACAAGAGTGAAACTCATCTCCAAAAATAAATAAATAATTAAATAAACAAACAAATAATTAATTAATTAAAATGAAAAGAAAGAAATGACCAGAATGACCAAACCATAGCATAAAAAGGTTAGTGAAGACCAGGTATGGTGGCTTATGCCTGTAATCTCAGCAATCTGGGAGTCTGAGGTGGGATGATCACTTAAGCCCAGGACTTTGGGACCAGCCTGGAAACATGGTGAGACCGTGTCTCTAAAAAAAATTAAAAATTACTAGCCAGAGGACCTGGCATTTTTTGCCTGAAGAAAATACTTGAGGGACATTCCAGCCACTTTCTAAGGCCTTAAGCCTGCTACATAAAATCCAAGGTCCAGAAGTAGGCCAGGTGAATGTGGGTCCTAGGTAAACAGATCTCAACTCAATATAGGAAGTTCTTTCTGACATGTTGACCCAAGGTGAACAGGAAGCATCATGTCCCAGAAGCATCTGAGTACTGGCAGAATCCAGAAGTCTGGGACTCAGACACTGGATAGGGGAATAGCTATTTTACAGGCTCTAAATAGCTCCTCCTGGTGTGGAACTAGGACCATCTGATGACCACAAGAATCACCCGGGGGCTTGTTAAACACATTGATCCAGAGTCTCCACCCCAGCCACTGAGTCTGAATCTGTATTTTCTCAAGTTGCACAAGTGATCTGTGTGCGCATCAATGCTGACAAGCACTGATGTGGAGATCATCTGAGAAAGACCCAGGTCCAGGTGGGCTGCAGCTATGAAAAGCAATAGTGGGGAGAAACACTGGGGCAAGGAAGAGCACGTGGTTCTAGAGTCTGGTCTCTATGGTGACGACCCAGCTGTGCTTCCAGCCCAGCTGCTCCAATTATGTCTGTTTTTTAATCTAGTGGGGCTCAGAAGAGTCTGTCAAATTTGCATAAGGAGGCCTGAGGTAAAGGGGCTCATGGGTACAGGTACTCATCTGACACCTCATTCGGCCATCTTGGTAAATCGTCTCTAGAATGCCTGTTGTTATTATAGGAAACAACATAAAGGGAATGATAATTAAAAGTAACACCCTGAGTGGGAATTTCTACTTCCTTCCAGTGGTTGGCAAGTAAAGCACTTCGGGAATTTTTTGGTAAGGTAACATTTCTATACATTTTCACAGATCACACAACATCAAAGCTTGTCTATATTGAAGGTTTTTTCCCTCTCCTTTCCTGGTGCTTTGGGTTTGCAGCTTTATTCTATTGCTGTCTTTTGTCTTCTGTTTGTTTGTTTGTTCCTTTCCACTGAACATTTTCTGATTTTGCTTTGACTTGCAACGGGAGAGGGTATTGCTTCTAGATGTTACATGACATCTGAAGTATAAAATGGTAAACGAAGCTGCAGGTCATTTACAGCTGAAAAGGCAATTTTATGATTCATAGTTACGACCATATAAGGCATTTTCATGGCAGAGCATTTTTTATCTTAGATCTCCATCGGGATGACATCCAGGGATATGTTGTAGAATAGAAAGTTCACCTTTGAATTATCCACTCTCTGCAGCCTCCTAGCCTTACTGCTCTCCTTCACAGGTGCAAGGGCATTCCTGTTAGACCTTCTCCCTTCCTGGAACTGTCAGGGCCCTGGTGTTGCCATATTCCCCTGGTTTTCAGGACCCTTTGCCATGCATCTTCCCAGTCCCTCATGACCCTTATTACCTACCTGCTGGGCCCACGATCTAGAACCTGAGCCCCTTAGTAACACTCCCTGATCTGCCTTACACATTTTCCTCCTACTCTCCTCTGATAAAACCCAAACTTCGAGTCATCCCACCATCTGCCTTCCCTGCTGCTGACTCCACCCTGCTGAGAGAGGAGAAAACTCACAGAAGCACCAGCTGAGGCCACCACAGTTTCATGGTCTCAGCCTTCCTTAGATTCTTGTGCTCTCCGACAACCATTTTAGTTGTCTTAAATCAGCTCCTCAAAAAAAAAAAACAAAAAAAAAAAAACCGTCATTTGGCCCTACTTCCCAGCCTCACAGAAGAGACTTCTCTTTGTCACAGCATGTTGACAGGTCTTTCAATACCAGTACTTTTGTTAACTCACTGAGGCATCTTTTAGGATACCGGGACAAGTTCCATGGCCCTGTGATAAAGCAAATGAATTTGAATGACTCAGGTGGGGCCCAAGGTTCTTTTTTAGTTACTTTTGTTATCATTTTTTTTAGAGACAGCATCTTTTTCTGCCACCTAGGCTGGAGTGCAGTGGCGTGATCATAGCTCAATGCAGCCCCTAACTCTCTGGGCTCAAGACATCTTCCTGCCTCAACCTTCTGAGCAGCTGGTACTACAGGTGCAAGCCACAATGGCCGGCTATTTTATTTTATTTTATTTTATTTTTGAAACAGAGTCTTGCTCTGTTTCTGTATTAAACCTTGAATACTATCTAGGAGGGACCTATCATACAATAAAAACATCTGGGGTAAACACATTCCATAAAGTCCAATGTCATGAGTTCAACTTTTTTACTGTTATCCAAGTACTTTCTTGCCTGTAGCCTTTTTTTTTTTTTTTTGACAGAGTCTTGCTGTGTCATCAAGGCTGAATCCAAAGGCACAATCATAGCTCAATGCAACCTTGAACTCCTAGGTTCAAGTAATCCTCTTCCTCAGCCTCAGAAATGGCTGGCAGCACAGGTGATTGCCATTGGCCCCAACTAATGTTTTATTTATTTTTTTTTCATAGTAGAAATGGGGTTTCTATATTTCTCAGCTTCTTGAACTCCTGGAAACAAACAATCCTCTTGCCTTGGCCTCTCAAAATTCTGGGATTCATGGCATGAACCACTTTGCCCAGTCTCTTTTTTTTTTTTTAATTTGCTGGGCAGTGTGGGGTGTGCCTGTGATCCTAGCTACCCAGGAGACCGAGGTGGGATGACTGCTTGAGCCCAGGAGGCCAAGGCAGCAGTGAGCTATAGACTATCATTACCTTGGAAGAGAAAAAAAGATAAGAAAACCCCCTCTGTGGGCCAAGGTGATGCAGCCAACTGACATAGGATTTTACATAGAATTAATTTTACTTATTTATTTATTTACTTATTTATTCATTTGCTTATTTTTTCATTCATTTATTTATTTTTTGGGACAGAGTTTCTCTTTGTCTACCAGGCTGGAGTGCAGTGGCATGATCTCAGCTCACTGCAACCTCCTCTGCCTCCAGGATTCAAGCAATTTTTGTGTCTCAATCTCCTGAGTAGCTGGGACTACAGGCATGTGCCACTACTTCAGGCAGATTATTTTGTATTTTAATAGATACAGGGTTTTGTCGTGTTTCCCAGGCTGGTCTTGAACTCCTGAGCTCAGGCAATCTGCCCATCACAGCCTCCCAAAGTGCTGGGATTACAGGCTTTGGGCACAGCACCCGACCTTGGATTTTAGATAGAATTTAAAGAGCTCGTGGTCCCCTTGAAGTTATTTCATCATTTTCCCAGACCTACAAGAAGCCTAGGTAAAAACATCTGAGTTAGAGGTTCTCTGTGGTCTTTGAATCAGGATGAAATAAATGGACAGGACCTCAGAGTTCAATGAATATAATCCTCATTAAAGTCAGATATTATAATTCAGTCAGTGAGGCCCAGAGAGTTTTCATGGCTGACTCATAGCATAGCTGGAGAAGACCTGTATCTCAGTTTTCTGAATCCCATTTCTCACACAGTGTTGTGTTACTATACCATGTTTAAAAGAAATGTAAAGAAGGAGACCATAATGTGGAGAGAATGGCTGGGTGCAAAAATAAAAAGCAATAGTTATTCCTAGGATGCATAGGTTGGCTATTACTTGGTTTGCTTTGCGTTCAACATAGATTAGTTTTCTAGCTTCAACCCCCCCCCCCAAAAAAAAACCAAGTCTGAATCTCCCTTCTAACTCCTTACTTTGGATCTCTGACTAAACACTGATGGATTGTCTGAGCAAGATTTGTGGAGAGGCAGATAGTGGGGCCTAGGCACATCATGAGTTCTAAATGGCTGATGTCATTGCAAAAACCATAAACAAGAAAGAATCTACTGTTTCCAGGAAGTGGGGGGAAAAGTTTCTAAGGAGAAAGTATGAGTATTGAGGAAGGACGGTAAGGGTTATGTAGCAAAGAAGAGGTTATTGGATGGTCCCTGTAGGCTGGGGGTGGAAGAGAGGTGCAAAGCAGGGCAGAGTGTGAGTGAAGTATGCTCAGAGATCATTTTTGTTTTTGCTTTTTGACCAATAAAGTGTTCAATTTTTTAGTTTTAAATTTTTAAAATTTTATTTTTTTGATCAGTGAAATGAGAGATGGTTTTGGGGATGTCTTGGAGCCATCTAAGAGGTTTATTAAGCTGGAGATTATCAAATTAAGATTTGCATTTTAGATAGAGGTTTTTACTTGGAAGATGATCTAAGATTTTTTTTTTTTTCAGTTACGTGTTACAATGCAGTTGCCGAGATTATGAATCATTCATTCATTGATAAGACTTTATGAAGCTCATAATGTAAGTCAGGCACTGATCTAGACAAGAAAAGATAGTCCAAAGCAGCACAGTGACAATGGAGATGGAGTTATATAACCAACAATACACACAGAGAAGACAGATTTGAGAAATACTTAGGAGATAAAAATCAGTAGGACCTGATAACTAATGAGGGCACTGGGAAGTGGAATGAAAGGAGTAAGGATATTGACAGATACTTGAAACAAGTATGTCCAATATTTTGGAATTATATAATAAATTTAAAGGAATTTTCTGTCAGGAGCCCAGAAAGATTAAAACCCAAATGCTAATACAGAAAGATCAAAACAGCCTTCATTTGAACATCTTTGAATGAGGAGACTACTTTGGACTTTGTTATTTCTCCAAGGCCTGCCAAAGGGAGGTAATAATATCAACTACCAAATTGTAGGTTTAACTGAGAGAGGTTGAAATAAAAAGTACTAAAGTCTTGCTGGGCCTGTTTCAACAGCCTCATGGTAAGCCATTCCTAACAGAATTCTGATTTTGTCAAAGTGGGATTGCTTTCATGTAATTTTGGAGTAAGCTTTTAAAAACTGAGACCAGCAAGAACAGCATGTGAACACAGATGTGCTGGGGGGCAGAGTGAATTGGGTAAAGTTTATACGAATAAAAAAAAGAGGGGATTTTACGAATGCTACTTTCAAAGGCAAAAGACCTAGTCAAAGCACTTATTTTTGCTTTCTTAATTCCTTACTTGCTACTACAAATAAAGAGCAGCAAAATTAAAAGAAAAAAAAGCTATGTGCTGTAAATGCCTTTAAAGGCACTTCCTTAGTTGTTCATTGTGTTGTACACATCGTAATGTCTTCCTGGGCAGACTGCCCAGCTCAATTTCCAATCTCATGCTTCTGTGAGATGAAAAATGAAAGGTCATATTTACAATCCTGGGAATGAATTAATCCCTGGCAAAATAGAGGGATTTGGTTGTCTCATCTGCTCATATCTAGTGGGGTTTGTACCTAAGCAGGGTACCAGGGATCTGTTTCTACTTGTCGCCACAGGGCAGGGAACTAGAATCAGTTCCTGAAGCTAAATGCCTGAAATGTCTCAGACAAGCTAAAACTGACAGAATTCATCACCACTACACGAGACTTACAAGAAATTCTCAAGGGAGTCCCACATCTGCAAGTGAAATGATAATTACTA
Source organism: Pongo pygmaeus (assembly GCF_028885625.2). Lineage (NCBI taxonomy): Eukaryota > Metazoa > Chordata > Mammalia > Primates > Hominidae > Pongo > Pongo pygmaeus. The sequence continues at coordinate 30,899,858 of NC_072397.2, read as the reverse complement.
TCAAGAAAACACAAAAAAAGTATAAAACTCACTGGTAGAGCACATACACAAAGGAGAAAGAGAAAAGCATCAAACTTTATCACTACAGAAAACTACCAAATTACAGGGATGAACAATTAAGAGGGGAAGAAAGGAACAAAGTATATATATATATATATATATATATATATATATATATATATATATAAAATATACAATATATAAAATATATAATATATACAATGTATATATATATATATACAGAAAATAATTAACAAAATGAGAGAAGTCCTCACCTATGAATAATAATCTTGAATGTAAACTGATTAAATTTCCCCCCTTAGAATAAATAGTCTGGCTGAATGGATTGAAAAACATGGCCCAACTATATGTTGCCTACAAGAAACTCACTTCATCTGTAAAGACACCCATAGACTGAAAGTGTGGAAAAAGATATACCATGCTAACAGAAACCAAAAGCAAGCAGGGTGGCTGTACCTGTGTCAGATGAAACAGACTTTAAGTCAAAAATGATTTTAAAAAGACAAAGGTTATTATATAATGATAAAGAGATCAATTCAGCAAGAGGATGTAACAATTCTAGATATATATGCACCCAACACTGGAGCATTCATATATATAATATAAACCAAATATTATTAGATCTAAAGGGAGACATAGAGGCCAATACAATAGCTGGGGAATTCAACACCCCATTCTCACACTGAACTGATCATCTAGATAGAAGATCTGCAACAAAACATGATTTATACTACACTTTAGGATGGACACAGTGGCTCACACCTGTAGCCCCAGCACTCTGGGAGGCTGAGGCAGGCAGATTCCTTGAGGCCAGGAGATTGAGAGCAGCCTGGCCAACATGGTAAAATGCTGTCTCTACTAAAAATACAAAAATTAGCTGGGTGTGGTGACAGGCATCTGTAATCCCAGCTACTTGGGAGGCTGAAGCATAAGAATTGCTTGAACATGGGAGGTGGAGGTCACAGTGAGTCAAGATCATGCTGCCACTCTCCAGTCTGGGCAGCAGAGACTCTGTCTTAAAAAAAACAAAAAAGTAGCTGCATTTTAGACTAACAAAGAGATATTTACAAAACATTTCATCCGACAGATGCAGAAAACCCATTCTCTCATCAGCACAAGAAACATTCTCCCTATTCTAGTCTATTCTACCGTATGTTAGGCCACAAAACAAGTCTCAACAAATTTAAAATTATTGAAATTATATCGAATATCTTTTCTGACCACAACAGACTAAAACTAGAAGTCAACAACAAGGTGAACTTTTGAAATTGTACAAATACATAGAAACTAAACAGTATGCTCCTGAATGATCAATGAAGAACATTTTAAGTTTTCTTTTCTTTCATTTTCTTTTCTTTTTTTCTTTTTTTTTAAGTAGCTAAGAACAATTGTTCTGAAGACGCAAAGCTAAACTAACTGCTGACATCCAAACAGCCTGACAGTGTAGGTGCAAACTTTGTTCCTGATCCATGGGTAAAAGGAGCTCTCAGTTTTGCGGAAGCTTTCTGTTTGTGCCACCTGCCACGGGACAGAAAAGAAGCACCTGTGAGCAAGAGCCATACACTCAATATACCACTACTGACTCCTAAGTGCCCAGAATTTCATCGAGAGAAGTAGCTTTAGAAGTTAAGTGATGAATTCTATTCATTTAAAAATTTATATATATAAATATAATATATTCATATGTTATATTATATTTTTATATATTTTTAGGCAGAGTCTTGCTCTGTTGCCTAGGCTGGAGTGCAGTGGTGTGATCTTGGCTCACGGCAACCTCTGCCTTCCAGGTTCGAGTGATTCTTTTTCCTCAGCCTCTTGAGTTGCTGGGATTACAGGCATCTGCCCCCACCCCTGGCTAACCTTTGTATTTTTCGTAGAGATGGCGTTCCACCATGTTGGCCAGGCTGGTCTCGATCTCCTCACCTTAAATGATCCCCCTGCCTTGGCCTCCCAAAGTGTTGAGATTACAGGCATGAGCCACCGTAACCAGTCATTTTTTTTTTTTTCTCAAGAAGAAGAGGAAAGATGAGGGAGTCTCCATCCTAGCAGCACACCAAGGATATTATCTGCCTGCATTAGGAGGAGTCCAGGGCATACAGGATGGCAGGAATTTCCAATGGGTTGAATGAGACTGACTTGGAGTTACTTGATGGGATCCCTTTGGATGCTTCTGATACCTCCACCCTTCCTGAGGCTTTGCCACTGGGCTTGGGAAAAGGAGAACCCTTTAATATTTAGGAGAGCAGAGAAAGAGGGAGAATGGAGAAGTCACATACTATAGTCTTCTGTGTTTTACTGGCTAAAAGGGGTGCAGATATTTTACATGCCCCCCATATTGTCAACAGACCAGGCAAGGTGACTGACACCTGTAATCACAGCACTTTGAAAGGCTGAGGTGGGCGGATCACTTGAGATCACGAGGTCAAGATTAGACTGGGCATCATGGCTAAACCCCATCTCTACTAAAAATACAAAAATCAGCTGTCCGGCCGGACGCGGTGGCTCACGCCTGTAATCCCAGCACTTTGGGAGGCTGAGGAGGGCGGATCATGAGGTCAGGAGATCGAGACCATCCTGGCTACTAAAAATAAAAAAAATACAAAAACCCTGTCTCTACTAAAAATATAAAAAACGTTAGCCGGGCGCGGTAGTGGGTACCTGTAGTCCCAGCTACTCGGGAGGCTGAGGCAGGAGAATGGAGGGAACACGGGAGGCGAAGTTTGCAGTGAGCCAAGATAGTGCCACTGCAGTTCGGCCTGGTTGACAGAACAAGACTCCGTCTCAAAAACAAAACAAAACAAAACAAATAAACAAACAAAAATTCAGCTGTCTGATGTGGTGCACACCTGTAGTTCCAACTAATTGGGAGGCTGAAACAAGAGGATCACTTGGACCTGGGAGGCAGAGCCTGCAGTGAGCCAAGATCTCACCACTGCTCTCCAGCCTGTTGACCAAGTGAAAGTCTGTCTAAAAAAAAAAAAAAGGCCGGGCGCGTTGGCTCACGCCTGTAATCCCAACACTTTGGGAGGCTGAGGCGGGTGGATCACCAGGTCAGAAGATCGAGACCATCCTGGCTAACATGGTGAAACCCCGTCTCTACTAAAAACACACACACACACACACAAAAAAAATTAGCTGGGCATGGTGGTGAGCGCCTGTGGTCCCAGCTACTCAGGAGGCTGAGGCAGGAGAATGGCATGAACCTTGGAGGTTGAGCTAGATGTGAGCCTTGATTGCGCCACTGCACTCCAGCCTGGGCAACAGAGTGAGACTCTGTTTCAAAAAAAAAAAAAAAAAAAAAACCCAAAACCCAAAATTGCCAAAAGGAAGAAGGCAGAAACAAAACAGGTGCTCACAGCTACCAGAGATTTGTAGGCCCTGCCTGGGGTAGAGGTCTAAATGCCGGCTCTGCATGGAAAACATGAGAGAGTTTCCTTTTCTTGCTCTTGCTCCAGCTGCGTGTAACTGCATACCATGGTATCTCTTTCCTTTCTGGGTGATAATGCCCCATCCATAAGCAGGTTACTAACAAAATGGAGGACAGTACTTCACTCCTCCCCAAACACCTACAGGGGGAAGGTCCCCTTTTACTGAACACCATGGCTATAATTTTAAAAGTTACTGCAAAGTAAAAGTTGCTACATTCTCATGATGATCGGTTTTCCTAACACCTGAAAAATTATTCACCATGTGTCTGTAAGCAGGGTGAAAAATACTATTAAAGTTTAGATATGCATCAGTATTTCCCTCAAAATAGCACAGGTTAAAGCTTTCATAAAAAGAAAATCAGACTAAGGAGTTGAAAAACCTATAAGTATAAATTAACAGCCACAAAATGGGGAAGTTAGAGACTATGAAATAGCTTTGTCTTGTGGAAAGAAATAATCTGAGAAGCAATTCTGCAGGACTTAACTGAAAGTCAATGGGAGGCTGATCAAATGAAGTGGTAGAAGCCATGTAATTTGTCACACCACACATCTGTGACAAACCCACATAGAATCCCAGGAATGTAGGTGATCTGACAAAAGGCCTCATGTTTAAAATTTGCACTAAGTTTCCCCAAATCCGCCAAAAATTTCCCAACTTAAGCCACTTTTTCAGGTACAGTTTAGCTATCTGTTCTCGTGACACTAGGTGCCTTCAGAGAGTTCTTGGGAGCCGCGTGTAGTGGCTCACACCCATAATCCCAGCACTTTGAGAGGCCATGCGGGTGGATCACTTGAGGTCAGGAGTTTGAAACCAGCCTGGCCAACATGGTGAAACCCCTTGTCTACCAAAAATACAAAAATTAGCCAGGCGTGGTGGCATGCGCCTGTAATTCTAGTTACTCAGGAGGCTGAGGCAGGAAGACTGTTTGAACCTGGGAGGCAGAGGTTGCAGTGAGCTGAGAGTACACCACTGCACACCAGCCTGGTTGACAGAGCAAGACTCTCCCTCAAAAAAAATAATAAAATAAAATAAAAATTATTGGGGCTGGGTGCAGTGGCTCATGCCTGTAATCCTAGCACTTATCTAGGCTAAGATGTAAGGATGGTTTGAGGTGGGGAGTTTGAGACCACCCTGGGCAACATAGTGAGACATCATCTCTGTTAAAAAAGAAAAAAATAAAAAATCCATGTTGAGACATTTTTGTGTAGAAAAAGAAAGAAAGAAAAAAATACCTGAGCGTGGTGTGCACCTATAATCCTAGCTCTTGGGAGGCTGAGATTGGAGGATTGCTTGAGCTCCAGGAGTTTGATGCTGCAGTGAACTAGGATTATGTCACTGTGTTCCAGCCTAGGAAATAGAAGGAGACACTATTTCGAAAAAAGAAAAGAAAAGAAAAGAAAGCTAGACACAGTGGTTCACGCCTGTGATCCCAGCATTTTGGGAGACCAAGGCAGGTGGATCACCTGAGGTCAGGAGTTCGATAATTGCCTGACCAACATGGTGAAATTTTGTCTCTACTAAAAATACAAAATTAGCCAGGTGTGGTGACACATGCCTGTAATCCCAGCTACTTGAGAGGCCAGCGTAGGAGAATAGTTTGAACCTCAGAGGCAGAGGTTTCAGTGAGCTGAGATCGGGCCATTGCACTGCATTCGGGGCAACAAGAATGAAACTCTTACTCAAAGAAAAAAAAAAAAAGCTCTATTTTTTTTTTACTGTTACAATAAAAATAATAGTGGCTTTTCTCTCTAGGAGCTCTATACACATAGGCTGGGTGCGGTGGCTCACGCCTGTAATCCCAAAACTTTGGGAGGCCAAGGCAGGCCGATTGCTTGAGGTCAGGAGTTCAAAACCAGCCTGGCCACCATGGTGAAACCCCGTTTCTACTGAAAATGCAAAAATTAGCCCAGCGTGGTGGCATGTGCGCCTGCCGGGTTCAAGCGGGAGGCATCCGCCTCCCGGGTTCAAGCGGTTCTCCCACTTCAGCCTCCTGGGTAGCTGGGATTACAGGCACTCGCCATCATGCCCAGCTAATTTTTGTATTTTTATAGAGACAGGGTTTCACTATGTTGTCCAAGCTGATCTTGAACTCCTGATCTCAGATGATCGGCCCTCCTCAACCTCCCAAACTGCTGGGATTACAGACATGAGCCACCGCCGTTGGCGAGTTCTCTTTTCTTTGCGAAGGGCAAGACAAACTGGAATGGATTCATCAGAGAGCGGTGCGCATGAGCTGGAAAGCATTATGGTTAGACCCATGGGAGACAGGTTAGTTTTACTGTGTCTGTTCCCCATGTGTTGTTGCCCATGTGTTGCTGCCATGTTAATCCTGCTCAGTAGGAGAGAAATCACAGGTTCGGACATTTGGTGTACGTCCTTGTCTGAGGAGCCAATGGGGTAAAGCTACCATATGCGGGATTACGACTGAACGACTGTAAGTCAGAATCTCACCCAGGAGGACCGACACGGCAGCGCCTCGGAACCTTTGTTGGCCTAGGGTAGGCGGTCTTCTGCAGTCCCTTCCGGGGTGCCGCTCCGTCCCGCGCTGGGCAAGTCCTGCCATGCTCCGGGAACTGGGATCTGGTGCAGACAGCCCTTCATCCTGGGAAACGGGCTGCTGCTAGAAAGGCGGTCACCCCCTGACCCATCACATAACGTGTTTGTGGGGAACCTGATGCTAAACTATTCGTAGATGTCTTGCTTCTGGGTCAGGGTTTTCTATGGAGCAGAGCAGCTCCCTCGCTGCTGTCTATTGAAAGTCAGACCTCCACACAAGGTTCACTGCACCCGTGTGCGGGGAACTGGTGATGTGGCGTGTCCTGTGTAATTCAGCCCTTGACATATACCTTCCTTCCTTTCTCCTGTTCCCGAGAACCTCGTTCCCTGGCCCGCTCATGCCCACCCACGCCAGAGCCCTGGAGCACGCAGTGGGTGTCTCTCGCGAGAGCCCATCGGCGCCTGCTGTGAATTCGGGAGGTGAGGGTCCCCACCCTCGGGCTTTCCAAGTTGCCGCACCAGGGGTTGCTGAGGTAGGAGTGGCGCCCCTGCTCTTCTTTCCACCTCTCCGATTCCACCTCCTCCCCACACCCCGCTGGGAACTCCTCCAGGGGCTGAGATTGGATTCATCGAGCCTGGTGAGGATGACTGAGGAGTGGTTGTCGGAGGGTGTGCCCCTGCAGTTCCTGTCCCAGTAGTGTTCACGCGTGCCCAGTGGTGGCCGTTGGGGTCACGGCCTCTCTCTCTAGCCCAGGCGCGCGGGGATGGGATATGAACTGGTCACTCTTGTGCTTTCCTCCTCTCTCCGCTCTCCTGGCCAACCAGCGGACAGTGGGGAAACTGCGGGCAGGTCGGCGGAGTTAGATGGCATCAAAGGTGGGCCGGCTTGGTGTGATAAAGTTCCAACTGGGTCCGTCCGCAAGCCCTGGGTCCATAAGATGTCGGCAGGGAGCGTTGGACTTGACCGTCAACTTGGGATTTCTAAGGTAGAACGGATAACTCTGGTCAGCAGCACTACCACCTGCATCTACTAGGTGTCGCTCTTTCACTACGTCGTTTCTTCCTCTCCAATTGTTTCCACAGTATTTTCAGTTGCTCTTCATTTTGTTTTTCTTTTTCCTTTTACTTTTCATACTCTTTCTATACACTGAAGTTGCTGTTGTTTTACGTTTACTTCTTCTTCTTTTTTTTTTGAAAATGTGGAATGTGAGAATGCAGTCTCGGCTCATCACAACCTCAACATTCCTGGGCTCCTTCAGGTGATCTTGACATCTCAGCCTTCCAAGTGTCTGAGACTGCAGGAATACCTGGATTCTGGGACGTCAAAGCTGCAGTGAGCCATGATCACGCCATTGCCCTCCAGCCTGACTGACAGAGAAAAATCCTGTTTCAGAAAGTAAGAGAGACAGGTTAAAGAAATAACTCCTTGAAATTACTACAATTAAATGTGTTCTAAATTACCTTTTTTATTTTTATATTTTTCACTCTCACTAGTTTATTATTATTGCTGTTGTTTGTTATTATTTCTTTGTATTATTGTTGTTATTATTGTTATTGTTTTTCTTATTTAGATATTCAGAGTTGGGGTCTTGCTTTATCATCCAGATTGCAGTGCAGTGGCATGACCTTGGCTCACCGTAGCCTCAAATTCCCGGGTTCAAGTCGAGACCAACCTGGGCAATGTGGCATAACAACCTTGTCTTCTAAAATCTGTCACTGATACCCCCAGGGCCATTGAATATGGCAGGTGCAATTTCAGAGGCTGAGGCAGGCAGTTGGCTAGAGTTCGGGAATTCAAGACCAGCCTGGACAACAGGCTGCAGTGCATTTACCTGACCAAGGCCCAACGCAACCTCCACCTCCTGAGCCCAATGGATGCTCCCACCTCAGGCTTCAAAGGAGCTGAAACTACACGCCCAGCTAACATTTTATTTTATTTTATTTTTTTAAAGTAGAGAAGTGGTCTTACTGTATTCTCAGGGCTGGTCTCAAACTGGTGGGCTCAAACAATTCTTCCACATCAAACCTCCCTCCCTAAGTGTTGGGATTACAGATGTAAGCCTTGATACACTCCTCTCTTTTTATTTCCTTTATTTTTCTTTTTTCTTCCTCTTTCTTTCCTTTTCTTTCTTTCTTTTCTTTTTCTTTCTTCTCTCTTTTTCTTCCTCCCTTCTTTCTATCATTTCTTATTCACTTTTTCTGTTTCTCTGTATTTCTATTTTCTTTATCTTTCTTCCCTTCACATCTCTGTCTCTTTTTCTTTACATTTATTTTTCTTAATCTTTTTTGCTATCTCTCTTTTCTCAATTCGTTTCCTCCCATGCCTCCTTCTGTCTGTCTTTGTTTGGATTCTGGAAGTCTCCTCATTCTGTGTACCCCTGTGTATCACAAGCCTCTGAAATTTTCACTTGGTTGTTTTTCATCCTTGTTCCATAAAATGCATTCACTCTTCTTTTATTTAGGAAATCTATGGATGGTCTAGGGCTGAAAGAAAGAAATGGACCATAAATTTGATTGGTTTCACAAGAGACATGGGAGACCAAAGAACACACGGTGAGTACTTTTCAAAATATTCTGTTCATTCTCCCAACCAGGCTCATAAAAATACGAATGCATTCAGTGGGTTGAGAGACCACTGTGTAGTCATGACCCTGCAGTTATACTTGACAAAAGTGGTGATGACAGATGGGTGGCACAGAAACCTAACCTTCTTTGACACCAATTGAGCATGGTGACAACAGATTCAAAATGGCCTATGTCTGAACTTGATGGTCCTGTTTTTCTGCTCTGGTCTTTAGGAATGAGTGGAGCCTTCCCGAGTTCCTCCATTTCCTTGCATTTTTCTTTTTACATACATTCATTCACTTATTTATTTATTAATTTATTTTAAATAGAGTCTTGCTCTGTAGCCCAGGCTGTGGTGTTTTATTGGCTGGCTGCAATCTCCACCTCCCTAGTTCCAGTGATTCTCCTGCCTTAGCATCCTGAGTAGCTGAGATTACTAGCCTACTCAGGGTAGGCATATGCCACCTTACTCGCCTAACTTTTGTTTTTTCAGTAGAGACAGGGTTTCACCATGTTGCCCAGGCTGGTCTTGAATTCCTGGCCTTCAGGGATCTGCCGACCTCAGTCTTTCAAAGTGCTGGGATAACAGGTGTGAGTCACTGTGCCCAGCCTAAATTGCAATTTTTCAAAATAATTTTTTTTTTCTTTTCAAATAAATAGGTCATCACCTAGCGGCCACTGTTATTGAACGGCCACTGTTATTGAAAGTGGCCACTGTTATTGAAAGGTGGCACTGAGGAAGGCCTGGCCAACTTCACAAAGACTGGGGCAACTGCTTTCTCTCCTTCCCTTCCAGAGGCCCCTCCCTCTCTCCCTCACTACCTAGGGAACTTCCATCCTGGTGGGGACTCTGTTGTTCCTTTATCCCTCTAGGTAAATGGTGTCTCCTTCTGTCGCCAACACGGTGGCATGGTCTTGGCTGGCTGCAGTCTCCGCATCCTTGCTTCCAGTGATCCTCCTGCCTCAGCCTCCCTAGTAGCAGAAATTAAAGGTGCATGCCACCCTATCCTGCTAACTTTTGTTTTTTTTTTAGTGGAGACAGGGTTTCACCATATTGACCAGGCTGATCTCACAATCCTGACTGTGATCTGCTAGCCTTGGCCTCCCAAAGTGCTGGGATGACAGTCATGAGCCACTTCACCTGGCCACCATCATTGGTTTTAACTGGAGATTCTAGATTCGATGCATATCTCATTTTGCGACACAGAATGACTGCTTTATCCTGCCAACTCAACAAAGCTGGGCCCCTTGTGATTCACTTCAAACCAAGAGTCACCTCGTATTTGGAAAACAGATCTGCTCCCAAGTTCAGTGGAGGGATGTGGAATGTAGGAGGAGGGATTGTTCCTTCTGATTTAGTCTGCATGGTGGGGCTTAGTGCTGGAGCTCAGTGTGGATGGATGACTCCCTCTTCCTTGGGTTCCATTGTCCCCACCCTGGAACACTGGCCGTGGCAGATCCTGGCCCTTCCTGGCCCTTAAGATGCTGTCAGAAACCACATCCCAAGCTTGGATGCCCCGAATGACTGTGGCTTGCACCTCTCTGGAAACATTTGAAATCTATCCTCTACATGTGGCCACCTAAAACCACAGTAACACATGCCACTTGGCCACCATCCACCTCACTGGTTTGTGGAGAGAATGCTGAAAGTCTCTTGCTGACTCTCTCTTGACTAGAGTTCTTCAAGGGCATGTGTTCAGGACGTAGTGAGACCAGATGTATTAAGTCAGGCTGGTTGCGGTGACTCACTCCAGCCACCCCAACACTTTGGGAGTCCAAGGAGGCAGGATTGCTTGAGCCCAGGATCTCAAGACCAGCCTTGGACAACACAGCCAAAACCTGAGGTGCATGCCTGTGGTCTCAGCTACTCAGGAGGCTGAAGTGGGAGAATCACCTAACCCTGGGGTGGTTGAGGCTGCAGTGAGCTGTGATGATGTCACTGCACTCCATCCTGGGCTACAGACAGAGTGAGACCCTGTCACAAATGGACAGACAGACAACACCTATATTATGTCCTTCTCAGGGTAGGATGCAAAAATAACACAATACAGCACTAAGATATTTTTACATTTTAAATTTCGAACTATTTATTTATGAAATTTGAGTCCAAATTATGAAGCCACCTAATTTTTGTATTTTTGTAGAGATGAGATTTCACCATGTTGCCAAGGCTGGTATCCATTGCCTGGAATCAAGGAATCCACCCGCTCTCAGGCTCCCAAAGTGCGGGGATTAAAGGCATGAGCTACTGCTCCTGACAGCATTGTTTTTTTTTTGTTGTTGTTGTTGTTGTTTTTCTTTTCTTTTCTTAATCGCTTGTCTTTCTAGGATTTTCATGGCAGGGTATTTGGCTGGCTTGTTTAAATTCATTCTAAATAAGAACTGAGGATGCCAGCTTCTGGCCTCATGGACTCTGGGCTGAGGAGTCCCCTGGTCTGTCTATCACGGGACTGTACATGTAAGAAGCAAAAAACACGTAACGTTTAAAATAAATAATTTTGTTGTACAGAAATACACGGATGCAACCAAAACACAGAAATGATTCTTTTAAAAGTTGTCTTAGTCCTGGTGGGTGTGGCAGTGATGCTTTTAGGTTTGGAGCTTGACTGAGAGAATTTCCAGTCGGCCTCTGGATGGAAGTTCCAGATGATCCAATGGGCAGGGACTTAGGCTGTGTCCCCCCAGGGGCCCTGGTTGATTAGTTATGGGGACTGCCTGCAAGGGTGCCATGACCCAGTGTACTGTGGGGACCTCCATCCTTTCCCTCCTTTCCCCACTCCAGGTGATGCCAATTCATTGCGGGCTGACACTCTCATTGGCATATGCCACCCTACTCACCTAACGGTTTAAGTTGGGCATCACTTGGTAGCCATTGTTACTCTAAAAACCAAGGCCTCAAGGAGGAAGATCATGACACCTGGGCACAGCCTGGGGCAGCTATGTCTTCTCCACTGTCCCTGCCCCCACCTCCAAGTTTCTCCCTCCCTTGTTGCCTAGGGAATTGCCACCCTGATGAGTGGGTCTGATTGTTCTTTGATGAGTTAAAAAAATAAATAAACATGCCGGGCACGGTGGCTCACACCTGTAATCCCAGCACTTTGGGAGGCAGAGGCAGGTGGATCAGGAGGTCAGGAGTTCAAGTACAGCCTGGCCAGTATGGTGAAAATATATCTCTACTAAAAATACAAAAAAGTAGCCAGGCATGGTGGTGTGCGCCTGTAATCCCAGCTACTTAGGAGGCTGAGGCAGGAGAATTGCTTGAACCTGGGAGGTGAAGGTTGCAGTGAGCTAGCACCACTGCACTCCAGCCTGGGCAACAGAGTGAGACTCCATCTAAAAAAAAAGAGGCCAGACACAGTGACTGACGCCTGTAATCCTAACACTTATGGAGGCTGATGCGGGTGAATCACCTGACGTTCCTGATGTTGGGCATTTGAGACCAGCCTGACCAACATGCAGAAACCCTGTCTTTAATAAATACACCAAGTTAGCCGGGCGTAGTAGCGGTTGCCTATAATCCCAGCTACTTGGGAGGCCAAGGAAGGAGAATTACTTGAACCTGGGAGACAGAGATTTTGGAGAGCCGAGACTGCACCATTACTCTCCAACCTGGGCAACAAGAGCGAAACTCCCTATCCAAAATAATAATAATAATAATAATTATTATTATTATTATTATTATTATTATAAATAATAATATAAAAAGTAAGTGAGTTTCCAGGAAAAAAGAAAAAAGTTAAAACCAACAGTGACATAAACATACTCCGCTGTCCTTTCAAGGCAGCAATGATGCTACAAAGTGATCGACCTGTCTCAGCCTCCCAAAGTGCTGAGATTACAGGTGTGAGCCACTGCACCCAGCTATGTGTAATTTTATGTGTACTTTCTTTTTTCAATTAAATTAAATTTAATTTAATTTTTGTTTGTTTTCAGACAAAGTCTCACTGTGTCACCCAGGCTGGAGCACAGTAGTGCGCTCATGGCTCACTGCAACCTCCACCTCCCAGGTTCAAGCGGTTTTCCTGCCTTAGCCTCCCGAATAAACAGGGTTTCACCGTGGTGGCCAGGCTGCTCTCGAACTCCTGACCTCAAGTGATCCACCCATCTCAGCCTCTCAAAGTATGAGAAAGACTTTCTGGGGTGCCATATCGGTTGGTCTCCGGTGTGTGAGACATCCATGTGGAGCTACGGGTGGCCTCTTAGGAGAAACATCTCCTTATTGCCTTCATATCTTTATGCCCTGAAAGCATAACAGCTCAGAGGAATTCCACAGGTTGGTAAGGGAGATACCACTCTTTCAAAGCAGTGGAGTATAATCAAACATGTTGGCTCCACCTGAAACCCACTCACACCCATTTCAGTCCTGATAAGTTAAAGATCTGGAGTAGTTTAGACACACGCCTTTGCTCAAGGAAATTCACAAAAAACTGCTGCTATACATCTTATTGAATGACACTGATGAATCCTTTTCCTTATCCCTTTCTACCCCTCCCATCTGCCCTAAGAACAAAGAGCTTGTAAACCAACGAATTTGGCAGAGCTCAAGAGCTCTGGGCTGTGAGCAAGCTTCCGATGCTCCAGTCTCCTTGACCAGACTTTTAAACATTTATTTTGCCTCTTTCCGACTCCTTTGTCTCCGTGGGACTCAGGGTACCCACCAGCTGCTGTGGGGCTGGTTTTCCCAACACAAAGTGCTGAGGTTACAGGTATGAGCCACTGCGTTCGGCTATGTGTAATTTCTTAACTCAGTTCATTCCTTGACTGGGTACCATGGGCATTTGGGCCACTTTCTCATGGAACTTACTTGTGCTTCAGGATCTGTTTGGACCCAATCAGGTCCACAGCATTTCCGTGTCATGCTGGAGTGCTGCTGTGCACACCCACTTATGCCCAGTGTGTGATGAGCAGCTCAGCTCACATGGTAACTTTGTGGCTCCATGGTTGGGCATTTGCTTTCTACTAACCGTCAGAGGCTAGCTGAGACAGCCTGTGGATAGAAAGAATGGTTATCTGCAGAAAATGGCAGGGCCTTGCTCTTCCACTTGCTTATTCCACTGTGATTTGGAATAGCCTCTGTCTCAAATGGATGGTCCTGTTTTTCTGCTCTAGTCTTTATCAATGAGTCAAGCCTTCCCGTGCTCTGCCATCTCTTTGCAATTTTTTTACATTCATCTATTCATTTATTCATGTATTTTTAATAAACGTGGCCTTCCTGTGTCTCCGAGGCTGGAGTGCAGTGGTAGGATCATAGCTCCCTGTTACCTTGAACTGCTGGGCTCAAAGTGATCTTCCTCTGCCTCAGCCTCTGGAGCAGCTGGTCCTACAGGCATGCTACTGAGCCACAACACAGCACAACACCCCGCTAATTATCTTCATTTTTTTTTAAATTGTTTTCTTGTTTCTTTTCTGAGACAAAGTCTCCCTCTGTCACCCGGGCTGGAGTGTAATTGTTCCCGGACCAAACTGAGGGTCGGGCTGCTTATTCTCACGACCTGATAATGAGATACGGATGAATTAAAAAAAGGGAGTTTTTATTTTTGTGACCACTTACAGGGAGAAGGCCTGGAAATATAACTAGACCAACTCAAAATTACAAACGTGTATAATAAAGCTTATATACCTTCTAAGCTATCTGTGTAATCTTAAGAGTGCATGCATCTAAAGGTGGAATCAATTTATTTTATTTATTTATTTATTTATGTATTTAATTATTTATTTATTTTGAGACGGAGTCTTCCTCTGTTGCCCAGGCTGGAGTGCAGTTGTGAGATCTCAACTCACTGCAACCTCCACCTCCTGAGTTCAAGTGATTATCTTGCCTCAGCCTCCTGAGGAGTTGGGATTACAGGTGCCCACCACCATGCTCGGCTAATTTTTGCATTTTTCTTAAAGACGGGGTTTCGCCATGTTGACCAGGCTGGTTTGGAACCCTTGATCTCAGGTGTTCTGCCCGCCTCAGCCTCCCGAAGTGCTGGGGTTAGTGGCTTGGGCCGCCGCGCCCAGCCTTCCTGTTTTGCACTAGAAATGGGCTTTCTCTTTATCACGGTATAAACGCGTCTATATTGTGGGATATGGCGCGCGTGTGTACGTGCGTAGGCGCATGTGTTTCTCCACGTTTTCCCGAGCCATGGTGCTTCTTCCCCCGCAGGGGCTCTGGTCGATTAGTTGTTGGGAGCTCCTGGGAGGGCACCGGGCTGACACTTCCATCCGTTGTCATCTCGCGTCATCTAGATGTCACCGTTTTTGAAGTCTAGGAGGCGCACAGGACGCTGTGGCCGCCCGCCCATGGTAAGGAGCCAGTGTGGCTTCTCTGGGCTCCTCCCAGTCCTACCCCGACCCTCGGAGGCCCGCCCTACCCCCGTCCACCCGTTCATCCCCTCCCTCGTTGCCCAGAAAACCTGTGGAGATTCTGGCTGGGCCGGAATGTTGACGTTTTTCATCAGTTGCTTCCTTTTCTTTCTTTGTGTGTTTGACTCGCGTGGACCCTTCTGCCTGGGTTTTACAGAAAGCAGCTCCACCCTAGGCCTTTTCATTAGTGGGGACTTTTCTGATTCTCCCCAGATGTTGTGAAAGCAGGTAGATGTCAAGCGTGTGGCACTGAAAGACATTACTCAGAAATAACCGAATGAGTGTGGAGGAAGAAGCATGCACTGCACACCTTTCAAATCAGCGATGGCAGCACTATGAATTCGGTGTCTTTTCTGGAATCAGCTTGTTTCCTGGGTTGCTCTCCGTGTCCCCCCACCCACCCCAGGCTAGGAAATTTTCCAGAGTGAACTACTATACCTCCTTCCGTTCCCCCTCCTGTTTTATCTCCTCCCCCTCACCTCGGTTTCTCTCCTTGGAGGCTGGCAGCTTTCCTCGTCATCTCTCCCTCCCTCCTTAGGGAAACTCAACCACGTTGGCTAAGCCGCCATAGTCACTTTTTGCCGTTAAGTTATGTTTAATATTTTTCTTTCCCAGCCAGCACATTGGTAAAGTGGAAAGCGCATCATAGCCCGCCCCTGGGCTATTTTTTTAGAGTATATTTAGAGTTTTTTAGAAAAATAATTTTACTATGTTTTTGAGTTTTTTCATCTATCTTTCTCCTTTCATTTCTGTCTGAAAATGTATTTCTTCAGTTCTTTCTTTCTTCCTTTCTTTCCTTTTTCCTTTCTCTTTCATTCTCTCTATCCATATTTCTCTCTTCCTCCTTTTTTCTTTTTCTTTCTTTTTTGACTTTTTTGAGATGGAGTCTCACTCTGTCACCCAGGCTGGAGTGCAGTGGCACCATCTTAACTCACGGCCACTTCCGCCTCTGGGTTCAAGCGATACTTCTCCCTCCCCCGCCCCCCTCCCGCGGGTAGCTGGGACTACAGGCGCGCGCCATCATGCCCAGCTAATTTTTGTATTTTTAGTAGAGACAGGGTTTCACCATATTGACCAGGCTGGTCTCAAACACCTGACCTGGTGATCCGCCCACCTCAGACTCCCACATTGCTGAGATTACATCCAAGAGCCACCGCACCCGCCCGTTATTTCTTTTAAAAGTATTTATCCTTTCTAAACATGACCTCTTTCTTCGTTTCCTTTATATCTTTTTCTTGCAGGACTCGCAATCTTTATTCGTTCAAGTTTTTCAGAGGAAGTCTTGCTCTGTTACCCGGGCTACAGTGCATTGGCCTGACCACGGCTTACCACACAGCCTCGACCTCCCGATTCCAAAAGATGGTCTTATCTCAGCCTTTCCAGGAGTTCTGACTACAGACGCATGTCCTCATGCCCGACTAACCTCCCCTCCCCCATTTCTTTTTCTTTAAGTAGAGACAGGGTCTCTCTATGTGGCCAGAGCTGGTCTCAGATTCCCGGGCTCAGGCAAGTCTCCCACCAAACCTCAAAAAGTGTTGGGATTATAGAAGTGAGTCACCATGCCCTGCCCTCTTTGTTACTTTCTCCCCTTTTCTTTTTTATTTCTCTTTCTGTTTCTTTTTTTCTTTCTCTTTCTCTGTCTTTTATTCTTTTACATTTTCTTCTTTATTTTTCTTTATTTTTTCTTTCCTCTCTCTGTTTTTTCCTCCTAGCTTTCTTTCATTTATTTCCTCATCCTTTATCTCTTTCATTTTTCTTCCCTTGTTATGTCTCTTTCTCTCTCTCTTTCTTTCTTTTTTTTTTTTTTTTTTTTTTTTTTTTTTGATGGAGTCTCTGTCGCCCAGGCTGGAGTGCAGTGGCACGCTTGGCGCGATCTCCGCTCACTGCAAGCTCCGCCTCCGGGTTCACACCATTCTCCTGCCTCAGCCTCCGGGGTTGCTGGGACTACAGAAGCCTGCCACGGCGCCTGGCTAATTTTTTGTATTTTTGTAGTGACGGGGTTTCACCTTGTTAGCCAGGATGGTCTCAATCTCCTGATCTTGTGATCCGCCCGCCTCTGCCCCCCAAAGTGTTGGGATTACAGGCGTGAGACACCGCGTCTGGCCGCTCTCTTTCTTTATATTTCTCTCTCTAGATTTTAAAAATTCTGTCTCTCTCTGTTTCTCATTTCCTTCTTCCCTCCCTCCCTTGCTGCTCCCTTCCCTCCCTCCTTGCTTTCCTCCATCTGTCTCTTTTCTCCATTCCCTTTCTCCCTCTCTCCTTCCCTTCCTCTGACTGTCTTTGTCTAGATTGTAGAAGACTCTCCTCATTCTGTATCTTCGTGTGTCCTTACCGACCTGCAACTAAGTCCCGTTTCTTCTTTCTCATTCGGAGATGCATCTTCAAACTCCCATGAGCCACGGGTTGTCTTTTGACTCTGTCGCAGTCCATGCAGAGACACGTTTGGGGAACGGTTTCTGTGAAGTTGCGGAGGAGGGGCTGCGTTTTCCGCCTCTTTGAAAAGACTTCGACTCATGGTTTGGGTTTCCCAGTCATGGGCTTCCCTGCCACGTGGAGCTCACTTGTGACTCAGAGCTCGGGTGTGCAGGGCTTTGTTGGGGGAGGCTGTCTCCCGTGCTTCCGTGCCCAAGGGCAGTGTGGGGCTGCCCTGGCTGGTCGAACAGCATGCCGCAACTCCTGAGGCTTGGCCCAAGATCCACGAGGACATATTGGGCATGGGGCTTGTGGCTGGGGATGCCATTCCCGGCCCGGTGGCAGGCCAGCGCAGGTCCTGGCCGTCTGATGCACCTGCCCTGCCCTAGTCCCTCTGCTGTGATCTTTTTTTCGAAGTCCCCGTGCAGAGTCGGAGAGTGGTCCCTGAGCATGCATGTGGTCCCAGAGGTGGAACCTGGCCGGGCTTTGGTCCCTCATGTGATCCAGTCATGCTAGGGGCTGTCCAAAAATTACTCCCAGTCTCGCTCTGGAAAAATGGGCCAGCCCCTGCAGTGTACGGGTGACCAGGAGGGTGTCCCTGGGCCGCTACTGCTCCTGTGTGTGTCCTGGGGTTGACCAGAGGGCCCTGGGTGTTCCGTGTCTGGCTGTCATGGTGGCCATTTTTGGGAAAGATGTCCAGGTTGCGCATTTCTGCACAGGTGTTGTGGTCGCTGACTCACACCCCACCACCAGGCGAGGTATATCTTTCACTTCTAGTTGGCATTTTGGGCCACCAGGTTGTTGCTGACACTCTGTCTGGCAATTAGATTGGATCTAGATGCGTGTGAAGCTCTGGTATACCGAGAACCCAGCTAACCGGCCCTGTTCCAGTTTTAGCTGATTGCTGGGACCTGTTTGCCTGCTCTCATGCATCCTAGTGTCATAACTGTCCGTGGTACCCCAGGTCTCTGGACCTTTGACACTGGCAGGGAAGGCAGCTTGGGTTCCCCTGACCGGTGTGCTCCTGGCTGCGGGCACAGGGTGGTCAGAACAACCCCACCCTGTTGGCTCTGTGCTGTGCATGTCAGGAATTGTCGTCCTTAAATTATCTGCTGTCCCTATACTGGAGTGAGCCTGACTGGGCTGTTATGCTCATCAGTTTCCTCAAGACTGACCCCAGCTCAACAACCGCCCGTTATAGGGCTTTTCACGATCTGTGTGGTCATTTAACACTCTCCCGGGCCAGAAGTAAGCCATGAGAAACATGATCCAGGAGTGCTCCAGATTGCCCGAGACAAAACGGTGGCGGGTTGTGCCAACCCCAAGTGCCCTCTCCTACAACCACCACCACCACCAGTTTGCAAGTGCATCCTGAAGAGGTTGTTGAGGGAGGGCTAGGCGGATGAGTGAGGCAGGCTCCTCCCACTCGATAAGAGATGCCGCCTCCTCTGTTGAGCGCAAGTCCCTTGCTCCACTCTGCCAAGTGCATGCAAGACGAGGGAGCGAGTGCGGTAAGATTCTGTGTACCATCGTCGTGTGTGGGCCTCGGAGAGGCCTTTTGCCTCAGAAAGGTGGATAAACAGCGGGACTTTGCGGGTGAGTGCATGTCTGTCAGGCAACGGCCCTGATAGAAAGCACTCAAAATTTTCCACAGTCTTTTGGTCATAAGGCAGACCACTTTCTTCCTCAGGGGTCCATGAGCGAATCTTCAGGAAGGGGCAACTGGTGGGGAAAGAGTATGACAAAAATTCGGTGAGAAAACCTTCTCTGGTAATACGAAAGGTGAGCCAACAGGGTTCAAGCGATTCTTCTGCCTCCCTCGCCCCCCTCCTCCAGGTAGCTGGGACTGCAGGCGCACGCCGTCATGCCCGGTGTCTTTTCTGGAATCAGCTTGTTTCCTGAGTTGTCCTCCGTGTCCCCCCATCCACCCCAGGCTAGAAAACATTCCAGAGTGAACTACTGTGCTTCCTTCCCTTCCCGCTCCTGTTTTGTCCCCTCCCCCTCACCTCGGTTTCTCTCCTACGACGTCCAAATCGTCTGCGTATAATAATCATTCCGTTGATGTGCATAAGCAGAGTTCCCTACTTTTACCATAAATAAGGACAGAAGCCGTAGGGGTCGTGCAGTCCACGGCTTACACCCAGGGTGCGTGTCACCCCAACGAGGGACACCAGAAAGCGGCAAGAACACCCCCAGGGGAAAGGAACAGGAAGCCAGCCTTTAAAGCAGATGATGAGGCAGTCAGGGGAAAAACATCCCACGGAAAACAGTGCCTGTCCAGCCGACCCTGGGCCGGGCTTTTGGAAGTCGTGGAGTCCTTGACTTGCACCCAGGGGCGTGTCGTGCTCATGGGGTACACCCCAAAGTGTCAAGAAGGCCTCTGGGGGAAGGGAGCAGGACGCCAGTCTTGATAGGGGACCTTGAGGCAGCACAGAAAAGAAAAAAGGGCGGGCCGGGGTCGTTCAACGGATGACAGTGCCTTTCTGGCAGCCCCTCTATTGGGGCCGGGGTGGTCGCGGAGTCCCTGTCTTGCACCTAGGGTTCGTGTCAGGCCCACGGGGGGCACGTCAAAGCGTCCAGAAGACCCCGCGGGACGGGAACAGAGCGTCAGGCTTGAAAGGGGACTTAGAAACGGGACTTAGGCCCGGTGGTCGTGGAGTATCTTGCTGACACCCAGCGGGCGTGTCTCGCCCATGGGGGGCACGCCAAAGCGGCAAGAAGGTCCCCAGGGGAAGGGAACAGGAAACAAGGCTTGAAAGGGGACTTTGAGGCAGTCCAGGAAAAAACTTACCACGGAGGACAGAGCCTTCCCAGCAGCCTCTGTGCCAGAATTAGGGGAGTCGTGGAGTCCCTGGCTTGCACCCAGGGTGCGTGTCTCATCCACGTGGTGGGGGGGGGGGGTGCCTCCAAGCGGCAAGAAGGCCATAGGTGGAAAGAAAAAGGACGCCAAGCTTGAAAGAGGACGTTCAGACAGCATGAGGAAAAAAAGCGGCAAGCCGGGGACGTCCCATGGATGACAGTGCCTTTCTCGCAGCCCCTACACCGGGACCATGTGTGTGTCGGAGGGAGGGTCGTGGAGTCCCTGGCTTGCACCCAGGGTGCGTATCTCACCCATGGGTAGCACCCCAAGGCTGCAAGAAGGCCCTAGGGGAAGGGGACAGCACATCAGGCATGAAGGGGGACTTTGAGGCAGCCCGGGGAAAAAAGCAGCGAGGCTGAGGTTGTCCCACAGACGACAGTACCTTCCCGGAAGCCCCTGTTCCGGGCCTGCGTGTGTCGTGGAGTCCCTGGCCTCGCCGCTTTTTTTCCCTGTTGATCTCTCCTTACAAGCCTGGCATCCAACTTCCTTCCCCCGGAAGCCTTCTTAGCCGCTTTGGGTTGCCCCCCGT
Source organism: Pongo pygmaeus (assembly GCF_028885625.2). Classification (NCBI taxonomy): domain Eukaryota; kingdom Metazoa; phylum Chordata; class Mammalia; order Primates; family Hominidae; genus Pongo; species Pongo pygmaeus. Next base: position 30,879,198 of record NC_072397.2, on the reverse strand, counting down.
GGGCGCCACAAGCACCCTGGATGCAAGCCAGGGACTCCACTACTTCCCTGGGTGCATCATAGAGGCTAGGGTCTTCCCAAGAACAACAGCGCCTTCCCGGCAGCGCGTGCACCAGGCCCGGAAAATAGTGGAGTCCCTGGCTTGCACCCAGGGTGCGTGTTTCGCTCACCTGGGGCTCCCCAAAGCGGCAAGAAGGCCTCCGGGGCGGGGGGGAAGGGAGAGCACGTCAAGCTTGAAGGGGGACGTTGAGTTAGCCTGAGGAAAGAAACAGCGAGGCTGGGGGTCCTACCATTAACGACAGTGCCTTACCATCAGCCCCTGCGCCGGGACCGGGTGGTCGTGGAGTCCCTGGCTTACACCCAGGGTGGGTGTCTCGCCTACGAGGGACACCCCAAAGCGGCAAGAAGGCCCACAGGGGAAGGAAACAGAATGCCAGGCTTGTAAGGCGACATTGAGGCACACCGCGGAAAAACTTCCCGCGGACTACAGTGCGTTCTCAGCAGCGCCCCCCGCCACCGTGCCAGGGGAAGTCGTGAAGTCCCTGGCTTGCACCCAGGGTGCGTGTCGCATCTAGTGGGGACACGCCAAAGCGGCAAGTAGGCCTGCGGGAAAATGACACAGGACGCCAGGCTTGAAAGGGGACGTTGAGGAAGCACGAGGAAAAAAGCAGCAGGCCGGTTTACTCCCACAGACAACAGTGCGTTCCTCCAGCCAGTGTGCCTGGCCCGGGACGGTCGTGAAGTCCCTAGCTTTCACCCAGGGTGAGCGTCACACCCACGGGGGAAAGCCAAAGTGGCAAGAATGCTTCTGGGGGAAGTGAACATGATGCCAGGCTTGAAAGGGGACATTGAGGCAGCACGGGGAAAAAAACTGTGGGCCGCAGTCCTCCCACGGACGACAGTGCCTTCGCCGCAGACCCTGCACCGGGCTTGTGGTGGTCGTGGAGTCCCTGGCTTGCAGCTAGTGTGCGTGTTGCGCCCACGCGGGGAGCCTCAAAGCGGCAAGAAGGCCTCCGGGGAAAGGAAAGGGGACGTTGAGGCAGTACTGGGAAAAACTTTCCACGGAGGACTGTGCCTTTATGGCAGCCTCTGCATCAGGCCCGGAAAAGGCGTGTAATCCCTGGCTTGCTCCCAGGGTGTGTGTCGTGCCCACGGGGGGGCACCCCAAAGCGGCAAGAAAACCTCCGAAGGAAGAGAACAGGACGCCAGGCTTGAAACGCGACGTTGAGGCAGCACGGGGAAAAAAGCGGCGGGTCAAAGTCACCGCACGGGTGACAGTGCCTTCCCGGTCTCCACTGCGCCGAAACGTGGGGGTGGGGGACGTGGAGTCACTGGCTTGCACCCAGGTTGCGTGTCGCGCCCACGGGGGACACCCTAAAGCGGCAAAAAGGCCCGCGGGAGAAGGGGACAGCACATCAGGCTTGAAGGGGTACGTTCACGCAGCCTGGGGAAAACAGCGGCGAGTCTAGGGTCGTCCCACCGACCACAGTGTCTTCCGAGCAGCCCCTGCGCTGAACCCGTGTGTGTTGTCGAGTCCCTGGCTTGCACCTAGGGTGCGTTTCTCTTCCAGGGGAGGCACCCCAAAGAGGCAAGAAGGCCTTTAGGAGAAGGAAACATGACACCAAGCTTGAAGTGGAACGTTGAGGCAGCACCGAGAAAAACGCGAGTGGCCGGGGTTCTCCCACGGATGACAGTGCCTTGCCGGCAGCCCCTGCGCTGGGCCCGGGGGAGTCGTGGAGTCCCTGTCTTGCACACAGGGTACGCTTCTCGCCCACGGAGGGCACCCCAAAGCGGAAAGAAGGACCCCGGGGAAAGGGAACAGCAGGCTAGGCTTTAAATGAGACATTGAGGCTGCCCCGGGGGGAAAGGCGGCGGGCCGGGGTCATCCTATGGATGACATTGCCTTCCCGGCAGCCCTGCGCCTGGCCCCGGGGAATCGTGGAATCCCTCGCTTGCACCCAGCGTGCGTGTCATGCTTACACATGGGGTGCACTGTCGTCCGTGGGACGACCCTGGTCCGCGGCGTTTTTCCCCGGACTGCCTCAACTATCCCTTTCAACACTGGCGTCCCATACCCTTCCCACGGCGGCCTTCTTGCCGCTTTGTGGTGCCCCCTGTGGGCGAGACATGCACCTTGCGTGCAAGCCAAGAACTCCACGATGTTCCCAGACCCACCTCAGAGTTTGCCTGGAAGACAGTGTTATCTGTGGCAGAATGCCTGCATCCCCTCTTTATTCCCGGGGCTGCCTCAACGTCCCCCTTGAAGCCTGACGTGCTGTCTCCTTCCCCTCGGAACCTACTTGCTGCTTTGGGGTGCCCCCCGTGGGCCCCTGGGTGCAAGCCTGGGATTCAACAACCCCTCCATGTCCGGCAAAGGGGTAGCACCCCAAAGTGGCAAGAAGGCCTCCGGGGGAACGGAACAGGAGGCCAGGATTTAACGGGGACGCTGACGCAGCACGGCGAGGAAAGAGGCTAGCCGGGTTCCTCCCATTGAGAATACTGCCTTCCCGCAGCCTCTGCGCAGTACCCGAGCGGATGGTGGAGTCCCTGGCTTGCACCCAGGGTGCGTGTCTTGCTCACGGGGTGCACATGAAAGCGGCAACAAGGTCGCAGGGGAAGAGGAAAGAACGTCAGGCTTGAAGGGGGATATTGGAGCAGTCCCGGGAAAAAAAGTGGAGAGGCTGTGGTCCTCCCACAGACTGTAGTGCCTTCCTGGCAGCCCCTGCTCCAGGCCCGGGCGTCCTTGAGTTTGTGGCTTGCGCCCAGGGTGCATGTCTCCCACGGTGTGCACCCCAAAGCGGCGAGAAAGCCTCCGGGGAAGGGAAGAGTACGCCAGCCTTGAAAGGCGACGTTGAGGCAGCACGGGGAAAACAGCAGTGGGCCGTAATCCTCCCACAGACAACAGTGCCTTCCCGGCAGCACCAGCGCTGGGCCCATGGGGTGTCGTGGAGTCTCTGTCTTGCACCCAGGTGCGTATCTCGCCCAAGGGGGATACCCCAAAGCACCAAGAAGGCGCCCGGGAAAAGGGGCAGGAGGCCAGACTTGAAAGGGGACTTTGAGGCAGCCCAGTAAAAAAAGCTGCGAGCCTGTGGTCCTCCCAGGGACGACAATGCCTTCCCTGCAGCCCCGGGGCCAGGCCTGTGGGCCTGGAGGAGTCCCTGTCTTGCACCCAGGGTGCGTGTCTTGCTCACGGGTTCACCCCAAAGTGGCAAGAAGGCCCCCAGGGGAAGCGGACAGGACGCCAGGCTTGAAAGGGGACTTTGAGTCAGTCCAGGGAAAAACTTTTTATGGAGGACAGTGACTTCCCGGCAGCCCCTGCGCCAGGCCCCGGGCGTTTTGGAGTCCCTGGCTTGCACCTAGGGTGGGTGCGTTGCCGACTGGTGGCACCCCAAAGCGGTAAGAAAGCCCCCGGTGGAAAAGAACAGGATGCCAGGTTGAGGCAGCCCCGGAAAAAATGGGGCGAGGCTGGGGTCCTTTCACAGATGACAGTGCCTTCCCTGCAGCCCCTATGCCAGGCCCTGGAGGGTCGTGGAGTCCCTGTCTTGCACATAGTGTGCGTGTCTCCCCTACGTGGGGCACCCAAAAGCGGCAAGAAGGCTCCCGTGGGAAGGCAGCAGGACGCCAGGCTTGAAAGGGGACGTTTAGGTAGCCCAGAGAAAAAAACAGCGAGGCTGGGGTGATCCCAGGGATGACAGTGCCTTCCCGGCAGCCCAGTGCCGTCCCGGCGGTGTTGTAGCGTCCCTGGCTTGTACTCAGAGTGTGCGTCTCGCCCACAGGAGGCACCCCAAAGCGGCAAGAAGGTCCCCAGGGGAAGGGGACAGGATGTTAGGCTTAAAAGGGGACCTTGAGGCAATCCGGGGAAAAAAGCAGTGAGCCGGGGTCCTTCGAGCTACAGTACATTTGCGGCAGCCTCTCGCCCTGCCCAATGGGGTTGCGGAGCCACCGAATTGCACCCAGGTTGCGTGTCGCTTCCACAGGGAGCACCCCAAAGCACCAAGGCGGCCTCCGTTGGAAGGGAAGAGGACGCCAGGCCTGAAACGGGAAGTCGAGGTAGTACGGGGAGAAAAGCAGCGGGCCTATGACGTCCCACAGACTACAGTGCCTTTCCGGCAGGCCCTGCGCCAGGCCTGGGGTTGTCGTGGAGTCCCTGGCTGCACCAGGGTGCATGTTGCACTCACGGGGGCACCTCAAAGCGTCAAGAAGGCCTCCGGGGGAAGGAAACAGGACGCCAGGCATGAAAGGGAACATTGGGGCAGTCCGGGGAAAAAATTTCCCACGGATGACAGTGCCTTTCCGGAAGCCCCTTTGCCCTGAATGGGGGTGGTTGTTGATTCCCTGGCTTGCACCCAGGGTGAGTGTCTCCCCCACGAGGGGCACCCCAAAGCGGCAAGAATGTTCCCGGGGAAGGGGACAGCACGTCAGGCTTGAAGGGGGACGTTCAGCCAGCCCCGGGGAAAAAAGCGGGGATACTGGGGTCCTCGCATGGACGACACTGCCTTCCTGCCAGCCTCTGCTGTGGGCCCGGGAGCTTCGTGGAGTCCCTGGCTTGCACCCAGAGTGCGTATCTTGACCACGGGGGGCACCACAAAGAGGCAAGAAGGCCGCTGGAGGAAGGGTACAAGACACCAGGGTTGAAAGGGGTAGTTGAGGCAGTACGAGAAAAAAAGCGGAGGTATGGTGTCTTCCCACGGAAGACAGTGCCTACCTGGCAACCCCTGCTCCAGGCCCGGAGTGATTGTGGAGTCCCTGGCTTGCACCCATGGTGCATGTCGTGCCCACAAGGGCACCCCAAAGTGGTAAGAAGGCCTCTAAGGGAAGGGAACAGGACTCCAGCCTTTAAAGGAGACTCTGAGGCAGCACTGCGGAAAAAAGCTGCCAGCGGGTTTCCTCCCATGATAACAGTGCCTTCCCGGCAGCCCCTGCGCTATGCCCGGGGCGACGTGGAGTCCCTGGCTTGCTCCCAGGGTGCATGTGTCTCCCATGAGGTACACCCCAAAGCGGCAAGTAGGCCCCTGGGGGGAAGGGGACAGCACCTCAGGCTTGAAGGGGGACATTGAGGCAGCCCGGGGAAAACAGCCTCGAGGCTGGGGTTCGCCCACGGACGACAGTGCCTTCCTGGCAGCCCCGGCGCCCGGCCGATGGTTTCATGGAGTCCCTGGCTTGCAACCAGGGTGCGAGTCTCGCCCATGGGGGACACCCCAAAACGGCATGAATACCTCCGGGGGAAGGGAAAAGGACTCCAGGCTTGAAAGGAGACGTTGAGGCAGTCCAGGGAAAAAATCCCATGGAGAACAGAGCCTTCCTGGCAGTCTCCGTGCCGGGCTCGAGGTGTTCATGCAGTATCCCGACCACGGGATATCAAGCGGGGTATCCCGTTAGTTTTCCCCGGGGGAATTATTGTTGCCGTGGGGTGCCCCCTGAGGGAGAGACACACAACCTGTGTGCAAGACAAGGACTCCAGGAGCCCCCCTGCCCACCGCACGGGCTGCCCAGAAGGCAGTGTCTTCCCTGGGAAGTTCTACCACGGACTGCCTTGACGTCCCCATGAAAGCCAGTTCCCATACCCCGGTGTCTTCTTGGCGCTTTGGTGTGCCCCCGTGGGCGAGACAGGCACGCTGGGTGCAAGCCAGGGAATCCTTGCCTGAGGCCTGGGTCTCTCTGGTGTCCTCGCGACGGGAGTTTACACGAAGTCCATGGCCATGGGAATCCGGGTTCCCAAGGACATTTTCCTAGTAGCTGGCAAAGGCAATGTCCTTTCCTGGAAAAAGCAGCCCGTGAGTTCTGGAGGAGGTCTTGGCTGGCGTCTGTGGGACCGTCTGCCCTTGCCCTCCCCTTCCCCAGGCTTGGACGTTTGCGGCGGCGCCAGAAGAGTGAATTAAATTACCTAGGCCTTCCTGGAGCAGGGACGCAGGCAGGTGGAAAAGGGGTAGCAGAGTCAGGGGGTGGTTGGGAATCAGGGTGAGAAAAGGGAGAAAGAGGGAGCGGGAAGCCAAAAGCCTACAGCACCTGGTATTCCCAGGAGGCCTCCTTTCCAAGTACTGAATCAGGCCGCACCCTGCTTAGCTTCACAGGCCAGAGGAGACCAGGTGTCTTCAGGGCGGTAAGACCTTAGACACCCGCAGTGATACCTGGCTGACACAAGAGCCTGGCCCACCATGACCGCCCGACTCCAGGCGTCACCGCCACTCCAAGGCCGCGCGGCTCAGATCGGGACACCTCTGAGCCACTCCTCGCCCGCTGCTCCGCTGCTCTCTGCTCTCCGCCTCCACGCCGAAGCACTGTGGGCCGCCGTACTGCGCCTTCCGCCGGCCTCCAAGGGCCTCCAGCCATAGCCGACGAGGCCATGCACTGAACCGTCTCCACTCCGCCGAGTGAGGACGCCAGAGGTTTCCTTCCGCTGCCGAGACTTCGGGCTCTCTGGGCGGTCTCCATTCCTCCGACGCTTTAGGGCTTCCCCAGGCTCCTGAGCTCCCAAGCTTCCACCACATCGGGCTTGCTGAGTTTGTGCTCCCAGGAGTCAGGGCCCTGGGTCCATGTTCCTGGGATACCCTGCTGTTCTTGCCGCGGAGGGATTGTTACGTTTCCCTCGCCGCCCCTCCTGCAAGGCCACCTCTTGCCTCACCCACCCAGAGCTGCCAGGGCTGCTCAGGGTGAACAGCTGCCCTAGCCCCACGGGCCCTTTCTCTTACGTCCCTAACAGAGTCGCTTGTCCCGACAAGGATATGGCCCATGGTCAAGTGAGTGGGGGGAGCTGCTTTGCCCCACGCTGCCACTAGAGCGAGCCGACTGATCCTGGGAGAGAGAGGCTGATGGACAGCCGGACACACCTCACCAGCACCAGGAAGAAACCCACCTCCGCCCCCACAGACACACATGGATGCACGTGCGCGGGCACACAGACACACACCCAGATACACAAAGATACAGATAGTTTGAAGGAGAGCAAGGGAAAAAGGGGATGGCGAGATAGAAACTGAGGAAGAGAGACCGAGAGAGAGAGAGAGAGACAGGAATGAGAGAGAGAGAGAAGGTGACAGAAAAAGCATGAGATGGGGGGGGGGGAGAAATAGAGAGGGTGTGAGAGCTACCGAGCCAGAGCCTTAGAGCCTGGGTGAGAGAGCTCTCTGCTCTGTTAGACAGGGCTCCTTCTAGCAGGGGTAGGGTGGAGGGTGCTTGAGCCTGGCCATAACAGGGAGGAGGGCCTCCCATGCTAAAAGACCAACAGAACCCTGAGAAGAATTTTTTCATGGATTGGTTGGTTGCTTTTGGGGTGCGATTCATAGGGTCCTTTTGTTGGCTACCCCCTGTCTTCTTGGTGCAGTGGTCACCGAGATTTGTAGAGTGTGTCCGTCCCTCTGGTGGGAGTCTTGACGCAGAGCGTGCTGACGGGGCCGAGGCCTGGGTCTGTCTCGTGTCCTCGGGACTGGTGTTTACCCGAAGACGGTGCCAATGGGAATCCGTATGCACAGAGACAGATTTCCTCGTGACTGGCGACGGTAACTTTTTTCCCCTGGGGAAAGCAGCCAATAGGTCCTGGAGTAGAGGTTTTGGCTCGCGTCTGTGGGACCTTTGCCCCTGGCCGCCACTTCCCCCACCAGCTTGAACTATTGCATGGCGCCGGATGAGTAAATTGAATTGCCTGGGCGTCCCGGGAGCGTGAAGACACGGGGCACCTTAGGGAACATATACCGCCCCGCCCCGGCTGGAGCCGGGCACCTGGTGGGGCTGCAGCAAAGGGGAAGATGTGGGATGCTGTTGCCTGGCGGTGCTGCAGCGGAGGAACCCCACGAGGAGGTCCCGGGCTGCTTTGGGGCCGCAGGCGAGGGGAAAAGTGGGAGCAGAGTTAGGGGAAGGTAGTGAAGCACGGCGACAAAAGGAGGAAAGAGGGAGGGAGGGGGAGGCCAAAAGCCTACAGCACCCAAAATTCCTGGGCGGCCTCCCATCCAAGTACTAACCAGGACCCAGCCTATTTAGCTTCCGAGGTCAGAGGAGACTGGACAGGGTGATATGTCTGTAGGCGCTGGAAGTGGGGCCTGGATGCCGTAAGAGCCCGGCACAGCCACGCCCCGCTCGACTCCAGGCGTCATTGCCACCTCGGGGCTGCGGGGCTTGGATCCAGTATCCCCCAGCCGCTCGCTAGTGGCAGGGCTGCTCTCCACCTCTATTTTTCCGAGCACTGCCGGCCACCGCTCTGTGCCTTCCTCTGGCCTCCTAGAGCCTCCTGCCGTCGCCAGAGGCCTGGCCTCCCGCAGGAACGCCAAGGCGCCGCGCTGCTCTTGCTCGGGGGCGCCAGAGGCTTCCGTCCCCTGCCCAGGCTTTCGGCTCTCTGGACGGCCTCCCTTCTGCCCACGCTCCAGGACTTCACCCGGCTTCCGAGCTTCCACCACATCAGGCCTGCTCAGGATGGGTGTGCTCATCCCTTCACTTTTTGACTTTACTTATTTTTGTACTATGTTTTGAAACGTTCTTTTTTTTTTTTTTTTCTTTTTTGTTTTTTTGAGACAGAGTCTCGCTGTCTCGCCCAGGCTGGAGTGCAATAGAGTGTTCTGGGCTCACTGCAAGCTCCGCCTCCCGGATTCACACCATTCTCCTGCCTCAGCCTCCCGAGTAGCTGGGACTAAGGGCGCCCGCCACCACGCCAGGCTAATTTTTTGTATTTGTAGTAGAAATGGGGTTTCATCTTGTTAGCCAGGATGGTCTCGATCTCCTGACCTCGTGATCTGCCCGCTTCGGCCTCCCAAAGTGCTGGGATTATAGGCGTGAGCCACTGCGCCCAGCCGAAACGTTCTTGTAGTTATTACTTTTGTTTGGTTTATTATTTAGTCTTCCTACTTAGAATGAGTAGTTTACACACCACAGCTATAGTGTTATTATAATATTCTGCTTTGTTTTGTACAGTTACTATTACCAATGAGGATTATTTTTTCTTTTTTTTTTTTTTTTTACCTTCAGTTGATTATTTGTTGCTCATCAATGTCCTCTTCTTCCTGACTGAAGTACTCCCTTTAGCATTCCTTGTAGGACAGGCATGGTATTGATGAAATCTTTCAGCTTTTGTTTGTCTGGAAAACTCCGTATTTCATCTTTTTATTTGAAGGACATTTTCGCCGTATATGCTATTCTAAGGTAAAGTTCTTTTCCTTTGGTGCTTTAAATATTTATTGCTTCTTTCTCCTGGCCAGTAGGGTTTCCTCTGTAAAGTCTGCTGCCAGATGTGTTGGAGCTCCCCTGTATATTATGTGTTTCTTTTCTCTTTCTTTTGTAGAACTTTTCTTTTTCTTTGACTTTTTGAAGATTGGTTATTGAATGTTTTGAAGTAGTCTTTTTAAATCTGTTTAGTGTTCTATAACATTTTTGTAGTCGTATTTGGATATCTTTCTCCAGGTTTGGAAAGTTTTCTGTTATTATCCCTTTGAATAAATTTTCCTATCCCTGTCTCTTTCTACACATCTTTAAAACCAATAACTCTTAGGCCTGTCTTTGTAAGGCTATTTTCCAGATCCTGTAGGCACTATTTGTTGTTTTTTTCTGTTTCTTTTGTCTCTTCTGACTATATATTTTCAAATAGCCTGTCTTCAAGTTCACCATTTCTTCTGCTTGATCCATTCTGCTATTAAATGGCTCGAATGCATTCTTCAGCATGCCAATTGCATTTTCCAGCTCCTGAATTTTTGCTTAATTTGTTGTAACTATTTCAATCTCTTTGTTGAGTTTAGCTGATAACATTTGGAATTTCTTTACTTTGTTATCTTAAATTTCTGTGAGTTTTTTAAAAATACAGCTATTTTGAATTTTCTGTCTAAAAATTACATATCTCTTTTTCTCCAGGATTTGTCCCTGGCACCTCATTTAGTTCACTTTGTGAGGTCATGTTTTCCTGGATGGTGTCGATGCTAGCAGATGTTCTTCAGTGTCTGGACATTAAAACTTTGGCATGCAGCACCATATAAGAGGTTAAAAAATGAATTTTTTTTTTTTTTAAAAAGGTGAGCATTTATTGTAGTCTTCACTGTCTGGGGTTATTCATAGCCGTCTTTCTTGGGAAGGATTTCCACATATTTGAAAAGGTGGGTGTTGTGATCTAAGTCTTATCTGCTTTAGGGGGCACCATATACCCAATAGTGCTGTAATTTTTGCAGACTTATAGACATACCACCTTGACAGTCTTGGACAAGGTCCAGGAGAATTTTCTGGATTACTAGCGAGAGACTCTTGTTCTCTAACCTTATTTCCCTCAAAGATACAGAGTCTTTCTCTCTATTCTTAGCCACGAAAAGTTGGGAGTAAAATGACACAAGCACCCCTGGCCATCACCACTATGACTGCCCTGGGTCAGACATCAAGCTAGCATAGCACCGGATCTTGCTCAAGTCCAGATGCCTGCACTTTCTAACAACTGCCTATATTCACTCAAGGCCTTTGATCTCTACAATTAGCAGGTGGCAAAGCCAGCCATATCTGTGTTCTTTCCTTCAGGACAGTGAGTTTCCTCAGTCCCTGGTTGGGTCCAGAAGTGCCATTCAGAAGTCAAGGAGTAAAGCCAAAAATTTCAGAAGTCCACCAGACATTCTATTGCATTCTAACTGAGCTGGCATTCAAACCACAAGACACAGTCCTTCCTATTCCTCCTTTCCTTTTCCAAAGGCAGAGTAGCCCCCAGCACCCCAGGCCTCTAAGAGTACCACCTTTGTTCCTTTAAGGCCCAGATCCTCTTTTTAGCTCGTGATGAATGTTGCTTGGACTGGAACTTGCCATTTTCAGGCTGGTGGGCTCCCCACTGGCCCTGGGCATGTCCATACATGCCAACCAAAATCAAGTCCTAGAATCAGGGTTCCTAAAGCTTTCTTGGTGCTCTCCCCACTGCTGGTCTTGCTCGTACTTAAGTGGCAAGAAAAAGTACCCTTTACTTTACCCTCTGCTTTTCCCAAGCAAAAGGAGTTTTGCCCTTTAGCCACCATGGCTTGTAATCTGCTGAGTCTCAACTAAATCTAGTAAGTCTATGATGCTCATGCAAGGATCTTGATGTAGTATCTGGGTATGGCTGCTGGTTATTCAGAGCCCAAAGATTGTTAAGTTTGCAGGTGATAAATGCTGCCAGCACTGGCTTCTTTCCTTCAAGGCAGCAGGGTTCCTTCTGGCCCAGGGTGTGTCTAGGAATATCTAGGAGCCAGAGCCTGGAAAGGAGGCATCAAGACTCCGACCAGTGTACTATCTTGCTGTGGCTGAGCTGGTATCCAGGAAGGAAGACAAATTCCTCTTGACTCTTTTTCCTCCTTTTCTCAAGCAGAAGGATGGGGTCCCTTTTGGAGCTATAAGCTGTGCAGCCTTGTATTAGGAGAGTGATAATTCCAGAACTCCTATGGCTGCCCCAGCTGGTTTCTCAATGTGTTGCATGCCCTCCCACCCCAGTTGACTGTTCCTGGGCCCAGGTCAGCCCTAGGCCTCATCTAAGAGTTGCAGTCCTGATGGTCTAGGCTGCCTTTCAAATTTTCTTAGATACATGGAGCTCTGGAGCCCTCAGTACCCAGGTTTCCAAATGCTCAAGTTCCAACCAGGGGAATCTCATTCCCCTCTGGTCAGGGCTGGTTTAAATATTCCCTCTGTGGATGGGCTTTAACTGCATTTGGTCTTGTTTTCCTTTCTGTTCTAACAGGGCAACACAGAGTTCAATGCCTTACAATTGCTCTGTTCTCCCTCCTGCAGAACCCAAAGTTGATCTCTGCACCACATCATCACTGCTGGGTGTGAGGAAATGGTACCTCTTTCAGTGATATGAAGCTAAAAGCAAGTACTTTGCATAATCACCTGATTTTTGGTTCTTATGAATGTATTTTCTATGCAGCTATTAATAGTTGTTCCTGGTGTCCTTGCAGGAGGGAAGATCGGTGGAGACTTCTTTCTGCCATCTTGCTTTACCTTCACACCCAGAAATCAGAACGCATAACTTTCAATAAGAAAAGCTTTCAGAACTCAGGAAGGACATAGAAGATGTCTTCGTTCAATACATTTAACATTGGAATGTTTCCTCAATTTAGGTGCATAAAAGTCACTAATCCGGGATTATCATAGATAATTTGACTTGGACCGTGGAATTAATTCAAATATTTTATCTAGACAACTTAAATACTGGCTGATTTGGCATGAAAATCTGACAAACTATTTTCTTGGTATTCAATTGATTTTTACTCTGTTTTGGGTTGTAGTTTTATAAACCAGTCAGTCTCTTCATTAAAGTTTTGGGAATTCTTACCCAGTTCAAATGAGATGACTCTAACGTTGTAAAAAATCTGTATTCAAGAATACTTCTCAGGACCTTTTCCATCCTTTCATGAAACTCCTTAAAGATACAATATTCTATAATTTTGGAAGCTTGTAAAGTTTTCAGAAACTGCCTCAGAATTAAGCAATTTACAGTGGAAATGATTTTAAATTGCCCATAGACACAACTGACAAGAAAATTTTATTATTGTGATTAAGATGAAGAAGGCTGAATAGGAACAGCTCCGGTCTACAGCTCCCAGCCTGAGTGACACAGCAGATGGGTGATTTCTGCATTTCCATCTGAGGTACCGGGCTCATCTCACTACAGAGTGACAGACAGTGGGCGCAGATCAGTGGGTGTGCGCACCATCTGCGAACTGAAGAAAGGCGAGGCATTGCCACACTCAGGAAGCTCAAGGGGTCAGGGAGTTCCCTTTCCTGGTCAAAGAAAATGGTGACAGATGACACCTGGAAAATCAGGTCACTCCCACCCTAATACTGCACATTTCTGATGGGATTAAAAAATGGCACACCAGGAGATTGTATCCCGCACCTGGCTCAGAGGGTCCTATGCCCACAGAGTCTCACTGATTGCTAGCACAGCAGTCTGAGATCAAACTGCAAGGCGGCAGCGAGGCTGGGGGGAGAGTTGCCTGCCATTGCCCAGGCTTGCTTAGGTAAGCAAAGCAGCTGGGAAGATCGAACTTGGTGGAGCCCACCACAGCTCAAGGAGGCCTGTCTGCCTCTGTAGGCTCCACCTCTGGGGGCAGGGCACAGATAAACAAAAAGACAGCAGTAACCTCTGCAGACTTAAACGTCCCTGTCAGACAACATTGAAGAGAGCAGTGGTTCTCCCAGCCTGCAGCTGGAGATCTGAGAACGGGCAGACTGCATCCTCAAGTGGGTCCCTGATCCCTGACCCCTAAGCAGCCTAACTGTGAGGCACCCCCCAGTAGGGGCAGACTGACACCTCACATGGCCAGCCGGGTACTCCAACAGACCTGCAGCGGAGGGTGCTGTCTGTTAGAAGGAAAACTAACAAACAGAAAGGACATCCACAACAAAAACCCATCTGTACATCACCATCATCAAGACCAAAAGTAGATAAAACCACAAAAATGGGGAAAAAACGAGCAGAAAAACTGGAAACTCTAAAAAGTAGAGCACCTATTCTCCTCCAAAGGAACGCAGTTCCTCACCAGCAATGGATCAAAGCTGGATGGAGAATGACTTTGACGAACTGAGAGAAGAATGCTTCAGACGATCAAATTACTCTGAGCTAAGGGAGGATATTCAAACCAAAGGCAAAGAAGTTGAAAACTTTGAAAACAGTTTAGATGAATATATAACTAGAATAACCAATACAGAGAGGTGCTTAAAGGAGCCGATGGAGCTGAAAACCAAGGCTTGAAGACCATGTGAAGAAGGCAGAAGCCTCAGGAGCCAATGTGATCAAATGGAAGAAAGGGTATCAGCAATGGAAGATGAAATGAATGAAATGAAGAGAGAAGAGAAGCTTAGAGAAAACAGAATAAAAAGTAATGAGCAAAGCCTCCAAGAAATATGGGACTATGTGAAAAGACCAAATCTACGTCTGATTGGTGTACCTGAAAGTGACAGGGAGAATGGAACCAAGTTGGAAAACACTCTGCAGGATATTATCCAGGAGAACTTCCCAATCTAGCAAGGCAGGCCAACATTCAAATTCAGTAAATACGGAGAATGCCACAAAGATACTCCTCGAGAAGAGCAAGTCCAAGACACATAATTGTCAGATTCACCAAAGTTGAAATGAAGGAAAAAATGTTAAGGGCAGCCAGAGAGAAAGGTCAGGTTACCCTCAAAGGGAAGCCCATCAGACTAACAGTGGATCTCTCAGAAGAAACTCTACAAGCCAGAAGAGAGTGGGGGCCAATATTCAACGTTTTAAAAAAAAAGAATTTTCAACCCAGAATTTCATATCCAGCCAAACTAAGCTTCATAAGTGAAGGAGAAATAAAATACTTTACAGAAAAACAAATGCTGAGAGATATTGTCACCACCAGGTCTGTCCTAAAAGAGCTCCTGAAGGAAGTGCTAAACATGGACAGGCAGAACCGGTATCAGCTGCTGCAAAATCATGACAAAATGTAAAGAACATTGAGACTACGAAGAGACTGCATCAAGTAACGAGCACAATAACCAGCTAACATCATGACAGGATCAAATTCACACATAACAATATTAACTTTAAATATAAATGGACTAAATGCTCCAATTAAAAGACACAGACTAGCAAATTGGATAAAGAGAGAAGACCCATCAGTGTGCTGTATTCTGAAAACCCATCTCATGTGCAGAGACACACATAGGCTCAAAATAAAAGGATGGAGGAAGATCTATCATTCAAAACGAAAACAAAAAAAGACAGGGTTGCAATCCTAGTCTCCGATAAAACAGACGTTAAACCAACAAAGATCAAAAGAGAAAAAGAAGGCCATTACATAATGGTAAAGGGATCAATTCAACAAGAAGAGTTAACTATCCTAAATATATATGTGCCCAATACAGGAGCACTCACATTCATAAAGCAAGTCCTGAGTGACCTACAAAGAGACTTAGACTCCCACACATTAATAATGGGAGACTTTAACAGCCCACTGTCAACATTAGACAGATCATTGAGACAGAAAGCCAACAAGGATACCCAGGAATTGAACACAGCTCTGCACCAAGCAGACCTAATAGACATCTACAGAACTCTCCATCCCAAATCAACAGAATATACATTTTTTTCAGCACCAAACCACACCTATTCCAAAATTGACCACATAGTATGAAGTAAAGCTCTCCTCAGTAAGTGTTAAAGAAAAGAAATTATATCAAACTATCTCTCAGATCACAGTAAAATCAAGCTAGAAATCAGGATTAAGAATCTCACTCAAAACTGCTCAACTACACGAAAACTGAACAACTTGCTCCTGAATGACTACTGGGTACATAACAAAATGAAGGCAGAAATAAAGATGTTCTTTGAAACCAACAAGAATCAAGACACAACATACCAGAACCTCTGGGATGCATTCAAAGCACTGTGTAGAGGGAAATTTATAGCACTAAATGCCCACAAGAGAATGCAGGAAAGATCCAAAATTGACAACCTAACATCACAATTAAAAGAAGTAGAAAAGCAAGAGCAAACACATTCAAAAGCTAGCAGAAGGCAAGAAATAACTAAAATCAGAGCAGAACTGAAGGAAATAGAGACACAGAAAACCCTTCAAAAAATTAATGAATCCAGGAGCTGGTTTTTTGAAAGGATCAACAAAATTGATGGACCACTAGCAAGATTAATAAAGGATCAAACAGATGCAATAAAAAATGATAAAGGGGATATCACCACCAATCCCACAGAAATACAAACTACCATCAGAGAATACTACAAACACCTCTATGCAAATAAACTAGAAAATCTAGAAGAAAAGGAGAAATTCCTCGACACATACACTCTGCCAAGACTAAACCAGGAAGAAGTGGAATCTCTGAATAGACCAATAACAGGAGCTGAAATTGTGGCAATCATCAATAGCTTACCAACAAAAAAAAGTACAGGACTAGATGGATTCACAGCCGAATTCTACCAGAGGTACAAGGAGGAACTGGTGCCATTCCTTCTGAAACTCTTCCAATCAATAGAAAAAGAGGGAATCCCCCCTAACTCATTTTATGAGGCCAGCATCATCCTGATACCAAACTGGGCAGAGACACAACCAAAAAATAGAATTTTAGACCAATATCCTTGATGAACATTGATGCAAAATTCCTCAATAAACAACTGGCAAACAACTGAATCCAGCAGTACATCAAAAAGCTTATCCACCATGATCAAGTGGGCTTCATCCCTGGGATGCAAGGCTGGTTCAATATATGCAAATCAATAAATGTAATCTAGCATAAGCAGAATCAAAGACAAAAACCACATGATTATCTCAATAGATGCAGAAAAGGCCTCTGACAAAATTCAACAACGTTTCATGCTGAAAACTCTCAATAAATTAGGAATTGATGGGACATATCTCAAAATAATAAGAGCTATCTTTGACAAACCCACAGTGAATATCATAAGGAATGGGCAAAAACTGGAAGCATTCCCTTTGAAAACTGGCACAAGACAGGGATGCCCTCTTTCACCACTCCTATTCACCATAGTGTTGGAAGTCCTGGGCAGAGCAATTAGGCAGGAGAAGGAAGTAAATGGTATTCAATTAAGAAAAGAGGAAGTCAAACTGTCCCTGTTTGCAGATGACAGAATGTGTATCTAGAAAACCCCATCGTCTCAGCCCAAAATCCCGTTAAGCTGATAAGCAACTTCAGCAAAGTCTCAGGATACAAAATCAATGTACAAAAATCACAAGCATTCTTACACACCAACAACAGACAAACAGAGAGCAAAATCATGAATGAACTCCCTTTCACAATTGCTTCAAAGAGAATAATATACCTAGGAATCCAACTTACAAGGGACGTGAAGGAATTCTTCAAGGAGAAGTAGAAACCACTGCTCAAGGAAATAAAAGAGGATACAAACAAATGGAAGAACATTCCATGCTCATGGGTAGGAAGAATCATTATCATGAAAATGGCCATACTGCCCAAGGTAATTTACAGATTCAATGCCATCTCCATCAAGCTACCAATGACTTTCTTCACAGAATTGGAAAAAACTACTTCAAAGTTCATATGGAACCAAAAAAGAGCCCACATCACCAAGTCAATCCTAAGCCAAAAGAACAAAGCTGGAGGCAGCACGCAACCTGACTTCAAACTATACTATGAGGCTACAGTAACCAAAACAGCATGGTACTGGTACCAAAACAGAGATATAGATCAATGGAACAGAACAGAGCCCTCAGAAATAATGCCACATATCTACAACTATCTGATCTTTGACAAACCTAAGAGAAACAAGCAATGGGGAAATGATTCCCTATTTAATAAATGGTGCTGGGAAAACTGTAGCCATATGTAGAAAGCTGAAACTGGATCCCTTTCTTACACCTTATACAAAAATCAATTCAAGATGGATTAAAGACTTAAACGTTAGACCTAAAACCATAAAAACCCTAGAAGAAAACCTAGGCATTACCATTCAGGACATAGGCATGGGCAAGGACTTCATTTCTAAAACACCAAAAGCAATGGCAACAAAAGCCAAAATTGACAAATGAGATAGACTGGATTAAGAAAATGTGGCACATATACACCATGGAATACTATGCAGCCATAAAAAATGATGAGTTCATGTCCTTTGTAGGGACATGGATGAAATTGGAAATCATCATTCTCAGTAAACTATCGCAAGAACAAAAAACCAAACACCACATATTCTCACTCATAGGTGGAAACTGAACAAGGAGAACACATGGACACAGGAAGGCGATCATCACACTCTGTGGACTGTTGTGGGGTGGGGGGAGGGGGGAGGGATAACATTGGGAGATATACCTAATGCTAGATGACGAGTTAGTGGGTGCAGTGCACCAGCATGGCACATGAATACATATGTAACTAACCTGCACATTGTGCACATGTACCCTAAAACCTAAAGTATAATAAGAAGAAATTAAAAAAATTTTAAAAAGCAAGTTGAAAAGGACGATTTGCTTTATACTCAACGAAAATATAGTACTTTCAATTGCCCAGCAGACATAATGCACACGAATTCTAAGTCGTATATTTGAATTATAGACCACCTGAGTAAAGTTCCGTTACTTCTTCAAAATTTGTACTTGGTAACCTTCCAAAATTGTCTTTCAATAAACTTCTTAAATTATAACAATAAAAAATGACAAGACATATTGAAACAATACTGAAGTTTGTCAAAGCACTTAAGAAATTTCAACTCATATTCCTTTCTTTCCTTCCTTCCTTCCTTCATTCTTTCTTTCTTTCTCTCTTTCTTTTCTTCTGTTTTGAAACAAGGTCTCACTTTTTGTCCACGGTGGACTGCAAGTGTGCCATCATGGCTCACTGCAGTTTGCAGCCTCTCATTCCTGGGCTCCTTTTATCTTTCTACCTTAGCCTCAGCCACAATACCTGGCTAATTTGTTTTGTGTGTGTGGAGACAATTGTTTGCCATGTTGCCTGGTCTCATCTCAAACCTCTGGGCTCAAGTAGTGTGCCTACCTTGACTTCCCAATGTGCTGAGATTGTAGGCATTAATAAAACACTTATTGTGTTAGGGTCAGTTAAAGTAAATCAATGTTTTGGCTAAGGCATGAACATACCTATAATGCAATTATTTGCATAACTCTAGCAATGCTATGGCCAGCTACAACATCAAAATGGTTATGTTAACAACTAAATACATAAAAACACTTAGCAAACAATTAAACAATTGTTAAATTTTAGAATATGTTTATTATTTCTAGTTTTCAGCATTTTCTGGATCATCTTTTTTTAATTTTAAAAGTCATATCCATAGGATAAAGCAAAACCACCTATGAATTGCCGTTGTATTTCTCAGTCTGTGAACATGTCCTTAATTTGTTGACATTGTGAACAAATTTTAATTCTATTATGAAAAAAACAGAAGACAACCTTCTTAGCAATTAATTTTATGAGTTACATTACATACAGGGAATGTGCTGTCTTTGAAAAAATACAAACCCAAGTGCTGGCCTTAAACACTGAAAAGAGCTTCCAGTTGATTATAATTTATTTTATTATATCAATCTATTGTATTTATAAACAATCAATTTTATTTACATACAATCTAGAAAGTTTACAGTTTCAGATGATATCAGAATTTAAAAATCCCTGTGGAACTGTAGGTGTAGTAAAATGTGTAGTTAAAATATGTGCATGCTCTTCATAGTACTTATGAAGGAATGTCTCTCAAATTGACCTCAATGGTTTCCTTCTCAGCAAAATGATCTGGACCACCCAACAAGGGTTTCATTATAGCTGATGTTTGTCAATGTTCTTTTATAAAAAATTTATGACTCAAAAAATATTTATTTCACATCATGGCATTAGGGCTTTCAAAACCACTGGAGGATTTCTCTCTTCGACCATTATGTTTTAAAGTAATTCTACTTTGATTTCTCAGGAACGTGAACAGTTTCTGGTTAGACCCACAGCCACTGCAGCCAGGCCCCAATGTGGCAGCACAGCCTCAACTCCAAGGCTGTCACCACCCCCAGCTGCCTGCATCTGTGGCTTCCAGGCCAGGGGGAAAGATTCTAGCCTCGGGTTTTTTTTGAGAAATAAAATTGTTGTCTTAATTTCATTTTTATGTGGTTTATTGCTAGTGAATAGAAATATATTTTGTGTCCGGGTGCAGTGGCTCATGCCTGCAATCTCAGCACTTTAGGAAGCCAAGGGAGGCTCATCACCTGAGGTCAGAAGTTGGAGACCAGCCTGACCAATAGTAACCCCAATTTTCAGTGAAAACCCTAAAAAGTGATTTTCAACTCTCTTATATCAGTATATTTAGATAAAATCCATTTCATACATTTAAAGAAATATAGTTCTTCAAATTATTGTTTATTAACAGAACCAAAGATATTTAGGTATTCTATACCATACACAAGTAATTTTTAGTGGTGAATATTTCATTATTTTAGCTTACAAATGACTCATGACATTTTATCATTATCTATTACTTAATTTAACATGACTTTAAGGTTTTAAACTACTGAACAGAATTTTGGAACTATGACACAGGTAGCATCACTCATGTCCTCCCCCAGTAATTCTAGGTCCCAAGTAGCCCCATGGCACCCAGAAAACCTGTGAAGATCATGGTCTGCCTGAGTCCATTAGGACTAAAGACAGAGCTGTGAAGACTATACCTGAGGATCCAATCCCTCCTAAAATAGCCAGGAAGCAGAATAGGAAAAGCATAGAAAGAACAGACCAATTGGGCTTGATTCCGCCTTGTAACTGCTGGTCTAGACAAGGAGAACATGTCTCCATGCTTCATAATGGACACCTATCAAGACCCTCTGAATCCAGAAACTGTTAACAAAAGACATAAACTCACAGTTAAATAAAGCAAGTACCTAATTATATTCAACTGATAATTGTAAAGCCATTTCTATTTTACTTATGATGTAAGAACTAGCTTTATTTGCAAAATATCACATACATGTAACACACACAGACATACAAACACACAGGAACAGATCTTATAGCTTTCATGAAGGATTAAATTTTTTTTTTAATTTTAGGTTCAGGGGTATATGTGAAGGTTTGCTACATAGATAAACTCGTATAACAGGGGCTTGTTATGCAGATTATTTCATAACCCAGATATTAAGCCCAGTACTCCTTTGTTACCTTTTCTGTTCCTCTTTCTCCTCCCACCCTCCTCCATCAAGTAGAAGCCCGTGTGAGTTGTTACCTTCTTTCAGTTCATAAGCTGTCATTATTTAGCTCCCACTTATAAGTGAGAACACATAGCTGCCTAGTATTCCATGGTGCATATGTGTGTTCTGTGTGGAACATGTAAGGAGAGAAGAAAAGAAACACAAAATACTTTTAAGGGTAAACAGACTTTATCCCAAGTATATGGCAATACAGATATAATAAGCAAATCATCTAATAAGCCAATTATATAATTAAAAAATTGCAGTGGGAAGGGGAGAAGGGAAAAGATATATTCTATATATATTATATATAATATTATTTATATATATTATATATAATATATACATATACATATGTGTGTGTGTGTGTGTGTGTGTGTGTGTGTGTGTGAGATGGAGGATTCATCACCAGATAGGGAAGCAACTACCTGGTGATGTTGGGCATTTTTTCATGTGTGTTGACCATTTGTATATCTTCTAAGAATTGTGTATCATCATACTGCCAAAAGCAACCTACAAATTCAAAGCAATTGCCATCGAAATACCACCATCATTCTTCACAGAACTACAAAAAACAATTGTAGAATTCGTATGGAACCAAAAAAGAGCCCTCATAGCCAAAGCAATACTAAGCAAAAAGAACAAATTAGAAGGCATCAAATTACCTGATTTCAAACTATAGCATAAGACCACAGTCACCAAAACAGCATGGTTTTGGTATAAAAGTAGGCACATAGAAAAATGAAACATAATAGAGAAACCAGAAATTAACCCACATATTTACAGCCATCTGATCTTTCACAAAGCAAACAGAAGCAAAGTGGGGAAAGAACACCTTACTCAACAAATGGTGCTGGGATAATTGGCCAGCCACATGTAGGAGAATGAAACGGAATCTTCATGTCTCACCATATACAAAAATCAACATGAGATGGATCAAGGACTTAAATCTAAGACCTGAAACTATAAAAATTCCAGATGATGACATAAAAAAAAAATTTTCTAGACATTGGCTCAGGCGAGGATTTCATGACCAGGAACCCAAAAGCAAATGCAAGAAAAACAAAGATTAATAGGTGAGATTTAATTAAACTAAAGAACTTTTTTCACAACAAAGGCACAGTCAACAGAGTAAACAGACAATCCATAGAGTGGGAGAAAATCTTCGCAATCTGTATATCTGACAAAATGTTGATATCCAGAATCTACAACGAGCTCAAATAAATTAGCAAAAAAAAAAATGCCAGAAAAAAGTAGGCTAAGGACATGAGTAGACAATTTTTGGCCACTCTTTAATAGGGTTGTTTGTTTTTCTCTTGTAAATTTATTGAAGTTCTCTATGTTGAATATTAGACATTTGTCAGATATATAATTTGTAAATGTTTTCTTATTCTGTAGGTTGTCTCTTCACTCTATTGATAATTTGTTTTGCTAAGCAGAAGCTTTTAAGTTTAATTAGACCCCACTTGTCAATATTTGCTTTTGTTGTAATTGTTTTTGGTGTCTTTATAATGAAATCTTTGCCTGTTTCTATGTCCAGGATGGTATTGTCTAGGTTGTCTTCCAGGGCTCTTATAGTTTTGGGTTTTACATTTAAGTCTTTAATCCATCTTGAGTTGATTTTTGTATATAGTGTAAGGAAGAAGTCCCAGCTTCAGTCTTCTACATATGGGTAGCCAGTTATCCCAGCAACACTTATAGAATAGGGAGACCTTTCCCCATTGCTTGTTTTTGTCAGTTTTGTCCAACATTTGATAGTTGTAGGTGTGCCATCTTATTTCTGGGCTCTCTACTCTGTTCCTTTGGTGTATGTGTCTGTTTTCCTACCAGTACCCTGCTGTTTTGGTTACTGTAGTGCAGTAGTATGGTTTGAAGTCTGGTAATGTGATGCCTCAAGCTTTGCTCTTTTTACTTAGGATTGCCTTGGCTACTTAAGTTCTTTCTTGGTTCTATATACATTTTTAAATAGCTTTTTCTAGTTCTGTGAAGCCTGTCATTGGTAGTCTAATAGGAATAGCTTTGGGCAGTATGGTGATTTAAATGATATCAGTTCTTTCTCTCCATTAACATGGAATTTTTTTTTCATTTATTTGTGTCTTCTATGCCTTCTTTGAATAGTGTTTTGTAATTTTTATTGTAGAGATCTTTCACCTCCCTGGTTAACTGCATTTCTAGGTATTTTATTCTTTTTGTGGAAATTGTGAATAAAATTGCCTTTCTGATTTGTCTCTCAGTTTGGCTCTTCTTCATGTGTAGGAATGTTAGCAAATTTTCTACACTGATTTTGTAACTGAAACCATGTGGAAGTTGTTTATCAGTTTAAGGAGCATTTGGGTCACAAGTATATGGTTTAGATAGAGAACTATGTTGTCTGCAAACAGAGGTATTTGGACTTCTCTTTCTATTTAAATACTCTTTATTTCTTTTTTTAATACCCTTTATTTCTTTCTCTTGTCTGATTTCTCCAGCAAGGATTTCTAATACTATGTTGAATAGGAGTGGTGAGAGGGGGCATCCTTGTCTTTTGTGGGTTTCAAGGAGAATGCTTCCAGATTTTGCCCATTTAGTATAATGCTGACTGTGATTTTTTCATAGGTGACCTTTATTATTTTGACGTGTGTTCCTTCAATACCTCATTTATTGAGAGTTTTTAACATGAAACATTGTTGAATTTTACTGAAAGCCTTTTCTGTATCTATTCAGACAATCTTGTGGTTATTGTCTTTAGTTTTATATATGCTATGAATCACATTTTATTGGTTTGCCCATAATAGACCAACCTTCCATTCCAGGGAAGAAGCCTACTTCACTGTGGTAAATTATCCTTTTGATATGCGCTGGATTCTGTTTGCAAGGATTTTTTTTTTTTTTTTTTTTGTAGATTATTGAATGGACATTCATCAAGGATTCTGGTCTGAAGCTTTCCTTTTTTGTTGTGTCACTGCCAGGCTTTGGTATCAGGATAATGCTGGCCTCATAGAAGAATTTGGGAAGAAGTCCCTCCTTCACTATTTCTTGAAATAGTTTTAGTAGGAATGGTACTAGCTCTTCTTTGTACATCTGTTAAAATTTGATGGTTAATCTATCAGGTCCTGGGCTTTTTTTTTTCTTGGTTTGTAGGCTGTTTATTACTGATTCCATT
Organism: Pongo pygmaeus; assembly: GCF_028885625.2. NCBI lineage: Eukaryota > Metazoa > Chordata > Mammalia > Primates > Hominidae > Pongo > Pongo pygmaeus. The sequence goes on along the minus strand of NC_072397.2, from coordinate 30,855,445 downwards.
TTTGGAGCTCATTATTGGTCTGTTCAGAGACTGAATTTCTTCCTGTTTCAGTCTTTAGAAGGTGTGTGTGTCCAGGAATTTATTCTTCTCTTCTAGTGTTTTCTTTTGAGTGTTTAGAGGTATTTGTAGTAGTTGTTGATCATTATTTTTATTTCTGTGGGGTCAGTGGTAGCATTATCTTCATCATTTATAATTGTGTTTATTTGAATCTTCTCTCTTTTCTTCTTTATTCTCTAGCTAGTGCCTATCTTATTAATTTTTTCAAAAAACCTTGATTAAGTGATCATTTAAACAATTTTTTGTGCCTCAATTTCTTCCAATTCAGCTCTGATTTTAGTTATTTCTTGTCCTCTGCAAGCTTTGTGGTTGATTTCCTCTTTTCTAATTCTTTTGTTTGTGATGTTGGGTTGTTAATATAAGATCTTTCTAAATTTTCTTATGTGGGCATTACCTCTTATGCCCTACAGTAACTTTTCTCCTTCTCCTAGAAAACTCAGAACCATGCTTTCTAAACTATTTCAAGCTTTCTCAGTGAATCAACCTGATCTCCCGGAGGCAAAGTTAGCAATTTTCCATTACACATGTTTCTCTTTCCCTGTAATAATATCTGATGCAACAATTCAAGTGCTTCTTGCCCTCGTGGATATTTGGGCAACTCATTTTGGCTGAGACCAAGACTTAAAACTTTGTTCTTTCAACATTAATGAAGATCTATTTAGAAAGTCTCCATTTTACAGAAAAGGTACAGAAGTACCGATGAAAATAAATATAAAATTATGTGACATACAATAATATTTGTAGAAAGGTTGAATAAATAAATGAAGTAAGCTCTAAGAAAAAAGAAGATGATATAAAATGATACGTAATTGAAAAACCTGGGTTGGTATAGCATTAATTTATGTACCAGTAAAGTGTGTACATTGTAGTAGTGGCAGAAAAACTGCATACAGAGTGAGACCTGACAAAAAGCTTTAAAGAAAGGCCAGATATCTGTATGGAGATGAGTAGGGGAGACAAGGAGAGACCAGAAAAATATAAATTGTTTGATTTATACCTTTAAAAGGGATTAAAATGGACTCAGGAAAACATGGTCCGCTTTAGGAGAAGGACACAGGTTCAATGCTGGCCAAAGTTCAGAGCATCCCTACCTTCTCCAGGAGGAAACGGGAGGCAAAGGAGCAGGCAGACAGCAGGACAGCCAGGTCAGTACAGGACACCCAGGCCAAGCCAGTTGGGCTACATGGTACAAGTAGTGAGGAGCCACTTCAGGCTGGGCTTTGCTCATTCCTTTCTTATGTTTTCTTTAGTAAATAAGACACATGATCAAAGTTGACCTTTGTAAATATTGCTGCAGCTGAACATAGGATGAATAAAACCAATGTTTTTAAAAAAAATTGTGTTGTATAGAACAATAGCCTCAGTGAGATATTAGGGAACACATAGGTGCATGCACATACATACACACACACGCACACACTCACACTGAGCCCAGATTATTGTTGCAAATGCTGGGTTAAGCAAACTAAAAGAAACATCTTTAGAGATGGACATCTCAGAACCTGGAATGTGGCTATATGACTCATAAAACAGCAGGGTTAAGACAGAGCATCTGATTTTATTTTCCAGAAATGTTGAAACTTTCCTTCCCTTGGCTTCAGTGTCACCTTCTTTCTCTTCATTCTCCATCAACCTCTTTAACCTCTTTGGCTGCTCCTTCTTGGTTTCCTTCTTGACAATCTGCTCCTGCTCACCCATTCTCTTTTCATTCCCCATGAATTTCTCAAGTGTGTTCTATTCCTGCAGATCTTTCCTTGTTTTTCCTGACACCTCTTCTTGTCTGACCCTCCCCCATTTTAAGGCATGTGTTCCATCTGTGTTCACTTTTGGCATCCTAGGATGCTCACAGAGTGTTCCCTGCCATACTCCATCAGGTTTTCTCCACCAGACTCTGTGAGGGCAGTAGCCTTGTCTCCACTGATGCTTCAATACTCAATGCATAACACAGAAGCTGATTCTAAAACATTTACTGGGCCAACTGAGACTAAATATATGTTCCTCCAAATCTTAAAACGTTACAATAATAAACATAGCACAATAGTCCAAAAAAGTCCCTTCAGCCAGGAATTCTCTATATATGCACAACAGTTTGAAGTCATTATGAGGCAAAGTTAAACAGAAACTGTCACAAAGTTCCCCAAGATAAATTATTTTGCTTTAATCTTCAATTCATCAGGTGAGACTCAAGACCATGTGTTATTGTAAATATTTCTAGCTTACAACATAACATGATTTGTATTGTTTGAAATAACACAATATAAATCTAACTAAAAATTGCACAAATAATCACTTCAAATAAAATTCTGACTAAATTTTATGTTATTCATATGTTCAAATGATAAGCTCATAGGCTTTTCCAGTACCTCATTCAAAACACTGTAGTGATTCCTGCTGTGGGAGTAGCATCTGAGAGTTACGTTACAGATGGGGAAAACGTACTTATGTGATACTGGCCTTTGCACTAATGTGCCTTTTGGTTCAGGAAAATGCAGTTTCCTTAAAATTCTAAAATCTCTTCAGTCAGGTCTGAATGGTAGGTGGGAAACAGTTTTTTAAATTTTAACCACAGATATTTTATTCCTTCCTGAAAGCAGTGAATAGATAAAGATCACCAGAAGAGCCTCTGATGTTGCTTCAGAAGCAGTGTGCCTGAGAACATCTTCCTGAAACACTCCCTTATGTCTGCCCAAAATCACCTTAGGTAGGAAAGTCAAAACTTAGCAGGCTGAGGAGATCCAAGGGGATCACTGAGCTCTGAGGCTTATGACAGAAGAGAAGAGAGAGAGTTCTAAGACTTTTTGGGTATAAATTTATGGGTTACAAGCACAATTTTCTGTAAACATGGATTGCATAATGGTGAAGTCAGGGTTTCTAGGGTATCCATTACCTGAATAATGGACATTGTACCCATTAAGTAATTTCTCACTATACACCCCTTCTACCCCCTCACCCTGCTGAGTCTCCATTAACATTCCACTCTCTACATCAATACCTAAACATCTTTTAGCACCCACTTATGAGTGAGACTATATGATGTTTACTCTGTGTCTGGCTTGTTTTGCTTACAATAATGGCCTTCAGTTCCATCCATGTGTCTCCAGAAGTTATGATTTTTTTTATGCCTGAATAGTATTTCATGGTGTATATTTTCTACATTTTCTTTCTCCAATCATCTGTTGATGGACATTTAGATTGATTTATATCTGTGCTACTGTGAATAGTGTTGCAGGAAACATACAAATATGGGTATCTTTCTGATATATTATTTATTTTTCTTTGTGTAGATACTTAGTGGTGGAGTTGCTGCATCAGACAGAGCCAATTGATGATCAGTAATGTGGCCAATAATCAGCTAGAAACAAAGTACTTAGCATGGTCTGAAAATGCCAAAACTCTGAGACCACTGATCTTCAATAACTTCAACAGCCCTGAGTGAAACATCCAAATATATTTATCCACCATTTAAATACCCTTTATTGTCTGTCCTCTGTGCATCTCAGAAGTCTCTTTTTACCACACTGTGTATACAGCATTAGCCATGTATATGAAACTCCAAGGCATCTTATACTAAATAGTCAACCATATATCCCTAGTACTGGCACAGTCCTGGCATATAGTTTCCTACTAAACATTTGCAGAATGAAATAATTATCTTGTATCCAGGTTGCAAGTTTTAAGGTGATTTCTCACTAAAAATAAAGTATTACAGTTCACAAATAATCTACTTCCTTTTTTGCGAGAGAGATATATTTTAATCGCATCCCCTAATAACATTATTTTCATTTACTTCCATCTAAATATACTGTCCTAAGAGAGCAGTAAGAAAAAGAGTTAAAGCTGTAGCTTGAAGAATTGTACATGATCCACACTGTGGCCTGTCATTCATCGCTCACCTGAGCTTCATCTCTTAGGTATTTCAGGGAAGGTAAGCAGGGTGAGAGTGGCCTCAATAGAGGACCTCTGATCTCTGGCTTCCCCATCTGGCAAGTACAACTCTTTGAACAAAGTCTTCAGAGCCAGATGACAAGAATGGCCCAAGCAGTCCACCAGGGAAAACTGGGCTATGTGTTCATCAATGCAGAGCATCAAGCAGAAAGTAAAGTGTAACTGAAGGAGACAGCAAGAGCAACAAGGAGGGACAACCACGACATAAGAGGGCATCATGCCAGAGATGCCTGGACCCCACACGATGCTCAGTGCCCATTATACTCTTGTTATAATGATTTTCCTTGCCATCACTTGGCATTCTTGGCAATTTTGTTACTTAAAATAATGGTTTTAATGTTCACGTTTCCTAGGAGACAGGCAAATCCTGTTACACTACAGCTTCTGCACACAGTACGTTCATCACAAACATCTGCCGAGTTCACACACTCTTGCCTTCTCAAACTTTCTTGTCAACTGTTCAGTGAAGAGGAATTGTTTATTGAGAAAGAATTAAGCCTCTAGAGACTCCTGGATCCACCGAAGTTTGAGGCAAGGTGAGATTTGTTTACTGCCATATTCTTAGCTCATAGCATACGGTAGTCACTTAATAAATGTTTGTTAAATAAATGAGTGAATGGATTCATATATATTACTTAGCAATGTGTTTTCTGAGTAAAGTTGGTAAATGTAATAGTTTACTTCTGGTATAATTTTACATTACTTATTCAACAAACCTGACAATTCAACTAGGTGCCAGGCACACCACTGCTGAAGGAAAAGAGGTATAAGATACAATTTCTGTCTATGTGAAAGCCACAGTCTGAAAAGTAGAAACATATTAACTAATTTTAACTGTAAATTGGCTAAATTCAAAATCAGAGGGGTTTGTTTCTATTTTCAACAGCTTTAGTCAAGAAGTGTTAGAAAGTTCTAAAGAGGAAATGTTTCAACACACCATCTAACCATGAAGCAGAAAACACCCATAATTGAGTTTGCTACCACCAACCTCAACAGCAAGAATTCCAATCCTACTGCTGCAAATTAAGTGCCACTCTGATTTTATTACTACTATGTAACCCAGTTTTAGACTCTCTGGTTGTCACTTAATGTTCCAAAAAGCTATTAAAGAGAAAATATTATTATTATGATTAGCACATTCACTGCATCCATCTCAACATTATACCAATTATAAGACCTATCATTTAAAAAGAAAACTGTTTGTTTAACTTATTTATCCAAAAGTCAGTGTAACATAAACATATTTGCCACCAGACTTTGGATTTATGGGTTAAATAGTATACAAATATCTTTAGAGGCTGAAAGTTTATACTTTTCTGCTTCTCTCAAATTATTTTGAAAATAGCATGTGCTTTTCTAAACAATTGTTATTATTTTTTTAAATGAACTTATAAAGTGTATTTTGCAAAAGAAAAATACAGCTCCCATTGGTAGCTATAAATGCTCAAGGAGATAGATACCCCATTTTTTTATTATGTATTACTCATTGCATGCCTGTATCAAAGTATGCCATATACCCCTATAAATATATACACCAACTGTCTACCCACAAAAATAAATTAAAAATTAAAATTAAATTTAAAACCAAAGGGAGGAGAGTATAATGAGTTATGTGTGACCCATGGCTTGAACTACATTTTCAGGTTAACTTTGGAAGGTCGTTATCCAAGAAGAGGGGTCTATTTGCTCAACAGAGGCTTAAAAATTAATTTTTAGTTTATAAGTGGAAAAAATAATTTTTAATCCTGAGCCATAGTTCTCAGTCAATCAATCCCTGCAGGGAACCCTGTTCTTTAACCTGGTGGTAAACATTATTTTTCTTTTCCGCTGAATAACACATTTTAAAATGATGGAAACATCTTGAAACTAAAAGGTACAGCCTTATTAAATTTTATTTGGTTTCAGTTATACTTAATTTAATCACATGTGTTCCAGAGTTTGTCCTCAGTCTTCTCCTACTTTAGGCCCATGATCTGTTGAATTTGTTCAGCTCCCTGCAGAAAACCAGTTAGAATTACTTAAAAATCTCATTGTGGCTGGAAGGGGTGGCTCAGGCCTACAATCCCAGTAATTTGGGAGGCCAACATGGGCAGATCACTTGCTGTCAGGTGTTTGAGACCAGCCCGGCCAATACAGTCAAACCCCATCTCTACTAAAGATACAAAAATTAACTGGGTATGGTGATGCAGGACTGTAATTGCAGCAAATTGAGAGGCTGAGGCAGAGGAATGAAATGAACCTGGGAGACAGAGGTTTCAGTGAGCCAGGATGGTGCACTGCACTCCAACCTGGGCAACAGAGAAAGACTGTCTCAAAATAATAACAATAATAATTAATAAATAAATAAAAATAAAAATATCATGTTTCAAACAAAATTTCTTTTGAATATCAATGGTATCAACTTGGGTATTAGCTATAATCATTTTGTTTACCTTATATCCCATCCTGAGAAATCCTTGAGTACTAATTTCACTCTTTTCTGCCATTTTAGTAAACACATCAAATTCCATCAAACAAAATGCACAAAATTCCTGAGAAATAAATTTTATCCCTGAGCAGTAGACTTGCTGTTAGAGGTAGTCATGGTTACCAAGCTTCTAATTTAATAAACATGACTAGAATACCCTATCTTAATATGAGTAGCTAGGTAATCACAAGGCATCTAGAAGGTTAATATTTATGGTCTGAAAATAGCCACATTTTAAGCTGGCCACAAATTACAGTTGCAGAATATTTATGGCCATACAAGACAGCTTCCACCAAGCCTGAAAAATGTATAAATATCCTAGGTGTGCAGCATTTTTTCTTAAAGATAATATTAATGAGCTAGCTTAGGTCAATGGGGTAATGATCATTGTTAAAACCAATAGGCTCTGACTTTAATGAGTACATCTGCACCTTCCAAGTTTAATAATAACTCTTTCTCTTTATACTTACTTATCAGTAGAGATACTAATAAAAGACAATGCATTCATGCTCTTGTTTCCTGAGGATGCCCAACTCCGTAATGGAGTCATGTATAGCAAACTTATTTCTTTCACTGTGCTCTCTGACTCACCTCATATTTTTTCCTACACCAGATCTAAGAATCCTACTTTGTGGTCAGTATCAGGACCCTCTTTTCCAGCAACATCTTTCAGAAACACCTGGAAGGGATACCAAGGCAAGACCCCCACTCCAAGGAAAACAATCCATACAGAATCAATCACCTGGCAAGTGGGCCATCTTTTAGAAGCATGAAGCCATTCTGGTGGGCAAGATTATCCACTATTACTGAAGGGAGAGGCCCTAGTGTATAATGTTAGCGGGAGAGACTTAGCCCAAAAACTTAGAGACCTGGGGTTGTCATACTCAGATTAGAGGCCAAGCTCACAAGGTTAGAGGCCCTGGGGTATATTGAGAAGAATGGATTTGGCTAAACAAGATGTTTGCTGCTTTCTCTTTTTGGACTGTCCACATGGTGCTCTCTGTCCCTCACCTGAGTGCTCTGCATCTTGTCATCTTTCTGCTCACCTCCTCTGTTTTTTAGTAGTCTATAGGCTGCCCCAGAAAAGAGGCCCAAAACAGTTCAGCTTTTACCTTCCTGACTTTAGCTGATTGCTTATTTAATTTGCCACTGGTCCAAGTGACACTGAAAAAAAGAAATGTCTTGGAATCTAGTGTTTTTGTATCTTAATTATCAGAAAAGTTCATCAGTAACCTCTCCATCATTATGAGTAGAAATTGAAATGTGGCATTTAAGTCCTACATGATAAGATCAGATATGCCTTTTTAGTGACAATCTCTTTTATGACAGCCCTCTGCAAACAATTAGCATCAAGTTGGAAAACATGAGACTTTTTCTTAACAGTTTTCTCTTATTTCTTAAGCATAAGGTCATTTTTGAAGAGCTGGTATAGGGCAGCTGGATCCTACTTTCTAAACCCAGCATGTCACTTTTTCCCTGAAAGTGTGTCAGTTTTGTCATAGCAGTGTGAAAATGGACTAATACATTTCAATATACAAGTTACAGCCTTCCCATTTCCCCTGTTTGGTCTGACTCCTTTTTTTGCAGCTTAATTTGTTTTATAAAAGAGAAACTAAATGGGAGGAAATACATTATACACAGGCTTCTCTGATGCTTGGTCAGGATAAAAACTTAAAATTGGCTTGTATATGTTGGATGGAAAAAAAGACAAAATACGGACAGCACATAATAGATTACCCTTTAATGCAAGTACCTCTTAATATTAGGCTTTTCTTAGCTGAGGCTGAACTCTCCACTGCCAGTCCAAGCACCCCATAAGAACACAGTCAGACTCCTTCTAGTTCTGGTGAGGTGTGCAACATGTTATTAATTCCTTCTAGTTTTCAGGGGTAATCTAGTGTCCAGACATCATCTTTTCCCTGCCCTTCCAGTCCTGTCTTACATGCATACCCCAAAACACCTGAGCTTCACCAGAACAACATGTCCTGGGTCTCTTATCATCTGGCAAAGTTGAATCTTTGCTCTCTCTTGGAAGTGGCAAATGATGATAGGGACACTATATAGGTATATGTACCCTTTTCTATGTCTGAATCACCCACATGCAAGGAAAAACTGAAACAGCTTTCAGAGGTTCCAGGAAAATTCACAGAAAAATTTAAGAGGCTAACCTTGATGTATTATCTGACCATGCAAGATTTGCATACATTTATGTTTACCTGCTGCATGATAGAAAAGCAGTGTATTATGGGAGTGGCTAGTGCACATGCTAATAGAGTGGCAGCCTGCAACCAGGGACATGGCACCTATCACGTGGGAGGCACAGCAGTGCCTGAGCAGGGCCTAAAAGAGAATTAGGATCTAGAAAAGAGAAATGAATTAGGAAGAAAGTGGGATATATAGAGAAAAAAAATGGTCATTTGACACCTTGAAGGAATAAAAAAATGCATGATACAACTTTTAATTTTTATAAAGTCCAGAAAATTACTCAGGGAGAAAATGAAAACCTAGCTTTATTACAAGGGTGGATAATTTAGACCTTGAGGAAATACACTAACACTGCTCCTGACTCCAAGGAGGGACAGGCATTGTGGCATTGCTAGGAGTTTATTTTATAGCCCAGTCTGCTTCTGATATCTGCAGAAAGCTGCTGAAAGCAGCCTTAGGGAATGCTTAGGGACCCGGACTCCCATGGGTCAGCTTTTAGACTTGGCTTTTGCAGTTTTTCTGTCACAGGAATAGGGCAGAGAAAACAAAACAAAGCAAACCTCCCAAGAGGCCCAGCTTCTAGCTGCAACCTTGTGCTCTGCACCCCTTCAGAGGCAGCCCCCTTTACCCCTGGCCCTCACAGAGGAAGTGAGAAGGTGAAAGTCCCAGTCTGTGCCTCTGGCCCACTGTGCCTTGGATATAAATCAATGTGTCTTCTGTAAGAAAGTCAGCCACTGCTGAAGGAAATGCACTGTGCTTCCAAGGGAGTCATCATCAGCACCCAGCAGATCCAAAAGTGGTAGGGCCTGATACTTCCTTCCTCTGAACTCATTGGACTATTAGCTACCAAGAGATGGAAGAGCCTCAGCTGGCTATTGAATTGGAAGGTAGGATTGTTAACTTCTTATTAGGTATGGGAACGGATGACTCCATCCTGATTCAATACAATTGGCTCCTGTCTTCTCATGATGGACAAGCCCAAAAACACTGCTTTTCTTATCTTCTATGTTGTTCTCCAGGGCCTCTGCATTTCTCACCTGCTTTTTAGTAATGTCTGAATGCCTGACCTCTTACTGGGCAGAGGTTTATTGACTCAGGAGACCAAGTCATGGTCACCTTCACAGATCATAAAGCAGAGAAAGTGTTACTTGTGTTCCTGACCCCTCAGGGGAAAGAGAAGTTGAGAATGAGCTGTCACATTTACTCCTGAGGTGTTGTCTCAAGTAAATCCTGAGGTTTGGGCCACACGGGCTCTGAGAAATGCACTAAACACCTCCCACATTCAAATCCAACTTCAGTCCAGTGCTCCTCACCCTCAGAAGAGACAATGCACTTTAAGGCAAGAAGCGTGAGGGGAAATTCAAACCCTTATTTCCATATTGTTGCCATATGAGTTATCAAGGCCATGAGCATCTCCTTACAATACTTGCATGTTACCAGATGAAAAGTCTAATGGAAAGTACAGATTTGTCAGAAACCTTAGAGCATTAATAAATGCAGTTGTCTCCATACACCTCATTGTCCCCAATATTTACCCAAGTCCCAGGGGAAGCAAGCTGGTTTACCTTCTTAAACCTGAAAGATGCATTTTTCTGCATTTCCATGCATCCAGTTTCACAATATGTTTGTCTTTGAATGGACTGATCCATATGTGCATTCAGCCTCAAAATTAACCTGGATAGGCATCTCTGAAGGGTTCTGGGATAGTCCCCACTTATTGGAAAATGCTTTATCTAAGGATTTAAGAAATCTACAATTGTGAAGGGACACAATTATTCAGTATATAGGTGACTTGCTCATTGCTAGCCCACCTAAAGAAGACCCAAATAACAATACCGTTAAATTGGTAAATTTCCTGGGAATTTGCAGATATAAGGTATCACCACACAGGACTCAGATTTTGACTGAAAGACTTTAATATTTGGAATCTGTCTTAACCTTTGGAACTGATCAACATCCCTAGAAGATAAAAATGTTATTTTAGTCATGTGAGGGTCCCAGTCCAAGAAATGACTGTGGGCTTTTTTAGGAGATGGCTGGGTACTGTTGCTTATGGGTACCCAAATTTGGACATGTAGCTAATCCTTATATGATACACTAAAGGGAAAGATTTAGAGATCCTAGAATGTAAGTAGAAATACAGGCAAAGCTTCAATACTCTAAAGAAGAAATTGGGCTCTGCTGCAGCTGTGGGAGTCCCTAAGTTGGATCCACCATTTGTTCTTTATGTGGCCAAAAAGCAAGGCATAGGCCTTTGGTAATCTTGTCACAAAACTGGGGAATATTCCAAGGCCAGTAGCCTAATTTTCTAAGCAGATAGACCAGGTGGCCTCAGGGTGGTCTTGATGTCTTAGAGCTATTGCTGCTACAACTTTTCTAGTAGGCAAAACTAATAAACTAACATTAGGACAGCACCTACAGGTTTTTGACCCCACACCAAGAGAAGGTCTTCCTAGAAGATAAATGGCACCAGTGGATAATAGGAGAATATTTATGACTGTATCAGGCCTAATTGCTAGACACTCCAGACATAACTCTTAAAGACTGCCAAACCATAAATGCAGCTACGTATTGGCCAGAGTCCACAGATGCACCCAGCCTTTCTGGCATACAGGTTGTATTATTCTATTTTCATGCTGCTAGTAAAGGCATATCTGAGGCTGGGTAATTTATAAAGAAGAGAGGTTTAATTGACTCACAGTTCTACATGATTGGGGAGGCCTCACACTCGTGGCAGAAGGCAAATGAGGAGCAAAGTCACATCTCTTACATGCAACAGGAAAAAGACATTGTGTAGGGAAACTCCCTTTTATAAAGCCACCAGCTGTAATCCCATCATTTTGGGAGTCCAAGGTGGTGGATCACCTGAGGTAAGGAGTTTGAAACCAGCCTGGCCCACATGGTGAAAGCCCATCTGTACTAAAACTACAAAAATTAGCCAAGCATGGTGGTGGGTACTTGTAATCTCAGCTACTCAGGAGGCTGAGATAGGAGAATACCTGGAACTCGGATGTAGAAGTTGCAGGGAGCCGAGATCATGCTCTTGTGTTGTAGCCTGGGCCACAGAGAAAGACTATGTATCAAGAATAAATAAATAAATTAATTAATTGAATAAATAAATAAGCCATTAGCTCTCATGAGGCTTATTCACTGTCATGAGAACAGCATGAAAAAGACCCATCCCCCGATTCAGTTACCTCCCCCTGGGTCACTCTCATGATACATGGGAATTATGGGAGCTACAATTCAAGATAATATTTGACTGGGGACACAGCTAAAGCATGTCACAGGTTATAAAACAGATTTATTCTAGAAGGTCAGACTTAAGAGAGATGAGCCCCTTGACCATCCCAAGGCAGAGTGGTTAACAGATGCAAGTTCTTTTATACATCAGGAAAACAGAAGAGCTAGATATACTCATTAGCAAAAGAGAATCAAGGCACAAGAATTGCTACCCTCTACCTCAGCTCAGAAAGCTGAGTTAATTGAACTTACTAGGCCCCTGCAGTTGGGAAAGGATTTAAACATTAACATTTACACTGATTCCAAGTATGATCTTTTAGTGCTTCATTCTAATGCTGCAGTTTGGAATGGGTAAGGACTCCTGACCCCAAGGGCTTTTCCATAAAACATCATTCAGATTTTTAGCTTGTTAGAATGCTGTTTTGCTGCCAAAACTGACTATAATTAATTGCAGAGGACATCAAAAGAGAGACTTATTATGTAAAAGGAAATGCCCTAGTAGATGCCCCAGCCAAGGCCCATGCACTGAAAGGGCCAATTAAGCTATGGGCATGCTGGTCAGCATACATATAACTGTGTCAGAATACTCTGAAGAAGTACAAAATTGGGCCAGGTATTGCAATTCAGTCCAGGGCCTCTCTGGCTGTCTGAATGATGGTAATAAATTACTAATGCCAAGTACCAATCATAGGAATATAATTCAGCACTTTCATGATTCTTTTCACCCTAGAAGAGATTCTTTGTTTTTGTTAATGTCTCATTTGTTTATAGGGGTAAATCTTTTCAAGACAATAAAACAGGTGACTCAGCCCTGTGAGCTCTGTTCCTGACATGACCCAAATGGCCAGCAATTTTCTCCTTCTCCAGTCAAGCCTGTCCAACATTGAGGAATCTATCCAGGTGAGAACTGGCAACTCAGATTTACTCTGATGCCTTCCTGCAGGTGATTCAAATATTTGCTAATGCTTACTGATACCTTCACTGGATAGATCGAGGCATTCCCCACCCCATCTGAAAAGTGTTTACCAGAAGAAATAACTCCTCAGTTTGGGTAATCTAAAAGCCTGCAAAGTGACAATGGTCCATTTTCAGGTGTATCCCAACACCTATCCTCAGCTTTAGGAATCCAGTATTACCTTCACTCTGCATAGAGACCACAGTCCTCTGGAATGATGAAAGGGCTAATCCTACTCTAAAGAAGACTCATGCTAAAGCAGATGCCTGACTATCTCTAACACCCAGAGCTGACTGCGAGTTTGGACTGCTCCAAAGTAAAACTTACAATTAAGTCCTGTTGAGTTAACATATGGAAGGCCTTTCCTAACCACATATTTCCTAATAGATGAAAAGACTCATCAATTACAAAAATATGTCATCGGTCTAGGATAGGTGCAAGGCACTCTGAATATTGAAATAAGAGGCTTCCCTTCCCACATGGGAGGAAAATTCAGTTTTATGTCAGCTACGGATTTAATCTAACTAAAGATGTGGGAGGAAGTTCTCCAGCTGACCAGATTTCCCCAACATCCAAAGGACCACAGATGAGTGTGTGAGCTGAGTACTGGGCAGCATGACAAGACAGTGCTCTTCTACCTAGCTCTTGTAGAAATTGTCGGTGGCCTGTGTAATTACCTCTTGGCAATTCCCACCCCACCCTCATCACACATATAAGATGAAGCCAGCATAGCCTGGGGGTGGGAAGATGTACAGGTTCTACCACAGGACCCCTGGGCCTACCCACCTGCCCCAGGTGTGTCAGAGAAAACAGGTGAGGCCCCTTTCTTTTTGTTTACTGAATGTTGGCAATGGCCTTTTGCAGCCAAATGGGAACAGGCAAGCAGGAGAGTGCCTCATCTTGAAAGAAGTGGCTCCTGGAAGCAGCTGGGAGGTGGCAGAGGTCCCACATACTCCCTTAACCTGTTCTCAGAGCAGGAAAAGTGGTCTCTGTGACAGCCCTCCTCAGTGGCTCTCACTCTCTGAGGGGTGTCCTTGCCCACCCAGGTTTGCCCCAATCTGAAATGTCTTTGCATGGACCTGGTTGGGAAGGTTCAGCTGCAGCAACTGGAACCTGCCCACATCTAGTATTTCCACTGACACATGGGGTCAGATGTTCCTCCTGGAGTGGTACACACAGAGTGGCAGAGAAGGTAAGTCACTGCTGCAGTTCCCAATGGGTCTGAATGTGGATCAGACTTGGTACCCATGTATTTCCCAATTACCTGGTTCCATCTGGGGGCTTCATGGACAGGATTGGTCCTTTTCCAGGCCTCTTTTCCATAAGCCAGCTACAGGCCAAGATTTCCAAAGTAATTGGAGCCCCCCTTCCAGCCTGGCAAGCATGGCTTGTTGTGGGGGAAAGACATCAAGTCTACAGGCAGCAGAACCTGTCTGGGTATGTTCTCTACCCCTGGAGGCCCCTGGTTGTTTACCTGTTTGGGTGATAGTCGGCTTAGGAACTCACCATTCTTGTAGGACTTCAGAACTATATAGACAGGGGCCCAGAAGGGAGCAGAGGCTGGCAGCTAACCAGTGTAGTGGGGGTTGTAGGGCTCGGTTTGGTCTTGCAGGGAATTCAGGGAGGCTTGGATTTGCTGAAGTTCTAGACAAGTTTGGGCTTGGATATGGAAACAACATGGATCAGGGGCCTTTCTGCATTCAGAAGTCTAAGTAGTTGCACATTGATGCATCGATAAATGTTCCTCACCTGGAGCACAGCTGTGGATAGAAGCTGGGAGAGCTGTGGAGGTAAGAGGAGGAGGAGGCAAAATGAGTCTCAGGGCAGCCACAGCAGCCACACAGAGCCTCTGCAAGTGAGATGCTGATCCAGCCTGTTGGCCACTTAGCAGCTGCTTGGCTGGCTGCAGATCACCTGACCTCTGCTTACCAGTAAAAGGGGGTTGCATTAGCACCACCTTCCGGGACTTCTGCAGCTTGAAGGGGAAGCACAGACCACAGTCTGAGAAAGCACCTAACTCAGGCAAGCTTCTCCAAGAGCACCACATCAGATTAACATCCAACCTGTACGGGACACCATGAAATCTCCCCACCCCTCATTCCAACTGTAAGGAAAGGGAGTCTCTGTCCTAGGGGAACAAGCATGGGCATATTTATGCAGTGGGAACATGGCCCAGGTTGGGGAAATTCCCTTGGATGCATGGTGGTTTCAGCAACAATCTGTGGGTTGAGTTCACCTGGACCCCTGGACCCCAGAAGTCCAGTACCCCCCTGCATGGGACAGGACTGGGAGGTGGGTAGGAGGGCTGAGCTTTGATGGAAGCCATTATTTGGCTTCATGTTAAGTGGTACAGGTGGTTGTTGGTGGCTCAGTTTTGCAGGACCTGGGTGATCACCCAAGGAGTGAAAATTGCCTTTTTATGAGAAATTGCCAAAACTGATGCAAGCTCATCTGTTGAAAAGGTGAGTAATGCTGACAGTTGGCTTCACCTGCCCCTTCCCCACAAGTAACTAGTGTTCAGGGGTGGGTTTTGTTCCTTTCCAGGCTTTCCCCTTTGCATGTAGCTATGTGCACGTACTTTGGCATGTACACACACACTTTCCCTGGAGGGGTTACCTTTTTTCTTTTATTTGGAGGGATAACTAGTGAGGCAGCCTGACACTTGCTTATCTTGTCTTTTAAGTGTGGAGTCCTCCATGGAACGGGCATTGGGTACTTACTAGCTGGCCTCAGCCAGCTGTTTGGCTGCCCCAGTTTCTGCCCTTCACAGACATGCTGGCCACCTGGTGCGACATTTGCAGCTAGTATGAGACAAGTGGATCAGGTACATTATAAACTGAAAAAGCGCACAACATGAAGAGGGAAAGAATAAATGACCATGTGTGCACTGCTCTGCTAAAGTCCTCATCACATGACTGAGATGACAAACATTTTTTTCACCTAACATTTGGGCCCTGAGAAAGGGCATTTATGTTTTACTTTTTATTTATAACAGAGTTAGAAGAAATATTACCAGGCCTTCTTTTCCATTATTCCCAACTCCCACTTTACTCCCTCGAGTTCACCTACCTCTGAGAGAAAGAGGAGCTCGCCTGGTTGATGAGAGCCTGAAATTATTTGAGGCAGGTCACAGTGTAAAGGTCATACTGATTCTGTCTCTTTGTGAATCACTTGCTCAGCTCGGTTATTTCATAGCTCCCTGTATACAGGTAGATGTGTTAACCTCCTAGCCTGCTTTCTTGACTTGATACATGCCTGAGAGCATGTGAGAGTGCCTAAGGTCTAGGCTCATTGGAGGACTGTTCTGCCCACCCTGTCTCATCTCTCCAGCTCAGCCTGCATGCATGCCTTCTCTCATCTGATTTCTGAGTAGGGGATGGGAGGTCTCTCATTGACCTTAAGTTTATATGACTTTTTCCACCTCTGCATTCCAAGGCAGCCTCTGCTGTGGGAATTGTAAGGAGATTTGTGAAGTCAGTATCTACCTTTCTTGTGTGGGTGTTTTATAAATTAGAGCCCTGGAGGGGAATAAGTGTTAAAGGTACAACAAACCCCTAACCTATAAACATCTAAGCCTGGACATTTTTTGGTGGTAAAATGTATATAACATTCTATTTTTACCATGTTTAAATATACAGTTCAGTATATTCAGTGTTTTACACTGAATTCATTCAGTGTTTTACACTGAATTCATTCATTCAGATGGTTTTACAACAATCTCCTTTATCCATATCTACAACTTCTTTATCATCCTAAACTGAAAGACTATACCCATAAATAAGTCTTTGAATAGAAGACTCATGCATTTGACTCCATAAAACTTAAAACTTTCTAAGAGAGAAAAATACTTCAAATGATGCATAGACTGTGGAAATAGATCTGCAACATACATGACAGACAAAAAGCTAATTTGGATAATATATATATCCTAAATTATTAAAAGACCAGCAGCAAAATTGAAAAATAGGCAAGGATGTAAGGAAACAGTTCAAAGAAACATATAGATTTTTAAATATTTGCTAATTTTTTACTGTGGTAAAATAAGTGTAACAGAAAATTTAATTACATTAGGCACAAATACATTGCTGTGCAACTATCACTGCTATCCATTTTCAAACCTGCTTTATCATCCCAAAGTGAAACTCTGTATCCACAGAACAATAGCTCCCCATTTCCCTTCCCCCATCCCCTGGAAACCACATCCCACTTTCTGTGTCTATGAATTTAACTGCTGTAGGTTCGTTATAAAAGTGAAAAGCATAGAGTATTTGCATTTTTTGTTTTAATCTTTTCAAGGTTTATGTTATAGGATGCATTAGAATTTATTTTCTTTGTAATGCTGAATAATATATCATTGTGTGTATTGCTCATATGTGCTTATCCATTCATCTGTAGAGGGACCTTTGGGCTTTTTCTACCCTTTGGCTATTGTGAGTGCTGCTATAAACATGGGTGTGCAAATTCCCACTTTCAGTTTTCTGGGGTATAGGTCCAGATGTGGAATTACTGAATCATATAGTGATTACTGTTTTCCACAGTGGCTGTGTCACCTTACTTCCCCACCAGCAGAGTGCAGGAGTCCTGACTTCTCCACATCCAGCATTTGCTGCTTTCTGGGGCTTTGTTGTTTGTTTTGGTTTGCTGGTGGTGGTTTTTTTGATGGCAGCTATACTTGTATGTGTCAGTTGGTATTGCATTGTGGTTTGGATGTACTTTTTTTTCATAATTACTGATGCTGAGCTCCTTATACTTCTTTAAAGAATTGTATATTTTAAAACCTTTGCTCATGTTTAAGTTTGATTGTTTTGTTGTTGTTGCTGAGGTTTTTATATAGCCTGGATATTAATTACTTACAAAATACATAAACATGTGAATATTTTCTCCCCCTATGTGAATTGTATTTTGAATCTATTGATTGTATCTTCAGATACACCAAAGCTTTTCACTTTGATGAAGTTATTTTTATGTATTGTTGTTTTTGTTGTTGTCTATGCTTTCACTGACATATCCAAGAAATTATTGCCAGATTCTCTGTTATGAAGCTGTTTTCCTTTGTTTTTTTCTAAGGGTTTTATAGTTTTAGCTCTTACAATTAGATGTTTGGTCTATTTTAAATTAAGTTTTTTATATGGTGTAAAGTAAGGGTCAAACTTCATTGTTTTTCATGTAAATATTCATTTGTTAACACCATTTTAAAAATACTGTCCTTTCCCATTGAATAGTTTGGACTCCCTTGTTAAAAATCATGACCATATTTTTCGGTTTTTTATTTCTATTGCATTTGTCTTTATGTCTGTCTCTATGCTGGTACAACATTGTCTTTGGTACTGAATCATTGCAGTAAGTTTGAAACCAGGAGGTGTTACCCTCAAACTTTGTGAGTTTTTAAGATTGATTTGGCTACTTGGGGTTTTTTGAGACCTCATCTGAATTTTAGAATAGGTTTTTCTATTTTTGCAAATATTGGAATTTTTATAGTGATTTTATTGAACTCATGGATGACTATTGATAACAATGGCATCTTGACAAGGTTTTGTCTTCCAATCCATAATAAACACATGATGTCTTTTCATTTATCTGTGTCATCTTTAATATTTTTCTGCAATATTCATAATTTTTGCTGTACAGGTTTTTCATTTCCTTGGTTAGGTTTGTTTCTAATATGTTACTGTTTTGATGCTATCATAAATGATACTGTTGTCTTGATTTCCTCTTCACATAGTTTATCATTATTGCAGGAATAAAACTAATTTTTGTGTATTGATTTTGTATCCTGCAGTTTTGATGAATTTTATTTATTGCATCTGACAGTTTAACTCACAGAAAGTAAAAGATTTTTAACATATAAGATTATGTCATCTGTGAACAGATAATTTTATTTTTTAAAAAATTGGATTATCTTTTATTCTTTTACTTGACTTTTTGTTTTAACTAACTAGAATCTTCAGTACTAAATTAAATAGAAGTAGTAAAAGCAGGCATCCTTGTTTTTGCTCTTGGAGTAAAAGCTTTCAGTCTTTCACCATAATGTTGGCTGTGTGTGTGCTTTTTTTAATGTAACATTACATCGATGTTTTATTTCTTTTTATGGTTCATTAAGTACATTTTTATCATGAATGTGGGTTAAATTTTGACAAATTCTTTTCTTTGATTAAAATGATCATCTGAAGGTTTTTTCCTTCTTTATGTTAACGTGATCTTACACTGATTTTCATGTGTTGGAACATACTTTTATTTCAGGAGTCATTCATAGTGTGTATACACTATACTCATTCATAGTGTGTAATCCTTTTAATGTACTAATAAATTTGAATTGCTGGTATTTTGTTGGGGATTTCTGAATCAGCATTTGTAAGGGATGTTTGTAGTTTTCTTACGGTGTCTTTTTCTGGCTTGGTATCAGAGTAATACTAGTCTCATAGAATAAGTTAGAAAATGTTACCTCCTCTTCAACGTTTTGAAAAAGCTTGAGAAAAACTGGCGTTAATTCTGCATTAAACGTTGGGTAGAATTCAACGGTGAAGCCATCTGGTCCAGGATTTTTTTGTTGCTAGGTTTTTGATTACTGATGCAATCTTCTTGCTGAATCTCTTTGCTGAATAGGTTTATTCAATTTTTCTCATTCAGTCTTAGTAGGTTTTTTGTTTCTAGGAATTTGTTCATTTTATTTATGTTATTCAATTTTTAAGGGTACAGTTTCTTATGGCACTCTCTAAAGTTATTTTTTTACTCCAAAAATTTGGTAGTAAAGTACAAATTTTATTTTTGAGTTTTGTAATTTGAGTATTCATTTTTTTCTTAGTCAATCTATTTAAAGATTTGTCAGTTTTGTTGAACTTTTTCAGAGAACAAACTTGGTTTTGTTGTTTTTCAGTATTTTTCAATTCTATCTTTCACTTATTACCACTGCTATTTTTATCAGTTGTTTATTTTTCTGGCTTTTAGTTGTTCTCTCTTTTTCCCTCTGTTTTTATTTCATTAAGTATAAAGTTAAGTTGTTGATTTGATATCTTACTTTTTATAACCATTTGTCGCTATAAATTTTTCTCTTATGCTACTGTTTTTGATGTATGTCTTAACTTTTGGTATTTCATATTTTTAATTTGTCTCTAGATATTTTCTGTTTTCTCTTGTGATTTCTTCTTTTATCCATCCTTGAGTGTTTAATACCTGTATTTTTAGACATAAAATGTGTAACCTACAGAATTTTCCTGATTTGTTACAATTTTATTTATTGTAAATTTTTATTTCAGAATTAAATGTGTGTATCAACATTTGCTATGTTCTCATAAACTTTGTAATACATGGAGATTCCTGGCCCACCTATGCAAGCCACTACAAGAATATTATTTTGAAGCATTTAACCTTCTATTTTAATATTCCAAAAGTCTATATGAAATTGAGATCTTGGTTTCTGAGATGAAATCATGGTGGGTGACTTAGAAATCTTTAGAAAACAATCAAAACTTAAAATTAAGTTAAAGTTTACCTTCAAGATTCAAACTGAATGAGTCACTCTGTATTGCCAGTGATAAAAAAAACAAGTATTTAATGGAATAAAAGCAAATTTCAGAGAATTTTTTTTCCCCTGGTTGACATCAAAATTAGAAGCTATAAAAAATTTTATGGCCTTAGGCACTTTTTACTTTAGAATTCCAATTTTTTCTATTTAAATTTTTTCTAAACAGATTCCTGTGTATTTGAAAGAAATAATTTTTTAGTTGAAATGCTTATGCAGTTTTTAAGAAATTAAAGCTGTTGTGCTTATTCTTGCTTTAAATAGTTTATTTAATGTAACTACATTTTAAGACTTTGATTGTTAGGTTTCTCTAAACTTTGGTAAAGAAGCAGAAAGCATTACATGAGATTTTTGACATATGCTTTCAAGGAATCTCTTTTAAAAATCTTAAAGGTAGAACTATTTAATTTAACATAAAATTGAATCTTTAATTATGTGTTTGCATAATTTGAAAAAGTATGTCTCACAGCTTTTTTAATGCCCAAGTATGATACATATTTTCCTTTAGTAATATGAGGATAATAATTGTAGTTACCATGAGCTAACTATATGCCACATGACATGAGAAATTCTTCATGTATACTTATCTTCTAACTTTCAGATTTGTCTAATAAGTTTGGAGTTTTATTATCTCCATTTTTATAACCATTATACCTGATTCACTATACAGCCTCATCATTTTTCTGTGCTTGATTCTTTATGTATGTTTATGTTTGTTCATGTGCCTTTATTTCTAAAAAAATTATAAATTAGAAATTTGAAATCTGAGATTTAAAAGTGGAATAAATTGTCCATGGGACACCCAGCTATGAGACACAAAGCCAGGATAAAAACTGGCATCTGTCTGACTCTAATACCTGTGATGTTAACCACTGTAATTGCAGAAAAACTTCCTTGATCGTTCTACGTGAATTAACTTTTCTGTCTCTTTCTTCTTTCATTCTTCATTTTTGTTCTTAGTACTCATTACAACTCGACATGCATTTGTAGATTTTTTATGGAGATGGGGTCTTGCTCTGATAATCATACATATATATTTTTAATTTGCTATCTTTCTCTCTTGCTGTTTCATTCACTGTTCTCCTAAAACAATTCAAGGTATTTGGACTTGTTCGTAGGTATTTGTTGTTACTTAAATAAGTGAATGAAATTGGTGTATTCTGTACAGCTTCAGTGCATATATTATTAAAATTGTTATAGATTTTGTGTTTTCCTCTCTTTAAATTTTTCTTTCTATATGGCAGCACTCCCCAGTCTTTTCAGCACTAGGGACTAGTTTCATGGAAAACAACTTACCCACGGACTGGGCAGGGGGATAGTTTCAGGATGATTCAAGTACATTACATTTATTTTGTACTTTATTATATTGCATTGTAATATATAATGAAATAGTTATACAACTCACTGTAAGGTAGAATCAGTGGGAATCTTGAGCTTGTTTTCCTGCAACTAGACAATTCCATCAGATGGTGACGGGAGACAGTGACACTCAAAATATGGTGCTTATGTCCAGTCTACTTCATAATTTTGTTTTGATTGCTGTCACTGCTTCACAAAGACAGGATTTTGGAAATGGAAGCAGGAGTTTCAGTAATACTATTGACAAAGAAATATCAATGCTCCTCTGCAGGACAGCAATGGCTTCACTATTCTTAAATTTTACATATCATTTGCTATTATTGGTTCTCTCTGTTCTTATTTTTTTCTGATATCTCTCCTCTTAAATGGTACATATAATCCTGTTATTTTATTTCTAAATTTTTAAGGCTTTTCAATGCCTACAGGTCTTCACTGAATACCTCTATAATCATTTAAATCCAATTCTATTTCAATAACTAAGCTGCCCATTTGATATTTCTATTGGTTATTATACCTATCACAAACTTGATAAATCTGAAATTTGGTTTTATAAATACTTTTCTTGTAATACTTTAAACATATATTCAAAATTTCTTTGAAACTCTTCAGAAAGTATGAAGGAACTTCAAAAAGCTCATGGGAAATGCATATTATGAAGAAATTCTGTGTAGATTTCAAAAATATTTTGCAACTAAATACACTTGTACTAACATTGTTAAAACATGTCTGAACAGGATCTAATTTGAGGAATTATAATAAGGAAACTAAGACACCAGTTTGAAAAGAGATCCTATTAGAGCAAAATGAATTCTGCTAAAATTAAAGCAGGAACAAACATAAAACTTAGGTCAATTTTGGGTGAAAGAATAGTAAAATCACTAACTCTTTTTAAGAATTTATGAGGACAATGCCCCCCAGCATTCACAAGTATACAAATGAATAACTCATTTGAAGAAGGGATGATTAGGTGTTGAAGATAAAGCCCACAGTGGAAGACAATTCACATTAATTCACCAGAAAAGATATTAATCTTGTTCATGCCATGCTTTAAGTGTGACAACAGTATAAGCAACAGTCAACACCACAGCCATCTCAATTGGTTACATTTTCACAATTTTGAAAAATTTTCCACTCAATAGATTTGAAAACTCTTTTTCCTAGATCAGCTGCAGACAAGAACAGAGCTTTCAACTGAAATTATACATAAATATTATCAAGATCTTGAAGGATTTCCTCAAATAATTGTTTGAGAAAGTCAAACACAGTTGTTCCATGAAATTTTCAAGACAAAACACAATTAAAGCAATGGCTACCAAGAGGTAAAATTGGTCCAGTCTTAGCAAAAGGTTGCTGGTGTAGAACAAAGCTCATAGCAACAGTGTCTTAGGGTGCTCAAGGCATTTTGCCTGTTGGCTTTCTAGAGGCCCAAAAAGAAAACAAAACAAATCAATGCAAAATGATACAAAATGAAATAACATGTGCTATTATGGAGTATTTTGAGACAGTTAGCCAAAGCTTTAGGGGAAATATTTCCAGAAAATTTTACCATAGTATTCTCCTCCACTAAAACAATGCTCCTCCTCATTCCTCTCGTTAAAAAAATAAATAAATAAAATAAAGACAATTTTGCCAGAGTTTCCATGGAAAATTATTAAGCAACCACCTTTTAACCCTGAGTTGGCTTCCTCTAACTTCTTTTTCTCTTCTGATTTTAAAACAGATTTAAAGGACACCCATTTTTCTTCAGTTAATAATGTAAAAGAGACTTTCCTGACATGATTAAATTCCCAGGACCTTACTTTTTGTGGGGATAGACTGAAGGCTGGTATTATTGCTTATAAAACTGTCTTGAACTTGATGAAGCTAATGTTGAGAAATAAAGTTTGTATATTATATTTTTGTGTTTTACTTTCATATTTTCATAAACTTATTGAAGTGCTTTCATAGACCCTAATTCTCTTCTTTTTGAAGGTATGTCAAGCTTAAAAATCCTTTCTGGTGAATAGAATGCGACAGAAGTGTCCATGTGTGACTTCTGAGTCTAGGTCATAGATTTTGCCACTAATGCATTGCTTTGGCAGAGGATGTGAGAAAGAGGCCAGTGGGGCTAGACGGAGCCTAGAGAAGAGAAAACAAGAGGGAAGGAGGACTCTGGGGCCTGGAAGAATAAAATAGTGGTCTGCTTCTCTCTGACAACATTGTCCCCAAATTTAGCACCTTTAACAACAAATGCTTACTATCTTGCAGTTTATGTGGACCAGAATCTGGACACAGCTTCACTGGTTGCCCGCACATGGGGCTCCATGAAACTGGGGCTATGTTCTCAGCTGAAGCTGGGCTGTGAGAGGATTAGATTCCAAGCACACTGACATGCATATTGGTCAGATTCAGTGTAAACAGAGCCTGAGTGTTTCCTGGGTCCTGGGCACTCCCTCATTCTCTGTTTTGTAGGCCACTGCATAGGCAGCTCATAACACTGGATCTTCCTTTCTGAACTTGAGGAACACAGTAGAAAGACAGGGAAAGAAATACACATTGAAAGAGAAAGAGAAAGACATTGGCAGAAAATGAGAGAGAAAACAATGGACCGAGTAAGTAGAAGAGATGAGAGAAATAGATTGAGGAAGGAAACACGGAAGAAAGAGACTAGGAGAAAATGGCAGCTTTTTTGATAATGACATAATAAGGGTTGCAATAGACTGAACATTTCCCCACCAAAAATTGTGTATGTTGTTGAAATCCTAGCCCCCAGTGTAACAGTACTATGAAGTGGGATGTAATTAGTTCCTGAAGGTGAAACCCTCAGGAACAGGATTACTGGCACTATAAACAAAACAAAACAAAACAAAACAGAAAAACCCAGAGAACTCCATCCTCCACTATCTGTCAGGTAAATATACAATGTAAAGTCTACAGTCTGAATTTCAGAAGAGAGAGTTCTCACTAGAGCTCAACCATTCTGGCATTCTGATCTTCAACTTCTGTCCTCCAGAACTGTGAGAAAGAACATTCTATTGTTGATAAGTGGCTCAGTCTATCTTTGCTGTAACAGCCAATCTAAGACAGAAGTGTTATCGCATCAGGTTTATTGTATTCCATTAGTCAGAAGTGAGACACAGACCCGTTAGTGTTATGAGCCTTAGTGTTATGACCCTTCTTATACTCTGCCAACCACATAGGCCAAAATGAAGGACATGGGTCTGATTCTGAATATAATGAGAAGGCACTGAAAAGAATAATGTCAGAGGATGACAATATCTGAATTTCTTTCAACTCAAACTCTTACTGGTGCAGAATGAAAACTGAGGCTGAGAGGGGAAGTGACTTTCCAATGTCACATGCTGGACACAGGTCTGCTTGAATTGTATTCTATGTTACCTCCCATTCCTTTTTATAATTCTTTTATCTCTAAGTGTGTGCATTGTCTACATGGGATGCTGCACCACAAGTTTTACAGGTTTTATCTCATACACATCTGATAAGTTCCCTAGGAAGGAGATGCTGGCATGTTACCCACTGTACAGGTTGAAAGGCCCCAAAACCCAGAATAACTTTTCTAGTGTCACAGAACTCATAAGAAAAAGTAGGTTCTTACCCAGATCTATGACCTCATATCTGTGGCCTTGGCTTCATTCAGGTCTTTTCAGGGAACTGAGGAGGGCTGTGCTTGCATAATTGTGCACAGGTAAAGAGTTGATATGCAGGGATTGTGAGCAATCAGTAGCCCAGGAGGGCCTTTGGATGGGTTTTATGGAAGAAAGCAAGGAGGCAGAGGATGAAACTTCGAAAAGGTAATCTTACTTCCTTGGTGACAGAACCAATCAGAATGTACAGCTCTGGTAACCAAGCACCTACATCCTAGAGACAACCCTGTGCCCAGGTCATTTGTGGAAAATGTTTAAGGGAGTAAAATATGCTCCTGGTAGATCCTAAATCTCTTAGGCTGTTGCTTCAGGGAGGCCTAAAGTGAAAACCTTTTCTGAGATGCTGACAGTGGCTTATTCTTCACATCAGATATCTCTGGAAATTTTGAATGGGTTGCCCAGAGATAACATACACTAAGCCTAGGGCAAGCCCCTCCAGACTGCGTCTCACCAGTGCCTTCATTTCCCTTTGCATTAGAATGTATGGGAAAATCAGGAATTTAAAAGAGCAAAGATTGACTGAAACTACATTTTTATTAGATTCCCTAAGGTTCTGTATTGGTGTTGTTGTTGTTTTGTTTGTTTGTTTGAGACAGGACCTCACTCCCACTCAGGCTGGAGTGACACAGTCATAACTCACTGTAGCCTAGATCTCCTGAGCTCAAGCAGTTCTCTCACCTCAGCCTCCCATGTAGCTGAGAGACTACAGGTGCACACCACCACACCTGGCTAAAATATATTTTTTATTTTTAGCAGAGATGAGGGCTCATTATGTTGCCCACGTCTGTCTTGATCTCCTGAACTCAAGTAATCATCAATTTTTGATACATAGCCATGCTAGGTGTAGGATTCTTACTCGACAGTTTTATATTTTTTCTGTGAGCACTGACCAAGGAATGTTTAAAAATAAGAGATAGACAGACTCCAAATAAGGCAAGTAAATGAACAAATAAAGAGCTAAGAAACAACAAAGATTGAGTATTGAGGTTGTAGTTATGGCAGCTAATGATAGAATGGATCCAATCAGAAAGTTCAGACAGAATTGTATTTGCAGAGAGTAGAAGTCTGAGGGTAAGGGTGTTCTAAATGAGGCCAATTAGAAGACTTTTTGTTATAGAATGAAAGACAACGCATGGGAACACACCATGCCAAACCCAAACAGCTTGAGCTCATGCTCTGTGCTAAGATTTATGAGAAGAAAAGCACTATTGTAACATTAAGTGTTTTTATATTTAAAAAAATCATAAACATGGCTGTTATAATCAGGATTAAGGTTAAAGTTATATTTCAGGTTTGGTTCATGGGTGTCACACAGCAAAAAATTTGTCTGTTGTCAAGAAGTGTGCATTCTAGTTTGTGAAATAAAATATGTCCATGATGAGAGAGTAGATAAGAAAAAAGGATTGGATGGCAAACACAGGTTCCTGGAAATTTATGTCAAAATAAGGTACATAAAGAAGGACATTGTGCATCACAGTTATTGATGCTGCCTGTAATGGAGGTTTTTTTTTTTTTTTTTCTGTCCTTGATAAATATACCAGGCCTATTATGTGAGAGGTGAAAAGCAGCCTACATTCTGCTTCCCTTGCCAGATGCCTTGACCTGGGCTCTGTTCTGAGGGAGAAAAAGAATATTTTTAAGTAATTTTGGAGCATGAGGTAGCTTCCAAATTCCAACAAAGTAGCTGCTTATATATCTAGGTGACCCTGAGACAACTGAAGAAGAAATCAATGAAGGTCATGAAACTTTCTTCAACTTGTGGGAATCCATGAGAAAATCTGACATTATGTTCTATTCTCTTGGAAGTTAGAAATATTGTTTGGCTTCTGTTTTACTGACAAGAAATGTGGTCTTGAGCAAGGCTACCTGGGGCAATGACATCACACATGGAAAATGGTGGAGCCCATCTGTTTCCAATCTGATGTTTTTCAAAAAGTAGGGGAGTTCAGTTTTCCCTTTGATACTCTCTGTTTCTAACAATCTCAATGCCAGGGCTGTCGTGTTTCTACAAGTGACAAGACAAATATAGGCCTGAAGGAAGATGAGTTGATGGCATTCCATTTATTACCATTCCTTGGGGGCCTTATCTCACATACATGGATTCAAGTCATAGACTCAACTGGGTAAGTATCTATTATTCAGCTGCATTAGAAGTGACTGCTTAGGACAGGAGTGTTGGCTGACACCTGTAATCCCAGCACTTTGGGAGGCTGAGGTGAGTGGATCACGAGGTCAGGAGACTGAGAGAATCCTCACTAACACAGTTAAACTGTCTCTACTAAAAATACAAAAAATTAGCCAGGCGTGGTGGGGGTGCCTATAGTCCCATGTACTCAGGAGGCTGAGGAAGGAGAATGGTGTAAACCTGGAAGGCGGAGTTTGCAGTAAGCAGAGAATTTGCCACTGCACTGCAGCCTGGGTGACTGAGTGAGACTCTGTCTCAAAGGAAAAAAAAATAAAAAAAGGAAGTGACTGCTTAAGACTCAGGTGTGTGGTGAAATGAGGCAGAATTTTCTCAATGGAGAGTTAGGAGAATTTTGTCCTCATAATTACTATATTACTATCACTAAATTATAGCTAAAATAGGGAAACTATTTAAGAAGAAATAGAAATATAATCTTATGAAGACATAAATTTAGAGATTTGTGGAAAGGCCTTCATAATTTTATCGTGTTCTCTTTGAGCTTGGATTATAGTTGATGTTTCATTATAATATATTAGCTATGCTAGACTTTATGCATTTATGTAAAGTTTTTTTATTATAATTTAAGTTCTGGTATACATAGGCAGGGCGTGCAGGTTTGTTACATAGGTATAGACATGCCATGGTGGTTTGCTGCACCCGTCAACCCGTCACTACATTAGGTATTTCTCCTAATGCTATTCCTCCTCCAGCCCCTCACTCCCAAAGAAAGCCCAGTGTGTGAAGTTCCCCTCCTGTGTCCATGTGTTCCCATTGTTCAACTCCTACTTATGAGTGAGAACATGCGGTTTGATTTCCTTTTCTTTTCTTTTCTTTTTTGAGATGGAGTTTCAGTCTTGTTGCCCAGGCTGGGGTGCAAGGGCACAATCTCGGCTCATTGCAACATTTGCCTCCTGGGCTCAAGCTATTCTCCTGCCTCCATCTCCAAAGTAGCTGGGATTACAGGCATGTGCCTCCATGCCTGGTTAATTTTTTGTATTTTTAGTAGAGGTGGGGTTCCTCCATGTTGGTCAGGCTGGTCTCAAACTCCCAACCTCAGGTGATCTGTCCACTTCAGTCACTCAAAGTTCTGAGATTATAGGTGTGAGCCACAGTGCCCAGCCTGGTTTTCTTTTCTTGTGTTTGTTTGCTAAGCATGATGGTTTCCAGCTTCATCCATGTCCCTGGAAAAGACATAGACTTATCCTTTTTTATGGCTGCATAGTATTCCATGCTGTATATTTACCACATTTTCTTAATCCAGTCTATTATTGATGGGCATTTAGGTTGGTTCCAAGTCTTTGTTATTGTGAACAGTGCTGAAATAAACATATGTGTGCATGTGTCTTTATGGAAGAATGATTTATAATCCTTTAGGTATATATCCAGTAATGGGATCACTGGATCAAATGGTATTTCTGGTTTTAGACCTTTTAGGAATTGCCACACTGTCTTCCAGAATTTTTGAACTAATTTAAACTCCCACTAACAGTGCAAAAGTTTTCCTATTTTCCACATCCTCTCCAGCATCTGTTGTTTCCTGACTTTTTAATAATCACCATTCTAACTGGTGTGAGGTGGTATCTCATTGTGGTTTTGATTTGCATTTCTCTAATGACTAGTGATGATGAGTTTTGTTGTTTTTTTTTCACATGTTTGTTGGCCACATAAATGCCTTCTTTTGAGAAGTGTGGTTTGTTTCCTTTGCCCACTTTTTGATGGGGTTGTTATTTTCTTGTAAATTTAAGTTCTTTGTAGATTCTGGATATTAGCCCTTTGTTGATGGATAGATTGCAAAAATTTTCTTCCATTCTATAGGTTGCCAGTTCACTCTGATTACAGTTTTTTCTGCTGTGCAGAAGCTCTTTAGTTTAATCAGATCCCAATTGCCAATTTTGGCTTTTGTTACCATTGCTTTTGGTGTTTTAATCATGAAGTTTTTGCCCATACCTATGTCTTAAATGATACTGCCTAAGTTTTCTTCTAGGGTTTTTATAGTTTTAGGTCTCAGGTTTAAGTCTTTAATCCATCTTGAGTTAATTTTTTATAAGGTGTAAGAAAGACATACAGTTTCAGCTTCCTGGATATGGCTAGACAGTTTCCCCAACACGACTTATTAAATAAAGGATCTTTTCCTCATTTCTTGTGTTTGTCAGGTTTGTCATCAGATGATTTTATGTGTATGGTCTCATTTCTGAGTTTTCTATTCTGTTCCATTGGTCAATGTGTCTGTTTTTGTACCAGTACCATGCTGCTTTTGTACCAGTACCATGCTGTTTTTGTTACTGTAGACTTATAGTTTAGCTTTCAGTTGGGTGGTGTGATGCCTCCAGCTTTCTTCTTTTTGCTTAGAATTGTTTTGGCTATTTGGGCTCTTTTTTAGTTCCATAAGAATTTTAAAATTGTTTCTTCTAATACTCTGGGGAATGTCAATGGCAGTTTAATGGGAATAGCATAGAATTATTTTACAAATTACTTTGGGCAGCATGGCATTTTCACAAATTAATTCTTCCTATCCATGACCATGGAATGTTTCTTCATTTGTTTGTGTCCTTTCTGATTTCTTGAACAGTGGTTTGTAGTCCTCCTTGAAGAGGTCCTTCATTTCTCTTGTTAGCTGCATTCCTAGGTATTTTATTCTCTTTCTAGCAATTGTGAATGAAATTCATTCATTCATGATTTGGCTCTCTGCTTGTCTGTTGCTGGTGTATAGGAATGCTAGCGACTTTTGCCATTGATTTTGTATTCTGAGAGTTTGCTGAAGTGGTTTATCAGCTTAAGAAGCATTTGGGCTGAGATGTTGGGGTTTTCTAGACACAGGATCATGTCGTCTGCGGACAAAGATAATTTGACTTCCTCTCTTCCTATTTAAATACCTTTGTTTCTTTCTCCTACACCATTGCCTTGGCCAGAAAATTCAATACAATGTTGCATAGGAGTGGTTAGAGAGAACATCCGTGTCCATGTCTGTTTTCAAGGAGAATGCTTCCAGCTTTTGCCCATTCAGTATGATATTGGCTGTGGGTTTGTCATGTATAGCTCTTATTAGTTTGAGATATGAGCCTTCAATAGCTAGTTTATTGAGAGTTTAACATGAAGGGATGTTGAATTTTATTGAAGGCCTTTTCTGCAACTAATGAGATAATCAAACTCTTTTTGTGTTTAGTTCTGTTTATGTGATGAATTACATTTACAGATTTGCCTATGTTGAAGCAACCTTATATCCCAGGGATGAAGCTATCTTGATCTTGGTGGATCAAGGTATCCTTATCAGTCTTAAGTTCAGTCTTTTTACATAATCATATATTTCTTGAAGGTTTTGTTTATTCTTTTTTGTTCTTTTTTCTCTATTCTTCTCTTCCTGTCTTATATCAGACAGATAGTTTTCAAGCTCTGAGATTCTTTCCTCCACTTGGCCTATTCCCCTAATGATACTTGTGGTTGCATTGTGAAGTTCTCATGTTATGTTTTCCAACTCCATTATATTCCTCTCTAAACTGAATATTCAGTTTATTCCTCTCTAAAGTCAGTTATATTCCTCTCTAAACTGAATATTCTGATTATCAGCTCCTGTATTTTTAAAAATAATTCTTAACTTCTTTGCATTAAGTTGGAATGTGCTCCTTTAGCTCAGTGAAATTTGTTATTACCCCCCTTCTCAAGCCTACTTTTGTCAATCCAGCCATCTCAGCCTCTGGCCAGTTCTGTGCCCTTGCTAGGGAGGTGTTGTCATTTAGAGAAGAAGAGGCATTCTGCCTTTTTGAGTTTTCGCATCTTTGTGTTGATGTTTTCTCATCTTTGTGGGCTTATCTACCTTTGATCTTTGATGTTGCTGACCTTTGAGTTGGGTTTTATGGAGTCTTTTTTGTTGATATTGTTGTTGTTGCTTTCTGTTTTCTTTTTAACAGTCAGGCCACTCTTCCCAAGGGCTGCTGTGGTTTTCTGGGGGTCCACTCTGGACCATAGTTACCTCAGTCTCTCCTGCACCTGGAGGTATCATCAGTGAAGGCTGTGAAACAGCAAAGATGGCAGCCTGATCCTGCCTCTGGGAGCACAAGTCCAAGGGGATACTGACTTGATGTCACCTGAAACACTCCTGTAGGAGGTTTCTGGAGGCCCCTGTTGGGAGGCCTTGCCTGGTCAGGAGGAAGCAGTTCAGGGATTGCTTAAAGCAACAGTCTGGCTGCCCCTTCACAGAGCAGGTGTGCTGTGCTGAACCCCAGGAGTCTCCAGGGCCAGCAGACTGGAAAGGCTAGGTTGGCTGAACTGGGGAGACAGTAGCTACCCCTCTCCCTGGGGACTTCATCCCAGAGAAAAAAATTAGAGTTCTGTCCATAGAACTCTGGCTGCAGCTGTAAAAATCAGATAGGGAGGTCCTGTCCAATAAGGAGTTAAGGAAGCAGACTGGCCACAATCAGGCACAGCAGCTGTGCTGTGTTATGGGAAACTCTTCCCGGTCCCTGGTGCCAGTAGGCTAGAATGGCCAGAGTATGCAAAATTCCTGGGTTTCCATGCATGCCCCAGTGAGCCAGCCAGTACTCTGCCGACACTTCACACAGACTTTGGTGTTTCAGACCAAAGTCCATGATGGCTGGGTTCTTGAGGGCATCTCCTGACTTGCAGGTTGCAAAGATCCATAGGAGAAGCATTGTTTCCTGGGCACATTCTCACAATCACTCACCGCTTCACTTGGCTGTCAGTGGGGGCTCCCCTAGCTCCATGCCACACCTGGATGGACCATCACTCCACTGCTTTTCCTCATGCTCTGTGGGTCAAGCTGTCTGCCTAGTCAGTCACAATGCAAGAATCTGGAATCCTTAATTGAAGGTGCAGAATTCACTGACAGGTTTCATTGCTCTCCGTGAGAGCCACAGGCCAAAGATGCTTCTAATTGGCTAGCCTGACCCTATATAAAGTATGATTTCTTAATACATGAGATGTTTTAAATGCATAACAATAATGATATTTATCACAAATAATATTTTGTCTCAATGTGGTATAAAAATTGCTGATAAATCAATTCCTTTTTGATTACCACAAAGCTATCTGGAAATGTATCATTTACCCTTTATAAAATTTTTGTAGAGTTAATAGAACTTTACTGAGGGGAGGGTGGCAATATGAATCATGATTTCAAATATCGTATTAATTGTTTTTAATTTTGTGGTTTTTAAAACTGAATTTATTAAATTGGTTATATATTAATTTAGGTAAAACTATGTGGTGATGAGAGAATAATAATTTGCAAAATATTAAAAATATGAGTTCCTCATTATAAAAAGTCCTCGGTTTTATATTATTACCATTTCCTTTGAAAGTTTAAAATTGTAATTTTCTAATTAAACACATATTCACAAATGTGACTTGTAAATGTTAATATTTATTATCATTATTATTATTTTTTTTTTTCATTTGGTAGGGATAGGATTTTCTGGTATCTATTCTTCTTTAAAATAAAACATAGAGAGAATGGAATCAAGAAAGTTTAAAACACAAAGAAATACAATGATGATCATAGAGATTATTCATTTGTGGCTGGCCAGAGCCTAAAAATATCAAGAAGAAACAAGAACAATAGAAAACCTACTGGTCCCTGAACATTATAGAATTTATAATTTCTCTTACAAGTATTCATGATACAAATCTCTGTACTTTGCACATTTAAGAGATGTAAAATCAGAGTGCAGAGACCTCACCTGATCCTGATAAGAGCAGTGAAAATACAAAGGATGTGTCTCAATCTCCTCCCAACTCTACAGTGGAAACAGTTGCTCTGGTTACCTTATTACAGAGATACACAGAGACATGATGGTCAAAGAGCTTGCACACTTTAAAAAAGAAATGTTGGCTGGGCACGGTGGCTCATGTCTCAAATCCCAGCACTTTGGGAGGCCAAGGCCAGTGGATCACAAGGTCAGGAGTTTAAGACCAGCGTGGCCATGATGGTAAAACCCTGTCTCTACTAAAAATACAAAAATTAGCCTGGCATGCTGGCAGGAACCTCTAATCCCAGCTGCTTGCGAGGCTGAGGCAGGGGAATTGCTTGAAACAGGTAGAGGTTGCAGTGTGCTGAGATGAAGCCTCTGCACTCCAGCCTGGGTGACAGAGTGAGACTCTGTTTCAAAAAAAAAAATAGAAAGGAAAGGAAAGAAAAAAAAGTTATATTATGTTGAGATTAAAAAATAAATAACTTTATTTGTCTACAGATCTTCATATTCTACCTAGTTTATATTAAATTTATAAACAATATACATAATAAAAGAGCACACTGGGCTTTTATTATTATTCTGATAACTTCTTTTTCAACACCATTTTTTCCATATTGTATATACAGCATTGTAAGACTTATGACTGGTCATTGACAAAATATACAATATGTATATATTTGTATACAGTATCTAGCTCTGTCATTCTTGCTGGAGTGCAGTGGCATAATCATAACTCACTCTAGATTCAAACACATAAGCTCAAACAATTCTCCCACCTCAGCCTCCCTAGTAGCTGGGACTACAGTTATATGCCACCACAGTGGGCTAGTTTAAAAAGAAATTGTAGAGACAGGGTGTTGCTATGTTGCCCATGGTAAACTTGAGCTCCTGGCCTCAAATGATCCTCCAATATTGGCTTCCCAAAGTGTTGGGATTACAGGTATGAACCACCATGCCCATCCTGCTCATATATTCTTCAATAATGAGAAAGAAAAACCTATCACCAGGAAGAAATTTTAGAGGTTTCCAACTAACAGTTATTCTTTTGTCATTTCTGCATTTCACAAGGTTCTTTTCATGGAAATATCTAGTTAGAAAGAATAATACTTTTCTAAAATTATGAGCTTGTTTTCTCAGGTTGCCAACTGTTGCCACTGCACTAACAGACCTTCCTTCATCTGTCACATGAAACTCTCCTCATCACTTTATGTTTTTGATAACCAGTTATAGGTCTTACAGTGCTGTTTATAGAATATGATCAAAGTGGTGGTGGCCAAGAAATTATCAATATAATAACAAAACAGCCCAGTGTTTTATTATATAACTTTATATACATTTAATTTAAGCCAGAGTACAAATATCTGTAGACAAATCATGCCATTTAAAAAAGAAACTCAACAAATTTGGCATTATTATAAAGATAAAGAAACAGATTTATCATGCTCTATTTTCTTTAAATTATTTTTTATTACATTCTCTTTCTTTGCTTCAGACATCTAGTCTAAACATCTGCAGTATTTGTGAACAGTCTTTTGTTTTGGTACATTTAATGGTGATATTATTCCCACAATTACTCATAGTTATATATATGTTTAAGGACTTACACAATTTTGAAGGTAAAGGGAGCACAATAAAAATGAACTTGATTTGCATTGTCTGTCTCTGAGAGTGCTCAGGGACTTCATTCTCAGCCCAAGGACAATCTGGTTGCCACGTTTTCTGGGGAGAGCTCAGATATACATCCTAATTTATATTTTTAATGTATCATTTGGGACTCAATTTTCTTTTATACTCTTGCCAACTGCAATGACCTCTAAGGATTTTTCTTTTTTTTCCCTACATCTGTATGATATTATTGTAAATATTATGCTACTTCTATAATGGATGCATCAGATTCACTGTAAGGAAATACAAGAAACACAGTAAAGTTTAAAATTGGGATAAGCAATGAAGAAATTTTTAGTATAGCTATGCAATATTTGCATATTTTTGTGTAATACGTTTAAGCACTTATTGGAAGATATTTATACAAATAATAACGTTACCTACCCAAAACTCAAATTGAGTCAAGTGTCTTATATATTTTTAATTTTCAATTTTTGTGGGTACATAGGTGTATATATTTATAACATACACAAGATATTTTGATACAGACATACAAAGTTAAATAATTACATAACAAAGAATTCAAGCATTTATTTTTTGAGTTGCAACAATCTAATTACTCTATTTATTTTAAAATGTACAACTATGTTATTATTGGATATAGTCACCTTATTCTGCTATCAAATAATGACTCTCATTCATTCTTGTTGCAGGAAGTCAGGGACACCAAATGGAGAAACTGGCTGAAGCCATGGTAGAACATAAATTGTGAATATTTCATAGACATTTGTTATTTCCCCAAATTAATACTTTTATAATTTCTTATGTCTGTCTTTACTGTAATCTCTGAACATAAATTGTGAGGATTTCATGGACATTTATCACTTCCCCAATCAATACTCTTGTGATTTCATATGCCTGCCTCCACTTTAACCTCTTAATCCTGTCATCTTCATAAGCTGAGGATGAATGTAACCTCAGGACCTTGTGATGATTGTGTTAACTGCATAAATTGTTTTAACAATACGAAACCTGGGCACCTTGAAAAAAGAACAGGATAGATAACAGTGATGTTCAGGTTATCTAAGGAGATAACCTTAAAGTCTGGCTGTCTTTGGGCCAGGTGGAATGCAGCCATATTTCTCTTCTTTTGAAAGCAAATAGCAGAAATATTGCTGAATTCTTTTTCTCAGCAAGGAACATCCCTGGGAAGGAGACTGCCTTCCCAAGGAGCAGTATCTGAAGTGATCACTTTGCAAATGTCTGTCTTTTACAGTTGTAGATAAGGGATGAAATAAGCCCCAGTCTCCCATAGCACTCCCAGGCTTATTAGGATGAGGAAATTCCTGCCTAATAAATTTTGGTCAGACCCGTTGTCTGCTTTCAAACCCTGTCTCCTGATAAGATGTTATCAATGACAACGTGTGCCTGAAACTTCATTAGCAATTTTAATTTCACCCCAGGCCTGTGACCTCACCCTGCCTCCATTTGCCTTGTGATATTTTATTACCTTGTGAAGCATGTGATTTCTGTGTTCCACACCCTATTCATACACTCCCTCCCCTCATTAAAATCACTAATAAAAAATTTGCTGGTTTTATGGCTCAGGGGGCATCATGGAACCTGCTGATGTCTGATGTCTTCCCCAGACACCCAGCTTTAAAATTTCTCTTTGTACTCTTTCCTTTTATTTCTCAGACTGGCTGACACTTATGGAAATAGAAAAGAAACCATGTCAAATATCAGGGGCTGAAGTTCCCCCAATATCTGGCACCCATATGGTCTTTTTTTTTTCTAAAATTGCATGTGGGAACCCAATTCTCTTTTGTAGGTGCTGGGAGATATCATCAGTTTGGTCCACAGATATGTGTGTTTGACTCCCTGATGACTGGTGGGTACTCTGTGTATGGTCTGGGTTAACTATGGGTCATGTGGAGTCTAAACATAATGCTTATCTCTGCTATATTAAATTCCTGTTCAAACAGAGTGGTGTGGCCAGGCATGATGTCTCAAGCCTGTAATCCCAGCACTTTGGGAGGCTGAGGTGGGTGGATCATGAGGTCAGGAGATTGAGGCTATCCTGGCTAACACTCGGAAACCCCATCTCTACTAAAAATACAAAAAAATGAGCTGGGCATGGTGGCAGGTGCTTGTATTCCCAGCTGCTCAGGAGACTGAGGCAGGAAAATGGTATGAACCCAGGAGGCAGAGCTTGCAGTGAGTGGAGATTACATCACTGCACTCCAGCCTGGATGACAGAGCAAAACTCTGTCTCAAAAAAAAAACTGGGCAGTGTTCGAGTGCCTATGGAAAATATGTTCACACTATTCAGGGCAGTGGAAGAATACTGTCCTTGGTTTCCTGAAAACAGAACCTTAGATGTAGAACTATGCAATCATGTTGGTGCAACATTCCGGGAACTGGTCTCCACAGGGAATTATGGTCCTTTCACTGTTTGGGGTGATTGGGCCTTGCTACATGCCATTGTAATACCTCTTCAACTTTCCTCTCCCACATGACCTCTGTTATCTCAGCAGCCTCTCCCTTCATCTACTCTGCCCCCACCTAACCATGCTGAAAATTCAATGTCTAACTCTGGTGACTTTGCCTTAACATTACCCCCTGATGATCTTCTTTTCATGAAGAGCCAGTACTTGTAGCTCCTGTGGCCCTGACTCACATAGCCCAGGACCATATATATGCTAATGCTTCTCTTTCCAAACCTCCAGAGTCACCTAATGGCTCTTGCACCAAACTACCATTTACCTGTAATTCTCCAGGCCCCCCATCCCATCCACTACAGCCCCTCACCCTTCTGTCATTTTGATTCCACAACTGGTCTGCATCATTATGTACCTCTTAATCTTTCTTTTTAAAAATAATTTAAGGGTGTTTGTACTCAGTATGGTACTACTTCTCCTCATGTTGAAATGGTATTACAAACTTTTTGTGCTGAGATCTTTTTACTTCCTTTAGACTCCGGCCTTTTGGCAAAAGCTGTTCTAATCACATCTCAGCCTGGTGGTCAGAAAAGGCCCATTTGCAGGCTCAGGTAAATCAGACTAATGACATTCTAATTACTGAAGCTCAACTCATAGTCTCTGATAGTTTCTTTGATAGTTATGCCCAATTAAACTTTGATGCTTTTAACACTAAACAAGTAACAAAGATGTGTATGGGGAGCTTAGGATAAACTACATGCCCCAGGCCAAACTCCTGTTTCTTTTACTACTGTTAAGCAAGCTCAATTGCTTTTACTACCTAATATCATTTTAAACAAAGGAGATAAGACACGTGGCCCTGGGCAGGCACTCTGGCAGTGAAAAGGCCACTTATTGGATTAATATAATTTCTAAATAATGTCCCATCTGCACCATATGCATTCAAGAAAAAAAGTTTGAAGGCATAGTGGATACTGGGGCTAATGTTTCTGTTATTTCCTCTAGTTCATGGCCTTCCTCCTGGCTTAAACATCCTGCTAATATGGGTCTAGCAGGTGTTGGAAAAGCCAAGGAAGTTCATGACAGCACACTTATCTTGCCTTGCACTGGACTGGCCCTGATGGTCAAAAGGGTATAATTCAGCCTTATATCATGCCAATCTCCATTAATCTTTTGGGTAGAGATTTACTGGCACAATGGGGGGCTGAAATTAATATTCCACATAACTCTTATAGTGTTCCCAGTAAGCATATGATGGAAAACATGGGGTTTGTTCCTGGGCTTGGTATCAGACCAAAGCATGAAGGGATTACTAAACCCCTCCCTGTTACTGTAAAAGAAAACAGGGCTGGTTTAGGTTATCCTTTTTAGTGGCAGCCACTGCCATGCCTCCTGATCCGACACCTTTGCAAAGGAAATCTGACACACCCATTTGGATTCAGCAGTGGCTGCTTTCTAAAGAAAAACTGGAGGCTTTAACTCAGTTGGTTTTTGAACAGTTACAAGTTGGAAATATGGAACCTTCTCTTTCCCACTGGAATTCTCCTGTGTTTCTAGTAAAAAGAAATCAGGCAAATGGCAGATGGTAACCAAATTAAGGGCCATTAACACTAATTAAACCTATGGGGGCCATCCAACCTGGCATGCCTGTCCCTGCTTTAATACATAAAATTGGCCTCTCATATTTATTGATCTTAAAGATTATTTTTTCCATATTGCTTTACACAAATTGCATTGCAAAAAAATAGTTTTACTGTACCATCTACCAATAATCAGGAGCCTGCAGCTCATAATCAATGGAAAGTACTTCCTCAAGGAATGCTGAACAGCCCTACAATCTGCAAGCTTTATGTTGGACAAGTGCTGTCACTAGTTTGAGCCCAATTTCCCCAGGCCTATATTCTTCATTATATTGATGCTATTGTAATTGCTGCCCCCACTGATAAGGAATTAATTGACTGTTATCAAAGTTTGAGCTGCCATGTTACAGAGGCTGGATTACACATCACTCAGGATAAAATTCAATGATCACTCCTGTTCAATACTTAGGAATGGTGGTCAATAAACAATATATTCAACCTCAAAAAGTGCAAATTAAGAGAAATTCTTTGAGAACTTTAAATGACTTCCAAAAACTTTTGGGTAACATTAATTATTTAAGACCTACTTTAGGTATTCCAACCTATTGATGGGGTGGGTTGTTCCTCCACACCTGTGAGTGTTTCTCATTGGGTGGGAGGAGAGACTTGGAAAAGAAAGAGACACAGAGACAAAGTATAGAGAAAGAAAAAGGGGCCCAGGGGACCAGCATTCAGCATATGGAGGATCCACACCAGCCTCTGAGTTCCCTTAGTATTTAGTGATCATTGTTGGGTGTTTCTCAGAAAGGGGGATGAGGCAGGATCATAGGATAATAGTGGAGAGAAGGTCAGCAGGTAAACATATGAACAAAGGTCTCTGCATCTAAAAAAGGTAAAGAATTAAGTGCTGTGCTTTGGATATGTATACACATAAACATCTCAATGCCTTAAAGAGCAGTATTGCTGCCCGCATGTCCCACCTCCAGCCCTAAGGTGGTTTTCCCCTATCTCAGGAGATGGAATATACAATCGGGTTTTACACTGAGACATTCCATTGCCCAGGGATGGGCAGAAGACAGATGCCTTCCTCTGGTCTTAACTGCAAAGAGGTGTTCCTTCCTCTTTTACTAATCCTCCTCAGCACAGACCTTTTATGGGTGTCAGGCTGGGGGATGGTCATGTCTTTCCCTTCCCATGAGGCCATATTTCAGACTATCCCATGGGGAGAAACCTCGGACTATACCCGGCTTTCCAAGGCAGAGGTCCCTGTGGCCTTCTGCAGAGTTTTGTGTCCCTGGGTACTTGAGATTAGGGAGTGGTGATGACTCTTTAAGGAGCATGCCGCCTTCAAGCATTTGTTTAACAAAGCCCATCTTGCACAGCCCTTAATCCATTTAACCCTGAGTTGACACAGCACATGTTTCAGGGAGCACATGTTTCAGGGAGCACATGTTTGGGGGTAAGGTTACAGATTAAAATGGAGTCTCTTATGTCTACTTTCTATACAGACACATTAACAATCTGATCTCTCTTCCTTTTCCCCACACCTATGAGTGCCTAACTTGTTTTCTATGCTGTGGGGCAATTCTGATCTCCGCAGTCCCAGGACTTTGGTCACTGAGGCTTTACTAGAATGGGAATACAGAGGAAAGAATCCAGACCAACCAGTTATCTAGAGTGCATCCATTTCAGTCTTTTCAGCTTCTGGTTATCATTTAATTGCATTCTTCTACGGGACTAATAGCTCAACATAATGATTTAGAGGAGTGGTGTCTTCTTCCTTATTCTGTGTCAAAAACTATGTCTGT
The DNA here is from genome assembly GCF_028885625.2 of Pongo pygmaeus. Classification (NCBI taxonomy): domain Eukaryota; kingdom Metazoa; phylum Chordata; class Mammalia; order Primates; family Hominidae; genus Pongo; species Pongo pygmaeus. The sequence continues at coordinate 30,814,727 of NC_072397.2, read as the reverse complement.
TTATCTGGACCAAATAGCCATCTTAATTGAACAGGCATTGTGTAGAATACTTAAAATTTCTGGATTTGATCCTAATTTAATTGTAGTTCCTTTAAATCAGCTCGAAGTTCAAACCGCCTTTCAACATTTGGTACTGTGGCAAATTCACGTGGCTGATTTTATTGGCATAACTGATAATTGTTATCCAAAGAACAAATTGTTTGATTTTATAAAGATGACTTCTTTGGTGGTCCCTCAATTAACCAAAGATTAGCCCATTCCTGAGGCTGTTACAGTGTTCACTGATGGCTCCAGTAATGGCAATGCTGGCTCCAGTAATGGCAATGCTGGTTATGTAGGTCCTACAAACAAGCTTATTTCTACCCCTTATACCTCTGCTCAAGGGCAGAATTAATTGCTGTAATTACTGCCTTAAAGGATTTCCCCAAACCTTTAAATATTGTCCCTGATTCTACTTAATGTGGGAAAGAGGATATGCTTGTGTTTCACCAGGAGATCATCTAACAAAAACCACAGAGAAAATACATCTATGTCAGAGACTGCCCTCAGGCATGGTGAGATCCATGCCAACTCCTTAAAAGCTGGCACAACAAATCAAAATGGGTCTAATTCAATCCTCCCTGATGGCAATGGAGACCCATCTAACTAATCTGACTTCTCCTGATTACCTTTCTTTTTCTCCTTACAAACCTAAAATTCTCACCATTTCTATTAGTCTAAAAATAACATCCCTCTGTTCTCTTCTTCCTTCAACACTAAATCTCACTTACACTAGGTTTTACTTAATAATTCTCCTCACACTTTCTGTCTCACCAGTTTCCTCTCACACTGATTTATCTGCTACACATAATTCTTCTTATTGGGCTTATGTGCCTTTTCCTCCACTTATTCAACCTCTCACCAGGATAGATGCTCATGCAGAAATCTACACTAACAATAGTTGAGTGGATGCCTGGAGCTAGAGATCACCATTGCCCTGCTCAACCAGGAGAAGAAGGCACTGCAATTAATGTTACCATGGGTTATAAATACCCCACTCTGTGCCTTGGACATACACCTGGTTGTATCCATCCAGAAACTCAAGTCTGGCTGTTTATATTCCAGAGAGATCAGCTACAAAGGAACTGGGATATTTGGTCTCCAGCCTCTCCCTTTCTCCTTTAAAACAAATGAAAGGGGAGTAATGGGAGATAACCCATACTTTCAATATAAACCTGCAGGAAAACCATGCCCTAGAAATTTTGAGGGCACATCTAAAACTTTAATTTGGGAAGGTTGTGTCAACTCACATGCAGTAATATTAAAAAATGACTCATAATGTTTAGTAATAGACTGGGCACCAAAGGGCTATTTATAAAACAACTGCTCCTCTGGTGGAAAGGAATGCCTGGAGAACACTTCTTTTATTTCTTTCAGGAGAAGGAGAATCATCACTCTACTTTGCACAGGAGGGTTAGCTCTTTCCTTCCCTTAAAATAGGAAGATAAAGACAATACCACCGAGGCCTCATATGATACTCCACATTCTGAGCCCAGAGCACCCAGAACTTTGGAAATTGGCTATTGCCATGTCTGGACTGTGAGTATGGGAAGGTGAAACTATTCTGTCTTTTGTCCCCATTACCATCCCCTTCTGTCAGTATCAACATAGATCCAGACATTCTGCTTTACTTACCTCCAACCTGACTATTCCCATACAGGGTTGTGCTAAGCCTCCTTACATGCTGTTAGTGGGAAATATCAAATTTTGGATGAACAATCAAACTGTCCAATGCATTAATTGTCATTTATACACTTGTATTAACTCCCATTTTGACTCCAAGCAAAGTGTAATGTTGGTTAAAGCTCAAGAAGGAATCTGGATTCTAGTAACTTTGCCCAGACATTGGGAATACTCCCCCTCAATACATTTAATTAATGAAGTGTTACAGAAAAAACATCTAAGAGAGTTGTTTTCACTTTAATCACTGTGATCATGGGCCTAATTACAGTCACTGCAATGGCCATCACTGCTGGAATGGCGTTACATCAATCTATTCAAATGGCTCATTGTGTCAATGGCTGGCAAGCCAATTCCACCCAAATGTGGAATTCTCAACAAGGCATTGATCAAAAATTGGCTAATCAAATTAATGATTTAAGACATTCTGTTATTTGGCTTGGAGATCCACTAGTGAATCTCAAACATTACATGCAAATGCAGTGCGATTGGAAAAATTCAGATTTCTGTATCACCCCTTATTCCTATAACAAGGCTGATAATTCATGGGAAATGGTCAAAGAACACCTTCTGGTTAGGGAAGACAACTTACCATTGGACATAACTAAATTAAAGAAACAAATTTTTGAAGCCGCTCAAGCTTATTGTGCCTGGAGTTGAGGCATTAAATCAGGTAGCAAAAATCTTTATGGACTAAATACCATGACTTGGATTAAATCTATTGGGGTCTCCACTGTAGTAAATTTTGGAACTATGTTTCTTTGTTTGATCGGCTTTTCTTTAGTATGCCAGACCAGTCAAAGAATCCTGCATCAAAATCGAGAGAATGAATAAGCCTTCATCCCCATGGCACACTTATATAAAAAGAAAGTGAGTGATGCTGCAGGAAGTCAGGAAGCCCAAACGGAGGGACTGGCTGAAGCCATGGCAGAAGAACATAAATTGTGAAGATTTCATGGACATTTATTTGTTCCTCAAATTAATACTTTGATAATTTCTTATGCCTATCTTTCCTACAATCTCTGAATGTAAATTGTGCAGGTTTAATGGACATTTATCACTTCCCCAATCAATACTTTTGTGATTTCCTATGCCTGTCTTTACTTTAATCTCTTAATCCTGTCATCTTCATAAGTTGAGGATGAATGTCACCTCAGGACCCTGTGATGATTGTGTTAACCACAAAAATTGTTTAAACAATATGAAATCTGGCCATCTTGAAAAAAGAACAGAATAACAGCGGTGTTCAGGGAACAAGTGAGATAACCTTAAAGTCTGGTTGCTTGAGAGCTGGGTGGAACAGAGCCATATTTATCTTCTTTCAAAAGCAAATAGGAGAAATAGCACTGAATTATTTTTCTCAGCAAGGAACATCTCTGAGAAGGAGAATGCATTCCCAATGGGAGGTCTCTGAAATGGCCGGTTTCAGAATGTCTGTCTTTTACTATTGTAGATAAGGGATGAAATAAGCCCTGGTCTCTCGTAGCACTTGCAGATTTATTAGGACAAGGAAATTCCCACCTGATAAATTTTGGTCAGACCTGTTGTCTGCTCTCAAACCCTGTCTCCTGATAAGACGTCATCAATGGCTGCATGTGCCCAGAACTTCATCAGCAATTTTAATTTCACCCCAGTCCTGTGATCTCACCCTGCCTCCATTTGCTTTGTGATATTTTATTACCTCATGAAGCATATGATCTCTGTGACCCACACCCTATTCATACACTCCCTCCCCTTTTGAAAATCACTAATAAAAATTTGCTGGTTTTACAGCTCAGAGGGCATCAAGGAACCTGCCAACATGTGGTATCTCCCCTGGATACCCAGCTTTAAAATTTCTTTCTTTGTACTCTTTCCCTTTATTTCTCAGACCAGCTGAAATTTAGGGAAATAGAAAACAACCCACAAAGAATTATCGAGGTGGGTTCTCTGATACATTCTAGTTCTTTTTTGTACCCATGAAAAATGCGCACCTCACCCTAGCTCCCCACTATCCTTCCCAGCCTCTGGTAGTCATCCTTTTGCTCTCTATGTTCATAAGTTCAAGTGGATTGATTGTGAGACCCCATAAATAAGTGAGAACATGTGATGTTTGTCTTTCTGTTTCTAGCTATTTCACTTAACATAATGATTTCCAGTTCCATCCATGGTCTTGCAAATGACTATTTCTCATTCTGCTTTATGGCTGAATAGTACTTCATTGTGTATATGTACCACATTTTTAAATTAATTCTTGATGGACACTCAGGTTGCTTCCAAACCCTAGCTATTGTAAATAGTGCTGCAACAAACACAGGAGTATAGATATCCCAATATATTTATTTCCTTTCTTTTGGTTATATACCCAACAGTACGATTGCCAGATAAGGTGGTAGCTCAATTTTTAGGTTTTTAGGAAATTCCAAAGTGTTCTTTATAGTGGTTGTACTAATTTACATTCCCACCAACAGCATAAGAGGGTTCCCTTCTCTCTAAATTGTCTCTAGCATTTGTTATTGCCTGTATTTTGAATATAAGCCATGTTAACTCCAGTGAGATGATATTGCACTGCAGTTTCAATTTGCATTTCTCTGTCAGTGATGTTAACCACCTTTTCATATGCCTGCTTGCCATTTTTATGTCTTCTTTGGAGAAATATATATTTAAATATCTTTGGCCTTTGTTGACAAGTTTATTAGATTTTTTCGAGCTCCTTATATATTGCAGTTAATAATCCTTTGTCAGATGAGTAGTTTGCAATTATTTTTTCCCATTCTATGGGTTGTCTCTTCACTTTCTTGGTATGTTATATTTTGTTGTTCATTTTTTAATTTTATTTTTCCATAAGTTATCAGAGTACAGATGGTATTGTTACATAAGTAAGTTCCTTAGTGGTGATTTATGAGATTATGGGACACTCATTACCCAAGCAGTATACACTGCACCATATTCTCAGTCTTTTATCTCTCACCTCCCTCCCACTCTTATCCCAAGTCCCCAAAGTCCATTGCATCATTCTTATGCCTTTGTGTCCTAATAGCTTATCTCCTACATATTAGTGAGAACATATGATGATGAGTTTTCCATTCCTGGGTTACATCACTTAGAACAACAGTCTCCAATCTCATCCAGGTCACTGCAAATGCTGTTAATTCATTCCTTTCTATGGCTATATAGTATACCATATATATATGCATACATACACACACATATATGTGGTTATATATATGTGTATATATATGGTTATATATATGTGTATATATATGGTTATATATGTGTATATATATGTGTGTGTATGTATATGGTTTCATATATATATGTGATTTTATATATACATAAATATTTCTTTATTCACTTGTTGATTGATGGACATTAGGCTTGGTTCCACGATTTTGCAATTGTGAATTGTGCTGCTATAAACATGTGTGTGCAAGTATCTTTTTTGAATAATGATTTATTTTCCCCTGAGTAGATACCTAGAAGTGGGATTGTTGGATCAAATGATAGTTCTACTTTTAGATATTTAAAGAATCTCCACATTGTTTTTCATAGTGGCTGTACTAGTTTACATTCCCACCAGCAGTGTAGAATTGTTCTCTGTTTACTGCATTCACAGCAGCATCTACTGTTTTTCTTATTTTTGGCTTGTAGTAGGTAAGGTGATACTGCATTGTGGTTTTGATTTGCACTTCCCTGATCTTCAGTGATGCTGAGAATTTTTTTTTATGCTTGTTGGCCACTTGTATATCTTCTTTTGAGAACTGTCTATTCATGTCTTTAGCCCATTTTTTGATGGGGTTGTTTGTTTTTGTCTTACTGATTTGTTTGAGTTTGTTGTAGGTTCTGGATATTAGTCCTCTCTCAGATGTATGGACTGCGAAGATTTTCTCCCACTCTGTGGGCTATTTCCTCTGCTGACAGTTTCCTTTGCCATGGAAAAGCTCTTTAGTTTAATTATGTACCAGCTATTTATCTTTGTTTTTATTGCATTTGCTTTTGGGTTCCGTTTATCCAGTGTTCTTGAATTTTTATAGTTTCAGGAATTGGGTTTAAGTTCTTAATCTATCTTGAGTAGATTTTTGTATAAGGTGAGAGACGAGGTTCCAGTTTTATTCTCCAATATGTGGCTTGCCAATCATCTCAACATTGTGTGTTGAAAAGGGTGTCCTTTCCCCACTTTATGTTTTCATTTACTTTGGCAAAGATCAGTTGTAAGTGTTTGGGTTAATTTCTGAGTTCTCTATACTGTTCCATTGGTCTATGTGCCTAAAAATTATACCAGTATCATGCTGTTTTGGTAGATATGGCTTTACTGTACGTTTGAAATCAAGTGGTGTGATGCCTCCAGGTTTGTTATTTTTGCTTAGTCTTGGTTTGACTTTGCGGGTCTCTTTGGGTTCCATATGAATTTTAGAATTGTTTTTGTAATTCTCTAAAGAATGATGGTGTATTCAGATGGGGATTGCATTGAATTTGTAGATTGTGTTTAACAGAATAGTAATTTTTCACAATATTGGTTATACCCATCCATGAGCATGGAGATGTGTTTCCATTTGTTTGTGTCATCTATGATTTCTTTTCTTTCTTTCTTTTGTTTCCTTTCTTTCTTTTGTTTCCTTTTTTGTTTGTTTTCTTTCTTTCTTTCTTTCTTTCTTTCTTTCTTTCTTTCTTTCTTTCTTTCTTTCTTTCTTTCTTTCTCTCTCTCTCTTTCAAGGAAATTTTGCTCTTGTCACCGAGGCTACAGTGTAATGGCATTGTCTTGGCTTACTACAGCCTCCACCTCCTGGGTTCAAGTGATTCTCCTGCCTCAGCCTCCTGAGTTGCTGAGATTACAGGCAGGTCCCACCATTCTTGGCTACATCTATTATTTTTTTCAACAGTGTTTTGTAATTTTTCTTGCAGAGATCTTTCGATTCCTTTGCTAGATATACTCCTAAGTTTTTGTTTGTTTGTTTTTTGCAGCTATTTTAAAAGGGGTTGAGTTCTTTATGTGATTCTCTGCTTGGTGGCTGTTGGTGTATAGAAGAGCTACTGATTTGTGTACATTAATCTTGTATCTGGAAACTTTGCTGAATTCTTTCGTCAGTTCTAGGAGCTTTCTAGAGGAGTCCATAGGGTTTTCAAGGTGAAAGACCATATGATCAGCAACCAGTGACAGTTTGACTTCCTCTTTACCGATTTGGATTTCCTCTATTTCTTTCTTTTATTTGCTCGCTCTGGCTCAGACTTCCACTACTATGTTGAAGAGGAGCAGTGACAGTGGATATCCTTCTCTTGTTTCAGTTCTCAGAGGAAAAGCTTTCACCTTTTCCCCATACAGTATTATGTTGGCTGTGGGTTTGTAATAGATGGCTTTTATTACATTAAACTATGTCCCTTGTACACCTATTTTGCTTTAATCATAAAGTATGCTAGATTTTGTTGAATGTTTTTTCTGCCTCTATTGATATGATCATGTGAGTTTTGTCTTTGTTTATGTGGCATATAACATTTATTGACTTGCATATATTAAACCATTCCTGCATCACTGGTATGAAACCCACTTAATTATGGTGGATTATCTTTTAGATATGTTGTTGGATTCAGTTAGCTAGTATTTTGTTAAAGATTTTAGCATTTGTATTCATCAAGGATATTGGTATGTAGTTTTCTTTTTGGTTATGTCCTCCCATGGTTTTGGTATTAGGGTGATGTTGGCTGCATAGAATGAATAAGGAAGAGTTCCTTTTTTCTCTATCTCGTGGAATAGTGTGAAAGGATTGGTATCAATTATTCGTTGAATGTCTGATAGAATTCTGCTCTGAATCTGTCTTGTCCTCAGCCTTTTTCTGTTGGTAATTTTAAAATTACCATTTCAATCTTGCTGCTTGTTATTGTTTTGTTTAGGGTATCTAATTCTTCCTGATTTAAGCTAGGGGGGATATATTTTTCCACGAGTTTATCCATCTCTTCTAGGTTTTCTAGTTTATGAGCCTAAAGATGTTCATGGTACCCTTGAATGATCTTTAATATTTCAGTGGTGTCAGTTGCAATATCCCCTGTTTCATTTTTTTAGTGAGGATATTTGGATTTTCTCTCCTCTTTTCTTGGTTAATGTTGCTAGTGGTCTATCAATTTCATTTGTCTTTTTAAAGAACCATGTAGGGAAAAGAAAGAGAGATCAGACTGTTACTCTCTCTACGTAGAAAAAAAAGACATAAGAAATTTCATTTTGACCTGTACCATAAACAATTGCTTTGCCCTGAGATGCTGTTAATCTGTAACTTTAGCCCCAATCTTGAGCCCACAGAAACATGTGTTGCATGGAATCAAGGTTTAAGGGATCTAGGGCTGTGCAGGCTGTGCTTTGCTAACAAAATGTTTAAAGGTAGAATGCTAATAAAAGTCATCATCTTTCTCAATTCTCAAGTAACCAGGGGCACAATGCACTGTGGAAAGCTGCAGGGACCTCTGCCCTGGAAAGCCGGGTATTGTCCAAAGTTTCTCCACATGTGATAGTCTGAAATATGGCCTCGTGGGATGGGAAATACCCGACTGTCTACCCAACTTCACACTCATGGAGGGTCTGTGTCAAGGAGGATTAGGAAAGGAGAAAGGCCTCTTGTAGCTGTGATAAGAGGAAGGCCTCTATCTCCTTCCTGCCCCTGGAAATGGAATGTCTTGGTATAAAACCCAATTGTACATTTGTTCTATCTGAGATAAGAGAAAAACCGCCTTGTATCAAGAGGCAAGCCATGATGGCAGCGATGCTGCTTTGTTACTCTTTACTCCACTGAGATGTTTGGGTAGAGAAAAGCATAAATCTGGCCTACATGCACATCCAGGCATAGTACCTTCCCTTGAACTTATTTGTGACACAGATTCTTTGCTCACATGTTTTCTTGCTGACCTTTCCCACACTATCACCCTGCTTTCCTGCCACATTCCCCTTGCTGAGATAGTGAAAATAGTAATCAATAAATACTGAGGCAACTCGGAGACCAGTACCAGTGTAGGTCCTCCATATGCTGAGTGCTGGTCCCCTGGGTCCACTTTTCTTCCTCTATACTTTGTCTCTGTGTCTTATTTCTTTTCTCAATTTCTTGTCCCACCTGACGAGAAATACCCACAAGTGTGGAGGGGCTGGCCTCCTTCAAAACAAACTTTTTGTTTTATTTATTTGTGTTTTTTTTTGTTAATGTTGTTGTTGTGGGCAACTTTATTTAGTTCTGCTGTGTTCTTGGTTATTTCCTTTGTTTGCTGGGTTTGGGTTTGGCTTGTTCCTGCTTCTCTAGTTCCTTGAGGTGTGACATTAAATTGTCTGTTTGAGCTCTTTCAGGCTTTTTGATGTGGGCACTTAGGGCTATAAAATTCCCTTTAGCACCGCCTTTGCTGTATCCCTGAGGTCTTGATAGGTTGTGTCATTTTTGTCATTTAGTTAGAAAAATTTTTTTAAATTTCCATCTTGATTTCATTTTTGACTCAATGCTCATTCAGGGACAGGTTATTTAATTTCCATGAATTTGCATGGTTTTGAAGATTCCTTTTGGAGTTTTCAGTTTTATTCTACTGTGATCTGAGAGAATTCATGATATAATTTCAATTTTCTTAAATTTATTGAGACTCGTTTTATGGCCTATCATATGATCTATCATTGAGAAAGTTCCATGTTCTGTTGAATAGAATGTGTATTCTGTGGGTTTTGGATGAAATGTTCTGTATACATCTGTTAAGTCCATTTCTTTTAAGGTATAGTTTAAATCCATTGTTTGTTTATTGACTTTCTGACTTGATGACCTGTCTAGTGCTGTCAGTGGAGTATTGAAGTCCCCCACTATTATTCTGTTGCTGTCTATCTCATTTCTTATGTCTACTAGTAATTGTTTTATAAATTTGGGAGCTCCAGTGTTAGGTGCTTATATGTTTAGGATTGTTGTATTTTTCTGGTGGATGAGATCTTTTTCCACAATATACTCTCTATCTTTGTCTCCTTTAACTACTGTTGCTATGAAGTTTGTTTTGTCTCACATGAGAATAGCTACCACTGCTCGTTTGTAGTGTCCATTTGCATGAAATGCCTTTTTCTATCACTTTCTTTGTTTATGTAAGTCCTTATGTGTTAGGTGAGTCTCCTGAAGGCAGCAGATAGTTAGTTGGTGAGTACTTATGCATTCTATGGTTCTGTGTCTTTTAAGTGGAGCATTTAGGCCATTTACATCAATGTTAGTATCAAAATTTCAGGTACCATTGCTTTCATCATGCTCTTTGTGGCCTCTGTACTTTGTTTTTGCTTTTCAACTTGTATTTTTGTTTCATAGGCCCTATGTGATTTGTGCTTTAATGAGGTTCTGTTTTGATGTGTTTCCAGGATTTGTTTCAATATTTAAAGTTCCTTTTAGCAGCTCTTACAGTGCTGGTTTGCTAATGGCAAATTCTGTCAGCATTTGCTTGTCTGAAATTGACTGTATCTTTTCTTCATATATGATGCTTAGTTTCAGTTGATACAAAATTCTTGGCTGATAATTGTTTTGTTTGAGGAGGGTGAAGAAAGGGCCCCAATCCCATCTAGTTTCTAAGGTTTGTGCTGAGAAATCAGCTGTTAATCTGATAGGTTTTCCTTTATAGGTTAGCTAGTGCTTCTGTCTCACAGCTCTTAAGGTTATTTCCTTTGTCTTAACTTTGGATAACCTACAGAAAATGTACCTAGGCTAAGATCTTTTTGTGATAAATTTCCAAGGTGTTCTTTGTGCTTCTTGTATTCAGATGTCTAGGTCTCTCACAAGGCCAGGGAAGTTTTCCTTGATTATTCCCCCAAATATGTTTTCTTGGCTTTTAGATTTCACTTCCTCCCCAGGTACACCAATCATTCTTAAGTTTCATCATTTAAAACAATGCCAGACTCCTTGGAGGCTTTGCTCATATTTTCTTATTCTTTTCTGTTTGTCTTTATTGAACTGGGTTAATTCAAAGACCCTGTCTTCAAACTCTGAATTTCTCTCTCCTACTTCTTCATTTCTATCGCTGAGACATTCTATAGCATTTCACATTTCTAAAAGTGTGCCCAAAGTTTCCTGAATTTTTTATTGTTTTTTTTTTCTTTAAACTATCTATTTTCTTGAATATTTCTCCCTTCACTTCTTGTATCATTTTTTGGATTTTCTTGTATTGGGCTTCGCCTTTCTCTGACCCCTCCCTGATTAGCTTAATAACTAACCTGAATTGCTTTTGTTATGTTACCAGGGTTGACTTTTTGGTTCTTTCTCATTTGGGTAGCCTCTCTCAGAGGAAAGGTTTATGGCTGAAGACTCTTGTTCACACATTTTTGTCCTATGGGGTGCTTCCTTGACATAGTCCTCTCCCCATTTTCCTATGGGTGTGGCTTCCTGTGAGCCTAAGTGCATTGATTGTTGTCTCTCCTCTCTGTCAGGCCACCCAGCAGGTCTACCTGGCTTTGGGCTGGTACTAGGGGTTGTCTGCAGAGTCCTTTGATGTGAACCATCTGTGGATCTCTGCCATGGATACCAGGATACCAGCAACTGTTCCAATGGGAGTAGTGAAGGGTGCAATGGACTCTGTGAAAGTCCTTAGATTTGGTGGTTTAATATTCTACATTTGTGCTGGTTGGCCTGCCAGAATATGGTGCTTTCCAGAAAGCATCAGCTGCAGTAATGTGGAGAAGCACTGGCAGTGGGCAGGGCCCTAGAACTCCCAAGATTATATTTCCTTTGTCTTCCACTACCAACTTAAACATTTGTGACAATTTCAATATCAGAAATATATGTGTAATCTAATTTATTCTGGTAGCTTAAATTCTGGTAACTTATTTTCTTGTATGCTTCTATCTTTATAATTTAGTTCTCACATGAAGCAGATCTAATATTGTAAATATTTTCAATCTATATGTTTATGTATTTATTCTAGTTGCCCTGGCACAAGGTTATCAATGTTGTTGTATGACCAGCCATTGGCTTTTCACATTTACTACTCTCCTGAATTTTTTCTTGCCTCATTTCTGGTGCTGTGGAAATCTGATATTTTCTCCTCATCTCCATTGTACATTTTAGGGATTCTTGAAACTTTTGATGCAGAAACATCTACACTTCCCACATAAACAAAATGTTTTACTAGATATTTTCTAGCAGACACTGAGTTCTTATGAGAACTCCTCGGTGTCTTTATTTGGGACACCCCCTCCCCAAGATTCCACAGCGAGTAGTTATGTGTATGATGTGATTACCTCATTAATATGTCAAAGTATGGATATATTTTGAACACATTTCTGAAGTTGTAATCCCTTTCTTGATGAATAGTACCTGCACATGAACAGAATTGATCTTTTCTCTGGAGCTATAAGTTAGCACTAGTAGAATCTGTTCTGTAATCCCAGGTCCTTGAGCTCCAGTGTCAATGCTTCCTTCTTTGATCCTCACTGACCCTGGAAATTTACTCCAGTCTCTATTTCTTAATCAAATAGTTACTTAAATTGATCTTCAATTACTTTGTATGTGGTCAGATATTATTTATGGGTTATATTCTAATTCACATTTTTCTGATGTAATTTCACAGAGCCTAGAAAATATCACCCATTGAATATCTACTTCCATGAAGTCAGTGATACATTTTTAAGTCTTAAACATCAATATTTAAAATATTTGTCTCTGGAATTTGCAAATAATGTATATGCCTTTTTTACTGGATAAAAAGGCTAATCACTTTGTTCATCTGATTAGCAATCAAACTTTCTAAGATTTATTTAATACTTGATGTTACTTTATGTTTTATACAAATGTTTATTTCTATGACAGTCTTAGTGTCACCTAATATTATTTTCAATGTAATTTTTATTTATATGAAGATTTGTGTTATACATTTTAATGTCATTTTTATTAAAACTGTAAGTGAAAATAGCTTGAAATAGTACCTAGCACATCATGGATTCTATGTAAATATTCACCACTATATCTCATCACATTTTAAGCAATGAATACCACTCTTCATTTGCTGACATTTTGTTTGTCCTTATTCAAATATGCGTTGGTGTCCTGGCTACATATTAATAAAAGAGAGGAGGTAGGTCCAGATTTACATCTTCATTAAATACTAAGACAAATGGCACATTTTCCTAGTTCTGTTTATATACAACATTATAGTTCTCTCACACTATGAGTGTTATGTACAGCAAGAAAAATAATCTTAACCTTCCTACAACAGATGTTGGGATATTCACAGGTTGTCCACAACTTCCTTCACCCAACATTATTTTTATTCTTACATCTCAACTGCCATGAAAACCTAGAAGAATGAAATACTACAAATTAGAAACAAATTCCCTGCTATATACAAATTGTAAAAGTAAACTCAAGAAGAAAGAGAATATATGCATACTCATGCAGCACGTAAATAGATTAGACTAATGAAAACTCTTTATTTGTCTAGCCCAGGCTTACATAGCTTTACTAGTGAATTCTATTAAACACTTAATGAATAACCAATCCTTCACAAACACTTGCAAAACAGAAAAGCAGGAAAACATCAATTCATTTTTGAGGCCACTTTTACCCAGATAACAAATCAGATGAAAACATCACAAGAAAATAAATGTGCAGACTATTAGCCCTCATGAATAAAGACAGAAATTTTCAAAAACTCTAGCAAACTGGATGAAGCAACACATAAAAATGTTAGACAAACCTGGAATGGTGGTGCACACCTGTAGTCCCAGCTACTTAGGAGGTTAAGGTGGCAGGATCACTTGACCCCAGGAGTTTGAGGTTATAGTGTGCTGTGATTGTGCCACTCCACCTCAACCTGGGTGACAGAGTGAGGCCTCATCTCTAATAAAAATTAAGAAAAATTAGAAAAAAATGTTAGACCATATAACCAAGTGGAATTATCTTACCAATACAAATTTACAAATCAATCAATGTAATACACTGCATTAATAGAATAAAGAAAAAGTCCATGATGGTTTCAACAGATATCTGACAAAGCCTGACACTCACTCCTGATAAATCTTCCAGAAATCTGGCAATAGAAATAACTTCCTCAACCTCCTAAAGGACACCCATGAAAATTTAATAAATTCCTCAAGCTATATTGAAAAACATATTGATCCTTCCACCTCTGTGGTTTTAAAAATTAACAATGAAATGATAACTAATAATAGCAATCTATAATCTGGAAAACATTAAACACTTTGCTAACAACAATTTCTTTTGCATGTGATAAAGGTAAAAATTCAAATTTAATAAGAGGAGTGCTCTTGAGAAGACTGAAATTTGGTGTTCCTAATTTTCTGACTTATTAGCAATTAGAATCTAAGTATCAGTAATTCCAAGACAGGAGTATTGTCCTCAGCCAAAAGGCATGATCACATAGAATCTATGTTAGGCATAACAGCGTTTCATATTTGAATCATTAAATAACATTGCCATGATTGCTGCATTCCGGAAATAACACACAATACAGACTTCAAAATATCAGAGCTTCTGCTGGGGATTAAAGCCCCTTCCAAAAGTGATTGTGTGTAGTATTCTGAGAATTAATTCCTCCAAAGGTAAAGTGTGGCTATCTGGGCTTCTGGGAATATTATGAAAATCCACATATTCTAAAAATCTTTTCCACTACAAACCACCATAAATGCTGGACAACAGAATATGTGGTCAACTGCACAAATTATACTTTGTGGTTTTTGTACACAGTTTTTGCAGTAATATTTAACTGAATATAAATTAATTCAAATGTTTTCCAGGTGGATATTGAGGGACAAACAGAAAAATCTAAGACAATCCCCTGTGGAAGACAATTCTCCAATCCGTAGCTCAAGTAAACCCTAAGCTCAACCCAAAACACTGAACAGTGCATCAATTAAGACCTGTCAAATACAATCACACAATCTAATACTTTAAAATATTCAAAATGAAGAGCACCAAAGTCAATGTCATTCAGAAATAACAACAACAGAACCAGAGCACCCTGATGCCATTAGGCCTCAAGGAATTCCAAAGTAGTGTATTAGGTATACAAAACATATATGTAATTAGAAATGTTTATAGAAATTAGAGGATTTTTTAAAAAAGATTTGCCCTCTAAAATGGTTAACAATTTCAGTAAGGAAGAAAAATTCAATGTTTGATATACATACATACAAATAAACTTCAGGAAAATAAAAGGTCCATGTGATGGCAGAATCCAAATTATGTAATTACATAATCTCAATATTTGTTTTTACACATTTTAAGAAAAAAGCAACCCTGAAAGCATAAAGTGCAGAAAATAATGTTAATAAGTCTGGAGTTTTCAAGTCCCTGTCACTGACTTTGGCACTTAGAGAACAGCCAGGACAGGCTTAGGACCCCCTACTGGGCATTTCTGCCAAGAAGACCATCCTCATGGAAATGGAGCAGAGAGCTATGTACACAAGATGAATGGATGCTCCTCTCCCAGAGACCAGCAGGTGCAGATGTAGAGAGAGGGAGCCAGGGAGGGGCTGTGAGCACCAACCTGGGAGAGGTGGCTAGACCTCCATTGGACCCTCCTGCCTGCAGGGACCTCAGAGGGTTCCAGCATAGGCAAATTCTATGTTCCCTTTCCTATGGCTGGCCTCTGGGACTTGCTCCACTTGCCAGCTCTTTCCACAAAGGCATTAATGTTGGGCCCACACCCATCCTGGACTTTTCAATAACTGTTTAATTAAGCAGTGAATTGGTTAGGCCAGAATGTGCTCTGTGGCCCCTGGGATCACATCCCTGGAGGGGACTTGCCTGGAGTTGTGAACTGAAGGGGGAGGCTGCACAGCCCACTTGGGGTTCAGTGAGTCGGGATTTAGTTCCCAGCTCAGTTCCCTCTGCAACTCCTGAGGGACTTGGCCTTGTCTAGGACAGGCATTGGGGATGGCATACAGCAGACATTCTGAACAGTCAGGTGGGTGCCAAATGGTGAGCATGAGGCATCCCAATGTTTGGAGCCATCAGAAGGCCCTGAGGTCAGCCCAGAGCCTGCTCAGCCTCTGTATGTGGAGCTGCAGGTACACAGGCTGTACCCGGAGCTGCAGAGTGGGTGCTGTGCAGTGGGCTGGTCAGAGTGGAGTGAGAAGCCAGTCAGGGAGGGGCTTTCATTGTCCATTTTCCTGCGATGCAAATCAAGTCCCCAAGGCTACAAGCCAGGTGAGGCAGAAACACTGGGCTGAAGCATTGCCTACTCTCCTCTTTGGCTCAGGTAGGCCCCTGACTTTCCTGGGCTTGCCTGAAAGTGAGAGAAGATACCTCTTCTTCTGAGGGTAGACACAGAAGTCACCAGTTACCTGAGGTGAGGGGGGCTGAGGTACCCCCAGAGTCTTTGCAGGGCAACACCCACTACTTGCTGGCTGGACCGGGAGGCCGGGCTGGAACATTCTGGGAATTTAGGTCACCAGTCCCCGCTATGCCTTGAATCTGTCACCACCCTGCAACCTTGGGCCAGCTCAGGCTCTGCCACCAGCTCCACACATCGTCGTCCCTCAGAGCTCTAGGGTGGGTTCCCCCTACCTGGTGTCTCTGGCCCCTGCTCTACATTCTCAGGCCTGATAAACATGCAACCTCCAAACCTGTCTTCATGGGGGAGTGGGTGTTGGGACCTTTGGCACAGAACTCACAGCTTAGCCACATGTGCATCCCAGACTTGCTTAATCAATGGAGCAGTGAACCCGCTGCTTCTGGGGTAGTCTCCCTCATTTCATGGGTCAGGTAGACAGGATGCGTCCCCTTCACCCTCAGGTGTGCACACACACAGTCTTCTCCCCCTGCAATTCCGTCCTGCCCTCTTCCACCTGAAAATGAGCAGCTCACACCCCAGGCATCAGCTCTGAGGCTCCTTCTTGCCGAAGCCTCCCTGACATCACCTCCTGCACTGATACCACCCTCCAAGCCCCAGCACAGTCCCAGCTGAAGCCTCACGCTGAGCAACGGAAGCCTGCCCTCGACCTCGCTGTGCACACATCAGGGGCTACCCTCGGTCCCTCCCTTTCCCCTAACACCCCTGCTTCCCAGCCCCACGGCCCCTAGGATCCAGTCCCCTAGCCCAGGGAGCTAGGGTGGGTGCGGCTTGGGAACTGGGAGTGGGAAGCTGGCCCATAGGGTCCTCCCTAGCAGGCACCCACCAGAGCGCACACCCGGGAGCCGAGGCCGCAGCGCTGGGTGGGCAGCAAGCTCTTCGGACACCCACGCAGGGGGTCAGGAGCCAGCAGTCGCCAGGGGCACCTGGTGGGCTCGGATCTCGAGCGATCCCTGTGGCAGCCCCGACAGAGCACGGCTTCCCGCTCTGCAGAGTTTATGGCCCCTGTCCTGAGAGGGCTCCGCAGCCGCCAGGGAGGGACTGGAGCGATCGCGGCGGGGAGAGGTGGCAGAGCCAGGCGGCCTACCCAGGCGGCCAGGCCAGGCGGCCCCGAACCACCGCTTCCGATCCTGCCCAACCCTCCCAGCCCAGGTGATCAGTTGCCCTTCTCCGCTGGGGCCCGGGCCAGGCGTAGGGGTCGCAGGCCGGCGCCACAGCCTGAGGACGTCGCGACCTCTGCCCCGGGGAGGGAGCCGAATGCCAGGCGGTGCGGCTGTCGCAAGCCATGGGGCCACAGCCCCGCTGGAGGGCAGGGTCCAGCGGAGCGTCGGGGTCCTGACAGAGGCCGCGACGAGGGCAGGAGCAGGTGCACAGGCCGCTGCACATGCACCGCCAGGCTCCTGGACCCCGCGGGCACTTCCCCTGGTAGCAGCCAGCTCCGGAGTTGCGGGAGGGCGATGCCCCTGCCCCCAGCCAGGTAGTAGTGCGAAGCTCCTTCCATGCGTAGGGGAGCGGGCGTGGCCCAGCAGCCTGAGTGCCTTGCCAGTGAAAAAGCTGGTGTTGGAGCTGCCACGGAGGGACGTGTGGGGGCCTAGAGACCTCTGCCTGGACCTTCTGGTTGTCCTCCTATGACCTCAGGTTCCTCACCTGTCCCAGAGGACTTACAGGCTGCTGTGGCTGGGTCGTTTGGAGGATTAGGCAAGATAGTACCAGTAAAGCCTCATTAGCCCCCCGGCCTGTGGAATTTTTTTTTTTTTTTTTTTTTTTTTTTTTTTTTTTTTTTCTGTCTTTCTTAGGAAACTGCAGAATGAGCCCAGGTGCCGAAGCGGGAAGTCTGGACCCTCTCCCTTGGTACGGCAGTTCCTTCCAGACGCCCCCTCTTCTTAGGCTCTTTTCAAGCATACACCAGGCAACATGTGCTTTACCCAAGAGCACTTCACAGACCTTCCTGCAGGTCTAAAACCTGAACTCCTCCTTCCCTAACCCCAGCCCTCATGTCACCCCAAACCCGTCTCTTGGCGGAGCCAGCCTCAGACTTCAGTCTTAGTTTAATGCTTGTTCTCTAAAGTCTGCCCACAGCTCTTATGACGGGGTGTCGTTTCACTGCATCCCACCCTGTGCCTTCACCAATGCACTTGGGAGCCTCAACTGCAGAGACTTGGATCTGGGAGCCCTCCCCAACAGGCTGGCCTGGCCATGGAATGGTGGACCTCAGTCCCAGGGCAAGACACCCCAGGCAGGGACTCTCAGCCCGGCATTTGTACACTCCAGCCGTTTAACCTGGTGTGGTGGCTTCGCTGGGTCCCCAGCTGTGTGGGGCGGGATTTCTCCCTTGTGTGATAGTGGAGGAAACTGAGGCATAGGACCGTTTAATGATAAACTCAGGGAGATGCTCTGTGAAATGTCCTCTAGGCCCCGCTGCTCCCTCCAGGACACAGCATCCCTCAGGCTGCTGTATCAGTGGACTGTTGTCTTGGGCACCTCAAGCTCAGCACCATGTGAGGATGACCCTGGGGAATGTGGGGACAGGAATATTCTTTCCCCACATCGGCACAGCAGAAGTTTCATTCTCTGATGTGTGTGGACACCACCGCATGTGTGAGTGTGGGTGGGGCCCCCATTTTACTGATTAAGAAAGAGCCCTTCCTGGGGCCTCTGGGGAAGAGGGGCTCAGCAGAACTCTGTCCTGTTGTCACCTTTTCAGGGCCAGCTAGATCCTGAACTCTTATTGCCAGTCACGCCTGGTTGCATGCTGCCCTTCACTTGGCATCCCCCGGCCTGACTCCCTCAGCTCAGCTCTTGCTGAGTTTTCTCAGGCCTTCGTGGGCCCTGGATGGGATTCCAGAAGATGGCAACTCTGCTGCCTGCCTCTGCCTGAAGTCTGGGGTCTCTGTGCAGGGTGGGTGAGCAGGCCAGGGTTCAGCTTTTGGCTGAGTATGGGACCCTTCCCCACTCCCCAACCCGTATTTCTGGAACCACTGTGCATGGCTGGTCTGGGGGCTGCACTGGGTCCCCCAGCCTCCTGCTGGACCAGATTGAAGAGAATACTTGTGCACATGGCTTGACCTGTTGTCAATACCCAGCCCAAGTCAGAACTAACCAGCTGTTTCCCTGGGGCCAGGGCCCAGGCCTGAGGGTGCCATGACCAGCCCATTCTCTGCCTTCTTGGGGGCCATCAGTGGCAGTTCTTGGTGGTCCCCAGAAGACATGATGACCAGGACTGAAGAGCGGGGGTTTAGGCCAGGAGACCCCTTGACCATTGGGGTCCACAGGAGCTGTCCCTGAGCTGTGGGTCCCTATGGGATGCAGGCATGTATGGATGCTTTAGATGAGCATGGGTCCTTCTGGCTGGCAGAATCTTGGTGGGCACTAGGCATGTGTGGCCAGGTTAGGTGGGATGGGCAGAATAGGGTCTGGCTGGGAAGTGTGATTGGTGTGGCCAGAGTGGGCATCTGGGCCCTCACATCTAGGCTGCAGATTGGCAGAATGACAAGTGGTGGGTCAACCATCCCACCTGGGTCTGGGGACACAGGCCTACCCAATGGGACCCCCAACCTTGTTCTAGCCCCAAGCCCAGGCCGCCTGCCTGCACTGGACATTCTAACCTTGGCAGGGAATCCTGGGTGTGATGATCAGGTGTCGTGTATCTGGGTCTCAGGCCTTAGTGGTCCCTAGGGAAATGGGCAGGAACTCGGCAGGGGAGTTGCATTTGACCCCAGATGTGCACTCCCACCCCAGCTTCTCAGCCCTCAGGGCAACATGACCAGGGCTTCTCACCTGCTCTGTAGCTCTAGCTCCGACCCTGTTGCCTAATGACTGACAGATCCCCTGAGCCTGTGGGGGCTTTATGTGGGTCTTCATTTGTGAGTTGGGGGTCCCAAACTCCCTGTAGGAAGAAGCCCACCACCACCACCCTAGTAGGCTCACCTGGGTTTCCTCACTCCACTGGCCTGTGAGACCCAACTGGCCAGACCTGGTGTCCTGTTTGTATTTTGCTCTTTTCATCAGTGTGTGACTGCTGTGTGGCACTTCCTGATAAGCTGCAAGGTAGAGAATGCTGCCTGCCCCAGAGGATCCCCACACCAAAGAGCCTTCACCACAGCCTCCTGTGCTGGTTATGACTGTGCAGGGTTTGGTGTACATGGTGCCTGCAGTGGGCATTGTTGAGTGGATATGTCCACATGGCTGCCTAAGCTGGCATCTCCATCCTTGTTGCTGAGGACCATTCTGTTCCCCCAATCTCCACTTGAGCTACTCTTGAAGCCAAAATGAGGGATGGGGAGGGGGTGCTGAGAGGGACCCCTCCTGGGGTGAATCTCTATTATGAGTGGGCTGGGCTTGCCCATCCTCTCATCCACACCTCTGAGCTCCATCTCAGCCAGAGGTCAGCCAAGTGCAGCCTGTCCCCACCTGCTTTTGTGTCACCCATGGGCTAAGAGTGGATTTTACATTTCCAAATGTTGAAAAAAATCAAAACAATTATACTCCATGATCCTGTGAAATTTGATTGTTGTCTGTTCATGAATAAGGCTCTACATGAGCCCAGCCATGCCTGTTTATTTACAGGTGGTAGGGGGAAGTTTGTTGTCTGGCTATGGTGGCACGGTTAAGCCCTTGGCACAGAAAATGGTTGCCAAAGCTGATAATACTGACATCTGGCCCTTTAGAGATACAGTTTCCAGTCTGGGATTTGAGGGTTGTCTGGCAGGACCCCAGGCTCTGGGTCAGATCCTTGCTCACTCATGGCTGCCGTGGCCTCCAATGGTGTGCCTGCAAAGAGGGAGTGCCACCGTGTCTCCAGAGGGGATGTTGAGGCCTTTTGTCCCAGATTTCAGTGTGTGTGCTTCACATTCTTCACCCACTGAGGTCCCGGACCTGAGGCAGGCCTATCTGCAGGAATAATTGGTCCTCAGCAGTGGGAACTCTGTGACACTGAGCTGCCACACACCTGGAAGGGGTCCCATGGAGCTCACTGTCTGGGTCAAGGTTGGTTCGAGGCTGGTGTCCTGGATGGCATCCTACTGAGCCCCAACTACTGCAGGCACTGACCTCCTCCCATGAAGAAATCAGAGCCAACAGTTGCAGCAGCTCACCCAGTGCATGCTGTACCCCTTCCATGTGCATGTGACAGAGGGTGTCTCCCAGGTCTGAATCAGGCTGTGAGGAAGGGATCTTGCTGGCTATGTTCATTGAGTGACTGCCTGGCCCAGGAGGGCCCAAGGGGTCTTAGGATTTGTGGCTGCAGCACCTGCTCCGTGAGGGTCTCTCTGATGATTGGTAGAGAGGAGGGCACCCCCAGAAGGTGCTGCCTGAATGAAGGCCTCCAACCCCATCAGTGAGGGGCAGCTGGGGCCCTCCTGGGGAAAGTCAAAGGCTGAGCTCCAGGGCAGAAGGACACTGCCCTCAGCTGAGTATCAGTAGGCACCTGGATGTGGGCCATCACAGGGCCATGGCACACACACACTGTCTCCTGCATTGCAGGTGCCCCATCCTCAGGAGGTGAGGAAGATGGGAGGCCAAGGCTGACAACAGGTGAGACCAGACTCCAGGCACTAAGGGCTTGTCTGGGGTGGGACCTGCTTCCCATCCACCAAGCCCTGCCCTCCACAGGCATGTGAGGGACCAAAAACTTGGGGACGACCTCCCTAGGATCACACTGATGGTCAGGATTTTCTTGAAAGGGAGGAGGGTCTGGGCCACTGACATGCCACTAGATCCCTGACCCATGGAGCTCACTGCCTGGGTGAGTTGGCTCTGGGTGTCAGGCTGGGAGTGGGAAATGAGCACCCATGTTGCAGGTGGGGATACTGGGGTGCAGGGCTCTAGGAGTTTCAGGGCTGGAAGGAGGCCAGGGCTGGCCTGTGAGGACTTTGGTTTGACTCTCGGTGGCATTGACCATCACAGGTGTGAGTGCAACTGGTCACAGGGGCTCAGGAGGCTGCCTGCTGGACCAAGGATTTGTGGGCAGCAGTAGGCAACTGTCACATCCCAGGGGAAGAGGAGGTTGGTGATGGGGGCAGCACAGTGTTCTCTGAAAGATGAGCTGTGGGTGTGAGACAGCAGTCAGGGGGACAATGCCTGGGTGTTTTGGCCTGGAACAGTGGCAGGGGGCCTTTGCTCAGCTGTGGAGGGGTTTGGCTGGGAGGTGGGGCTTCTGGTCCTGGAAATGCTGAGAGATGTGCAAGTGTTGCTGAGGGTCATCAAGGGACAGATGTGCGGAAACAGTTAAAATTTGGGGACTGATGGTGTGCTGGCTGAGCCCCTGGGCCTTATGGGGTGGAGGAGTCAACGAGATGAGGAGAAACTAGCCAGGGAGACAGGGAAAGCCATGGGTGCTGATCCCAAGAGTTGATTAAATCTGGGATAAGATGAATATTTTCCAGCTTCCTGCTGAGCCACTGCCCCCGATCACACCCTCCTGGTGTCCTCACTGAGTCCCTGCTTGTCCCTGCTTACCTGACTGTCCGAGGCAGGTGTTTGGTGTTTCCACGCCACGTGGACTGGGGTTGTGAGGGTTACTGGAGGCCACCTTTCAGAGGGCACAATCTGGCAGTGGTCAGATGTGGTCTCCCAGTCTTATGAAACAGGCCCTGCCACAGCCTGCTGGGCTGTTTCCACCACCTACCCCAAGAGGCGTAGGAGGGCCACTCACAGCTGTGAGAGGTGCCTCATTTCAGCTTCTGTTCACACTGTTTCCATCTGGGCCTAAGCTTCCTCCTCCAAGAGATGGTTGTGTCTCTGTGGGTGGATGGTGGGGAGGTCAACAGAAAGAAGAGGGGGCAGGGTCTTAGGACACTATTCTCACTCTGTCAGGCCACAGAGTTCTGTGGAGGGTGGTGTAGGGTCTCAGATTCTAGTGGGCCACAGCCACCTGGCAGCACATCATCTTGCCTGGCTCATCATTCTTTATTGTTGAAAAGTGGACATGTTTAATACTACAGCATAGTAAATCTGGAAACCAAATTCTCCTCTCTTCCTAGGCTTTGTGGCTGTTTTTTGTGAGTTGCAGTTACTTTTTTAGATACCATTTCAGTTTATTTTTAAAGCTGTATTCTTTGTCATAAGTGATCACTAATACCTATGTTTCATTAGCGGTAGGCTCTTGATTTGAGAGAGGATTGTTTAAATGTCTAGAGAATACACATTTTCTATTTTTGCAATTGTTCTCTGCCTCTGTAATGAACCATGCCTTTAACACAGCCAAACAGTTTACAACTCGACCTTTGCGTTCATGTCCTGTTACTCAGAATAAATTTCAGGCACAAAGGAGATCTTAGCCTTTCCCAAAACGTTTGTTGGGGCACGAGTGTGGCATTCTAGATTTTTAGAAATTTGTAGAATCTTTTCAAAACACTTCTTTATTTTCCAAATTATCTAATCATACTGACTTTCCTTTCAGGCTTTTTAGTGTGTTTATTGTTTGCCCTAACTGATATCTTTTGCTTCCTAAGGAAGCAAGATTACTCATTTCTCCCAGGCAGGGATCATTATTCAAGCCAATGTGGTGGCCCAGCCCTTGTATTCCAGCTGATGGTGCCTGAGACAACCTTAATCTTATACAGTAAGGAAAGGAAAATGAAGGTCACCTCTTAAAAGCAGCTGAAGCTGAATTTTTTAAAATTCACTCTTTACGTGGAATCCTTTCCATGTGTTCTTTTAATGTTCACACTCCACTACATTGTTCCTTGATAGCTTTCTTCCTCTTCATTGAGTTGATTCCCAGCAGTAAAATTATCAAATCAGAGTTGTCCTGTCATGCCACATGCATTTCTACATCAATTTTAATGTAATCAGGTGTTCAGCTTACCCAGGACTGCATGTATGGGAAACTATACATACACCCCATGGCTGTGACAGATCCCATTATTTCACCATCCATAAAGTGTGAAGTTGGGTCTTCTATCCTGTTGTTTTTCTCTAACCATTTAATCATGCCTAAAATGTGTCTATGTGACCTGTAATGGAAACATATAAATAGCCACCAGAATAAACAGTCACCAAAAACATAGAATAAGTAAGTCTGGGGAAAAAAAGCACTTTCAAGAGAGCAACTCCAGCTATGTCTACAAGATCTTTGAGCATTTTTTCTATTTCAACATTTTTTGTTTAATATATGCTTTCTCAGTTTGCCTGATTTCTCTACAAAACTAATTGATATTTTCACTTATTAGCCATCTAAGGTTCATAAATATGTATTACATTAACTCAATTTTCTACTTAAAGGGGACTAAATTTCCCCAGTGATACCTTACATTTTTAGATTTGCTAGCTTTGGCACTTGCATTAGTTTTGCTGCACTATGCATATTCAGCTCAGATGTCTGCAAGCTCATGTTTGATATAACAGATCTAGACAGAAAATGATAAACTGGTTATCTCCTTGTCTTGGATGCAGGCTCCGTCTCCTTTTCTCATGTTTTACTACTCTACACTCTTAAATCACATTTTCAAGTAAAGCATAATAGAAAAAAATTGTGTCTTCTTTATTAAGGAAGTAATTCAAATACTAGGTCCTAGTCTCAAGTGTCTCTCAGAGTGACTCCTGTTCTGTTATTGCTCTTGTCAGGTTTCTGCACCTTCCTCTAGGCCCATCTATAAACTTTCTTGTAAAATTCAGTTGTAGCAAACTACCTTGAAAAGTCAGTTTAGCAAGCACACTTCATCCTTGATATCTCAACAGCCTCAATGTTACATCAGGTTTCTCACTGTCCACCGTCTCACAAGTCTGGTTACCCTGGCTGTCCCCAACAAGAATTGGTTTGGTCACTTTAGCCAGAATACCCCTCATCCTTGTTTCCTCTTAGTAAGTGTTCATCCATCAGCCCTTACCCTGCTCCTTGGCTATAAGTTCTTGGTTATCCTTACTGTATTCAGAGTTGAGCACAATTTGTCTCTCAAACTACAAAACCTTACTGCAGTGGTGTCTATACCCATCTTATTATCCTGAATAAAGTGTTTCTTATTATGCTTTAACAAGTATCATGGGGTATTTTTAACATGTTTGACACGTAATTTGTAAATAGTGTTCTTCACAAACAGACAGCCAAAAGTGATCAGCCTTAGCTGGAGATAAAGCAAGGTAAATATCTAGCTGTAGTTTCACTCAGAATTCTGAGTTGTTAGCTCATCTCAATTAATATTCATATTTGCTTCTCTGTGCACATTTTAAATATGAATGGTTTGAATGGAGAGCAGATAAATGGTTAATTTAAGGAAGCTCTTGCATCACCAAGGTGGTCATTGATTTTCGTATTTGAGCTTTGAACATTTCCTTGCCTGAGAACAGGTACCTGGAAATCATTTGTTCATACAACAGTGAGTTGTTGACTGCTTTAGGCCTTGTGACAAATGAAGAAATAATTCAATATAAGATATTCTGCAACAATGATAGTTACATTTTATCTTTATAAAGCTCTGCAACAAAATGGTAATTCAATAGGTCTAGACTTCCCCAACCATGAACATTTTAAAGGTCTTCAGAACTGGCTCTAGACTTGCCCCTAGAGGATAACCTCCAGGACCTTGGAAAATTCTGCCTAATAAGAAGGATTGTCTTAGTCCACTTGAGATCTTGAGCAACACCATATATTTGTTTCTAACCATGTAAGCGGTAGTGAATACCTGTTTTCGTATGCATGGGTCTCTGGGCCACATACTGTATTAGTTTGATCTCTACGGTAGAAATGGCGATTGAGTAGCTAGAGCCAGTCATGTGCCCACTGCATGCCTATGTAACTGAACTCCAACAAAATACTCTGGACACCAAGACTCTGCTTTGATTTCCCTACTTACTAAAACTTTGCACATGTCACATTATGACTGGGAAAATTATGTACTATTTGTGTGACTCCACTGTGACAAGACAACTGGCAGTATGCACTTGGTTTCCTCTGGAAACATCCCTACCTCCTATTTTCTTTCTTAAATCTAATCTGTATCTTTTCTATTTAATAAATTATAACCACAAATGTAACAGCTTTTCTAAGTCTTTTGAGTTTTTCTAGTAAGTCATCAATTCTGAGAGTGGTCAAGGAACTCCTGACAAGGTTGAATCAAAAATGGAATTGTCTGTAATTCCAGCTACTCAGTGCCTGTAATTCCAGCTACTTGGGAGGCTGAAGTATGAGAACTGCTTGAACTTGGGATGTGGAGGTTGCAGGGAGCTCTGATGGTGCCACTGCACTCCAGCCTTGGTGACAAGTAGAGACTTTGTCTTAAAAAAAAAATTCTAAAATGAAAGTATTGAATTGTTGCAGTTATCATTATAGAAAATAAACAATTAATAGTAGGGTTTCATAAATACAATATATGTTGCCTGAATGTCTACTGAATCGCACATGAAATAAGACAGCAGGTGTGCTGTAAACAGTTATTAGATGTAAAGGTTACAAATGGAAATTGGAAATAATAGACCCAACTTCCAAGGAATCAGATCATGGATACAAAATAAATATGTAAAATAAATAAAAACAAATGTTTACAAATCCTAACAGGGAGGCCATTATAGTGGCAGTCCCAATGTTTTACTTTTCTGTGTAAGAAAACCAGAATGCAATAAAAACATAATTAACAAAACTGGAGAGTTAACCTATCAGAAATTCCCAATTAACCTTCAAATAAAATATAATCATTTAAAAAACTACTGTTACAAAATATATATGGCAGCATATATATATGGATATATGGCAAAAGTTCTGCAACAATTTGAGACAATAAATAAGCACTCAAGAAGCTCAATAGACTCCAAGTAACAGAAACTCAAAGAAACAAACTCAAACTTACCTGATAATTAAACTGTCTGAAACAAATACAAAGAGAATCTTGAGGATTTTCAAGGGAAGTAACGGAAGCAGCTAGTCACGTCAAAGGGACCCTGAAAAATAACCAGTGGATTTCTTATCTGAATAACCACTGAATAATCAGTGGCTTTCTTATCTGAAAACTAAGATGATAGAATCAGCAGACTAATATATTCCAAGTGATGTCACAAAAAACTGTCAAACCTAAACCTTATGATCCAACAAATTGTCCATCAAATGTGAGGGACAAATTCTGACATTCCCAGCTAAAAGCTGGGACCTTTTACCAGTAGACTACCCTTTAAGAAATGTCTTATGGAGTACTAAAGGGTGGAATGAACAGACACTCTAAAGCAGTATGAATAAACAAAGATTAAGGTAAAGATAAATACATGAAAAAATATGTAAGATAAACAAATTAACAATGTGCACCTCCACAATTTGTTCTCCAAATATCTTAAACACAAATATATTTAACAAAAAAACTACCGTTAATTTGCGTTTTTGACACACAATGCATAAAAGTATAATTTTGAGAACTCAGTAAGTGAAACAATGGAGTTATGTTATACAGGAGTAAAGGTTTTGTGTGTTACTGAAGGTAAACTAGTATAACTTTAAAAATGTTATAACATTAGAATGTTCAATATAATCATCATAGCAACCACAATTAAACAAACAAGCACAAAAGAGTAACTGGCAGGAAGAAAGCTTTCTACATCAGAGGGTAGAGACTGTGGATTTAGCTACTCTTACCTGAGGCTACAGAATAAGCTATCATGCACCATGAGACAAAGCCCAAGCTGTTCCACCAGGGGGTAAGTGTGGAGAGCCTAAGGCACATAGCATTGCTGCTATTTCACACAATTTTCACTACACCAGGGATGACGAAGTAGAAGAGGCTCATCCAAACTCAGAACCTGATGAAACACTGGAGGCAGAAAGAAGTAGCTATGTGGAGACGCAACTGAAAGAAAGTTGGCACAGGAACTGCTCCAATCCTGTGTCTTTCTTCATGGGTTCCCAGGAGTTTCAGGTTGAAACTATTGTTGACAAAAGGCAAGATAAAAATGAGAATACAGAGTATTTAGTTCAGTGGGAAGGTTATGAAAAACAGGATGACACTTGGGAACCGAGCAGCACCTCATGAACTGTGAAAAATGTATACATGATTTTAATAGATGACAGACTGAAAAACAGAAAAAAACGACATGGACCAAAAGAAGTAGAATTTTTTCAAACAATGCCAGAAGAAGAACTTCCAGATCTACCAAAGCAAATTATTCTAAGAACTCTCCTAAAATGCCAGTGACTGGCAAACACCACAGATCCAAAAACAGCTAGCAAGAACAGATCCAAAAACTGCCAGCAGATCCAAAAACAGATCCAAAAACTGCCAGCAAGAACATTAGGAGAAAGGCAGCTTCACTTTTCTCTGACACAAAGAATATGGAGCTAGTACATTGAACTATCAAGACACTTGCACCTGACAGCCCCTTTAAAAACAAGAAAACTGTGAGCTGCTTTCAGGAACTCAAGAAACTGGACACTGTTGCAGCAGATCAGCAGGACACGGTGGTCTTCAAGGTGACAGAAGGGAAACTCTTCAGGGACAATTTGTCAGGTCCCAGTGCAGAACAGGATGGAATAGAGAACAGGTCCCAATACACGCACTAATGTCTCAGATGTCTGGCTCAGTTCCTGCTTCCATGGCCACAGGCTCAGCTACCAAAAAAGGTGTAGCCAACGGAACAACAGACATGCATCAGTTCCAACAGTGAAAGGTGGGCAAAGAAATGTCACTGATGATGGCAGAGACCAGCCTTTTATTAAGAAGATGTACTTCACCATAAGGCTAACAGAAATTGACAGCACATACAGACACATTGTAGTGAGGAAAGAGGATAGATTCACCCAGATATGCTATCAAGTAGATCAACAGAAAAAAAGTACTGAATACAGAAGTAATTAAACAAATGGTTAATGTTCTGAATAAAGCTGTTGTGGATGACAGCAAGCTCCTGCTTTCAGTGTAGCTGGAAATGTCTTTTGCTGTAGTCTTGATTTTGGGTACTTTGTGATGCACTTAAGGAATGACAGAAACAGAGCAAGCCCTGAAATGGTGGACACCATCAAGCCCTTTGTGAATACCTTTATTCAATTTAAAAAGCCTATTGTCATATCAGTCAATGGCCCTGCCATTGGACTAGGTGCATCCATACTGCCTCTTTGTGATCTCATGTGGGCTGATGAAAACGCTTGTTTCCAAACCCCTTATACGACCTTTTGACAGAGTCCAGATGGCTGTTCTATTGTTATATTTCCAAAAATGATGAGTAAAGCATCTTCCAATGAAATCTTAATTGCTGGGTGAAAGCTGACAGCACAGGAGGCATGTGCCAATGGCCTGGACTCTCAGGTATTTCTGACTGGAAATTTCACCCAAGAGGTTATGATTCAAATTAATTAGCTTGCTTTGTATAATCGAATCGTGCTGGAAGAATGCAAGGCCCTCGTTTGCTGTAATATTAAGATAGAGTTGGTACAGGCCAATGAGAGAGAGTGTGAGGTGCTGAGGAAGATCTGGGGCTCAAGCCCAAGGGATAGAGTCCGTGTTAAAGTATGTTGAAAATAAAATTGATGAGTTTTAATTGTCAGTCTGTCTGTTCAGGACACAAGAATTAAGCTGAACAAAATGCATCATGAGTTGCAAGATGCTGTAATCCATCTTTATAGCCCCAAACAATTTCACCCATAGCTAAGGCTTGGAAACAGAACTGGAAATATCTAAGCTATGTATTTAAGTTATCATGGAACTTAAGTACTGTAACTTTAAAAGAAGTAATAAAGGAGCTTCTTTGCCCAAATGTGATTATTTTATGCACACATAGCCTAAATATAAAAGCAGACTCTTGGGTACTAGACTGTTCTTGCAAGCTCTAATTTGTATCTATGGCTACTACTATATATAAGACCAGAATTTTGTTTTTTTAGATATGGATGACAGAGAATTCTGTAATAATGTTTATTTTTCTTATTTTTATATCCTAGAATACAGAGTCTACTGGGGTATGAGGCAGCCTTAGCTTCCTTCCCACAAAGAAAGACACAGATCTATCAAAGATGGTGCCCTTGACTTTATAGTGGCACAAATGCTTCAGAGACACAAAATTATAAATTAAAAGACTTATCTTTTAGAATAAATATTTCTGACACAAAATTCACTGATGATCATTCTCCTAAACTGTACATATGATTAGAATTTGTGGTGAGATATCACTTTATTTTCTTTTCTTTTATAAATATCTAGTCCTTACCCAGTTAAAAAAGAAAACTTTATGTCTCTAAAGTAAAAGTTGTTGCACCCTATTAGTGAATTATTGAATCATTTTGGTGGAAATATCAACGTTCTAATGTTTGTAATGCACATATTTAGGTGACTTTAGAGTATGTTCTAGTTAATAACTTAAAACTCTAGACACATTATTAAAGGCAAAAACTTCTTTCAAAACAAAGATAAGATCCCTGCACTCTGTATAACATTTAAAATTATCAGTGTCTATTTTTATGAGCACACAGTTTTCTAGAACACTCTACATATTCAGCTACCCAGAAGCTCTCTGCATCCTGTCCTGTGGGTTTTTATGGAGGCTGAATTACATAGGCATAACTGAATAATCCACTGGCCACTGGTGATGAATGTTACCTTTGCCACAGGATCTCTAGGGTGTCGCTTCATCAGCCAAGAATCTCTGCGGATGATGGCACATTTGCAGAAGTTTCTCTTGAGCCTGTTTGTCAAATTTTACCCACCCATCTTGCAGGCTGCACTCAGCTCAAACTATGGGCTTAGGTTTCATTTCGCTATGGATGTGTCAAGCACAGAATGGAGGCAGATGTATGAGTGAGTGATGCTTCAGTCCAGCCACTGCACACAGGTAGACACGTTATCTGGGATGAGGTAAGCAGGTCAGGTGCTGGTACAGGTGACAGCTCCCTGCATATCTTTAGGTGAATCAGACATATCACAGGCTTTCTCTTCTGCAGGCACTGAAGAAGTCGGTGGCATCCAGAAATGTAGAAATGACAGAAACTGCAGAGATCCAAAGATGTCATCACAGCCCTGGCTTGGGAAAGGTTTAGATCTGGGCTCTTTTAAGGGTCAAAGTTCTACTTTCTTTCTTTCTTCTTTATGTTATTTATTTATTTTTCTTTTTTTACTTATCTATGGGATCACTATGGCTTAAATTAGGGTTTTCAAAGGACTCTGTCTCTCTTGACACTGGAAATTAGGATCTTGTCTTTTCTTCACTCTTTCTCTCTTTGATTGTTTTTTATTTATTATGACATGCTATAGAAGAAATATGGTTTGGCCCAGCATGCTTCTGTTGCCTGTAGGGCTATTTCTCAGAAGCAGTAAGATTTTGGCTTAGGAATAACATAATATCTTCCCATGTAAGACCAAAAAAGGGCTAGATATTAGAAAGGCTCTATATATTTATTGATGTATCAGAAAACTTTCCCAGGTCTTATGTTATTTGTTTAAAGTACTGTAATGAAAAAGAAACTTGCACTTTACTGGAACCTCATTCATTGGACATTTCCTATAGGGATAGTAATGGACTTGGAGGGTTGGAGGTTAAAACTGGAAAAGCTGATTACAATGTGACTAGAAGATTCTCTATTTCAAGAAGATGAGAAAAACTGGGACAACAAGATTTGGTTTTGATTGTTTCCAGGAGAATGTTTCTCTGACATTTTGGAGCTGTTTACTCTGGGGTCTTCTGATATGACTGCTAAGAAGGCATGAACAATTTTATGATATTTACAAAGATTTGGGTTGTTTCACAGGACAAAAAAGCCTTGCACACAGGAAACTTCAAACAATGAGTCTTCTCACTCTCAGAAACTATCGAGGTCTTCAATAGTATTGAGAAAGAAAAGCTACATAGTTGTGGTGGATTATTGGTAAAATTTCAACAAACAGAGAAACAGCCTGAAAAATCAGGCTGCAGAAACAAATTTAAGAATTGTACACAATCCTGTGCCCCACATAAATAAACAACAACAAAAAAAGCCCAACTTATTTTGTGTGTTGTTAAGGCATGCCCACAGCTACTCAGATGAAAAAACAAGATCCCACATTAAAATGTTACGTCTTTTGTGGAACCAGAGGGTTTCCAGGAAATAGCCTCTCTCTTTCTCTGGATATGTACACATTGGACTCAATTGTGTTACAAAGGTCACCTTATATTACTAAACATGCTTTAGACTCTGAACCAATTTTCTGTAAATTAGCATTTTAGCCTCTGGTCCCAGGCCAATGTCCTGGGCCATGCTTTCACTTTAGCTCTTGTGTGGCTCAGGGCCAAATTCCTGAGCCAAACTGAGTCATTACTTCAGCTATTAATAGTTCTAGGTGCAAGGTCCCAGAAAAGATGAGTAATGGTTTCTTCAAGACTAGATAGTACATTTTCTTTCTTCTGAGTCCATAAAAATATCAAATTCTTCCTCAAAGTGTGCAACTGACTGTACTCTGCCAGAAGTTAACTTATTAAACATTTGCTATCATCTCACCTTTTGCATTCATAATTTTTAATATTATTGAGATTAAAAAATTATGTGTGATACCTCAAAATAAGAGACTGATACATTCTGGTGCATTAGGGGACTGCAAGGTTTGTTTTTGGTTCATGGACTTGGAAAGAGTTTAATTAAAAAGATCAGAAGGGGCTGGGCATGGTGGCTTATGACTGTAATCCCAGCACTTTGGGAGGCCAATGTGGGCAGATCATGAGGAAACTGCGATTGAGATCATCCTGACTAACATGGTGACACCCCATGTCTACTAAAAATACAAAAAATTAGCCAGGTGTGGTGGTGGGCATCTGCAGTCCCAGCTACTCAGTAGGCTAATGCAGAAGAATGGCATAAACCCCAGAGGTGGAGCTTGCAGTTAGCCAAGACTGCACCACTGCACTCCAGCCTAAGCGACAGAACGAGACACCATCCAAAAAACATATATATATATATATGAATAGGAGTGCACTTCCAAACTATTTATATTCATATCTGAAGCTTGTCCTCTATTTACATCCATATCTGCAGCTTGTCCTCAGGTTTTTGTTTTCTTTTCTTTTTCTTTTTATTTTTTAATTTCTCAAGAACAAACAAAGCTCTGGGCCAGTGTCACATAAAATCCAATAGATTGGCTGCCATCCTTACAAGGTTTAGGAGAAAGAGATGCTGGGAGGCACATTGGCAGTCTCCTTTCACCCTCCACTGTTGAAAATGTTCCCTCTGTCCCAACTGTTTTCAACACAGGATCTAGTCGTCACATGGGACTGAAACAATATCTAAGTTAACTGAAGGTTTCTGGTTAAGACTAAATGACGGTGTTGTGTGAAGGCCTCAAAACTAACTCTAGTTTCTGACAGCCCATCAGATTATTGCCACCAAAAATTCCAGACTTTCTGTTACTTTTTTTTGTCATTGTGTGTCTACTGTGCCTCCTATTTCTTCTTTGTGTGCAATGTTGTGACCTTGAGATACAATCTTACTGGTAAGAGTCAGTCATTAGGAGTGTATTTCAAAGAGTTGCTATTTTCTGATTTTTTTTTTCAAAACAGGAAGAATTCAAAATTGTAGTCTAAAAATTCGTATTTGATAAGGGTCTTTTTGTCTGCTGATGATAGATATTCATAGAACTGTATGGAATGGCATATGTTCAAATAAAATTTCTCTTTTTGGGTGGTTATTTCTCTTTAAAAACCTCAGCACTGCCACTTATATCTAAACAGTTTCTTTCTGAGACACATCTATTTTTCTGCAGAGACACATATTGTGGGGACAGACGATAGAGAATTAACCTTCTTTTTCTAAGTTTTGACTATATAAACCTGAGATTCAGCATTTTCATGAAACATTTTAGATCTTAAAATGCAACCTAGTGAGATGAGGTTTTTCTGTGGGAAGCTTTGCCAGTATTTGCACAAAACCCTTGGTTTTTTAACTCCTGTCTCTCCTATGTCTCTCTAACAGTAAGAAGGCTCTGTGCCCTATCTGTAAACAGAAAATTTCCACTTTCAATAATCGGAAAGAAGGTGCCTTTGAGAGACATATTCTAGCTAAGTGCTGTCTTATGAAAGCCAGCCATACAGGATTTGCATGTTTTGAGGCACAGGTGTTCTTCATCCAGCAGCACTGACATTTAAAGTAAAAGATAATTTTATGTTTCAAACTCAATTAATCTTTTTTCCTGGAATTTCAATGTTTTTCTAGGCCATAGCAATGGAAGCCAGAAATAATATTAAAATTCTTACTCTATACAAGTGACTTGCTCAAATTGAATGACTATATAACCTTTTTTTAGGTTCCCAAGTTGCTTTGGGAATCTTCTAGGTTGGGTAGGCTTAGGAAATCAACAAAGAATCACCAGTGGAGAGCTAAAGCCTGTGCAGGTAAACATTACTTGTCCTGCTGTCTTGCTCCTTTAGAACTGTGGGTGAAGGTGTGGTTTGCATCCATGGGGGATAGCTATGTCAGTCACCACTCTCAGAAAAGACAAGAGGAATGTCAAAACAAGGAACATAGTTACTATCTTATTATTCAGTCAGGGCTACCTCAAAAGGGGGAAAAGGAGTGTGGGATGCTTTCTTTATTTCTTTAGAAACTTCACAAACAATCTGCAGTGTGCACCTCTCTAGATTACATCCTGAAACACAGAAATTTAATTGACCATGAGATTCTGAAAGGAGAAAGTGGCCTATTTATTTATTTATTGCTCAAGGGCATGACAAACTTACCAGCTCCAGGACAGACAGGCCTAGCTTTCTGAGGGAAGTGTTCATTTTAATAGTATTCAACCAGTTGATCTTTTCTTCAGATGGCAAAGAAAAGAGTGTGAAATTTTTTTGTGCGGAAGCTTACTTTGACTTGGGAGACAATACAGATCTTTCTAAGCATTATAAAACTGACTGTGTCCTCTTGGTAGTAATATCAGGCAAGTTTCAAGGAGATAAATCATTAAAGTCAGAGACAAACCCCTGAGTAACACTCAAATGTAACTTCTAAATTCCCTACTTGCCACCCCAATTTAGAACCACCAGCAGCCATTTCATCAGCTTGTCTTGTTGTGCCACTAAAGAAATCCCCAACTTCACTGTTGCTCCTGCAGGAAATACTCAATAGACATGATACTAGCAGAGTACAAGTTTTCTTCTCATTGCAGGGACTTAGACAAATAATGAAAAACATACACAAGTGTCCTCTGATGACCCTGGTGGATATACAGAAGCATTTCAAAATCTAACTCAAGTGTTAAGTCCTACCTGAAGAGATGACACATTACTCCTAAGCCAAACCCTAACGGTTGTCCTGAAGCAGGCAGCTTTACAGATAGCTGAGTTATCTGTGGATGAACCACATTTCTTTTATAAAATCTTGAAAAAGGGAGGGTGAAAAGGAAAAAAAAATGTGGAACTGATAACAGAATTCTTTATCATAATAGGAAAGAATGCAGTGCAGAAAACTCGAGTGGAATCTTAGTGATCCTACAGAGGAGTGAAAAAATTAACTAATGAGCATACTGGACAGCTTATAAGGGAACAGGAGAAAACTTCTTAATTACTCTAAACTACTCATAGGAGATTAAAACCACATAAAAATTATTTGGCCTTTTTAAAAATCCTGAGAGAGGCTTTAGTGAAACACATTTTTCTATCTCTCTATTGAGTTCAGACAGAGTTAATCTTAAGAGAAAATTTTATTACCCAAGCAGACCCTGACATTGAAAGAAAGCTGCAAAAGTATGTCATATGTTCAGATAATATTGTCATTCTAACAATGCCCCAAGATGTAACAGCCTTTCTTTCATTTCAGATAACACTAAGAGTCTTTTATTTTAGACAGCTTAGCCAAGGAACTTTGCCTGGGAGCAGTCTGAAGTGATAATTTGCAAGGACTGCTTAGCTTGGCCTAGGAAAGGTCATGAGCTAAAGTAAAGTCTTGGCCTGGGATGCTGGCTCAAGACCAATCAGGGACGAAAGTGATGATTCATATGGGTAGAGCAAACTGTCAAAAACAAAAAGAAAGATTCCAGCTGGTACCCACTAGATCCCAATGGTTTTATGCCCACAGAAAAGAAAGAAATTTTATTTTCTGGAAGCCCTCTGAGTATACAGAAAAAGCATTTCTCCAGGCATTGTTTCCCCATCTGAGTGAGCAGGATGTTTGTACAAGCTTTTATTTGAATGGATGGCAGGTTCCACTATCTGTGTCACTGCAGACACGTTATCCGGCACAACCTTCTGTGCTAGATCTCTTACTGGTGCCCATGCCTTTTTTTTTTGGTCTGATTATTATGTTATGGTGGAATCAGACCCTTATCTGCAGACTGGGGGCCTTCCAGGGACCCTTTCCTTACTGTTTACTTAACGAAAGCTAGCTAAGTTGTCTTTGTCCTCCCTCAGAAATGAAAACTCTAACTGCTCTGAGGAAATCGGGCATTGGTCTTTCTGGATACTTTCTGCTGGAGAAGAGTGTTGTGTAGAAAATAGTAGGTAGGATTCTGCTAAGAGCTGGTTTAAATGTTTGTAGAAGAAAGGCATGTTAATGCATGGTTTTATTTGCATTACATTTTGAAGCGTGATAGATTTTAGGCAAAAAAAAAATTTGGATTACTAGAAAAAGCATATCACAACTAGAAAAGGAGAGTAAGAACAGCTTAAATACTTCAAGACTGCTGACATTGCCAGGTGGCTATATTTATACCTGTTAAGATTTGGTTACATGAGACTTGGGTTTACTTAGCTTTCTTGATTTGATCCTTCAAAACAAAAATTCCATTAGAGGAACCCTGTTTTCTTTTATTACCTGAAAATATGTGTGGAATGCTTGCCCAAAATTAGAATATTGTTCTGGATTTCTCTATTACTCATATCTTTCTGTTTTCCCAGAACTATAGCTGGGCATCACCAGTTGGCTCACAGAAAAAAAAAAAAAAAAAAAAAAAAAAAAAAAAAAAAAAAAAAAAAAAAAAAAACAGGTTAATTAAAATTGTAGGAAAAACTTAAAAACAACTTATCAGTTGAGAAGTCAGTGATAGAGGTGTGATAGGCTGTGAGACATATATCTTTCTTCTAGTCCTGATTTTTTTAAGAATGAATCATGATGAAAGTTAGTTGTTTGCAAAAGACTTGTCTTACACTTATCCATACTATTTTTGTACAGTGCTGTGAGAAATATCTTTGCATGTGCTTTCCTCATTATCTTTTATGAAACTCTATTCTACAAGGAATATTAAATAGAACATTATAAAGCTGAGCCCAGCCACTGGTTTTTACCCTTAGATACATATAATTTGGGTAAACTCCTCTATTTTTGAGGTTCCAAGCACTTGGTTTTCCTGGGCCTGATAGAAAGTGGCTTTTTTTTTTTTTTTTTTTTTTTTTTTTTTACTTACCAGAGGCTAGAAAACCTGCATTGGGATTGCATAGACAAAGTATAATGCCAGTTTTCTCAGGGGGCTTTTATTGGTTCCAGAAGTCAAATTTAATTCATTAAAGAAGACACTCTTCCAGTCAAAGCCTTAGAAGATTAACCAGCTTCTTCCAGCTTCTTCTGTTGGGTTATGTTGCAAGTGAAAATATATTTTTGTTGCACTGATTAAAACAATTATACTGTTGTAAGTTAAGAATAATCACACATAATTTCTGAATTTTAGAGGAACCAGGCACAGAGAAAAAAAAGCATGTTCCAAGTCCTGTTAAGAGGAGTATACCAATCAACAGTGTTAAAAGCTGTAGCTAGTTTAACAGAAAGTGTACTCAACTTTAAAAAGCAAAACAATAATTGGAAATGTTCAAAATAAAGGTAAAGAGATTGCTTCATTCTTCGGTTAGTTTAGTCTATTTTAACATTTGTCCTGCTTGATATTTATAAACATTTTAGCTATTCCTAAGTTCTGTACATTTTTCTGTTATAGAAAATCTGCAGTTGAGAACACCTGGTAAAGTTCTACAGTTACTTATAAGCTGCTATTGTTGAAGAAGATTAAATGTCTGTAAATGACAAAATATCAAGGGTGGTTAGAAATAGAATAGATGAAGACATCTGGTTATTTCTCTGGTTTACAAGAGCTTAACATAATAATTTTAATTAAAATTGATAGCACATATACAGAGATTAAGAACATTAAGAATCTCATGTGGTTGTGTGACATGTTAATATTACTCACAAAAATATATTCTGAAAAAATAAAATATTACCATCAAAATCACATGTATTTAAGTATGTTTTATAATCCTGTTTAACCTTTTCTTTGATTTCCCCAGGGTTCTCTGAGGCTTCCAAAATACAGGGTTCAGAAAATACATTTTGAAATTAATTTTTTTTTTCTGGGAAGCATGTCAAATATTTTAGAGAATTAAGACACTTACTGTTATGAAATCCAATTCCAGATTTCCATAAATCATTCGTTTTGCCAAAATACAATAGGTAGAAATGTTTGAAAGGGCAGAAACATTTTATCAGCCTTTACTATTACATAATAATCTCTTTCAGAAAGACAAATTTTACTCTTGCATTTGTCCCTTCCTAATGTTAACCCTAAACTTAATGAAACCTTATATAATATTATATTTAACCTTAGAAAGTTTGACCATAAAGTGAGATTTTCACAAACTTATTACAACATTTTCACAACCACTTACAAATTTGCTAAAGAGATCAGTGTTTCCATAAATTTTTGTTGTGCTTTCACTTCAATGCTTAATTGCAGAAATAAACATAATACCCTTTTGAATCTAGTTACTAGGTTCACAGAGTTTTCTTTGCCAGATTAATTTTTTACAGTTTTTTTTTCACAACTTTTGCAAACATTTAGCTTTATTTTAGTTAAGTAAAGAGAATCCTTTAGGTAAAATGTACATTTCTCTGCCTTTCTATAATTTATTTTTACTACAAACACATTTTACTCTTCTCCCACACCTGACAATTAAATTTATATTCAGTATTCTCAATTACATATTATAATATTACCTTTTAACAATTAATAACTGGAAGGTAAAACCTGGTGAGTTTATAAAATTTTGGGTTGGGTGCAGATAGATTCTGATTTATTACAACATAGTTAAGGGAGTGGTTATTTTTATACATCTTCAGACCTTAGGTGGTTTTTGTTTTCACAACTCAAAATCACTTGAACTGAAAAGTACAACAGCCTTTATTTCCTTGTAAGCAAAATTTTTATTTCAAGTACCTATTCTTCACTGTTAATTAATTAGATTTATTTAAAAATATACATAACACATATGTAACCACACAGAGAAACAGAAGTTCCAAGAGTTATAAAATTTTATTTTACCAATTTTCCAATTGGATTATTGACCTCTTGCTGAGGCCCTTTAAGAACTGGACTATGAATAGTTTCCAGGGCCTAATAAAAAAGTCTCACTGAGGCTGGCCACAGTGGTCACACCTGTAATCCCAGCACTTTAGGAGGCCCAGTTTGGGGGATCACGAAGTTAAGAGATTGTGGCCAACATGAAACCCTGTCTCTACTAAAAGTACAGAAATTAGCTGGGCATGGTGGTGTGCACTATTAGTCTCAGCTAATCGGGAGGCTGAGGCATGAGAATCATTTGAACCCAGGAAGCAGAGGTTGCAATGATTCAAGGGTGTACCACTGCACTCCAGCCTGGAGACAGAATGTGACCTTGTCTCAATAAAAAAAAAAGAAAGAAAGAGAGAGAGAAAGAAAGAAAGAAAGAAAGAAAGAAGGAAGGAAGGAAGGGAAAGAAAGAAAGGAAAGACAGACAGACAGACAGACAGAAATAAAGAAAGAACAAACGATAGCTGGAAGGAAGAGAAAAATAAGAGACAGATTTTTCAGAGGTATTATTCACTTCTAATTCCAAGGGCTACATAAGAAATGCAGATTTCTCATTTAGTTAAGCTGATTGGTCTTTAAGAATGTTTTTATTAATTTAACCTTATAGAGAATATCAACAGTAATGTCTATTATTTATTTCACTGGTTCACACCACTACCTGTTCACAATCATGTTCAACATCTCAAGTTTCCCCTGCTAGAAAGCCGCTGGGTTCAGATGAGGACAGGCTTTCAAATAGGCTACAGATCCCTTTAGCAGCAAAGCTTGATATTTGAGGAGGTGATTGTAAGTTTGCAAGAGACTTTGTAAAGGAAACAGCAGTCCTGCTATACTGTGTGATGTGCAAACAGTTATGTTATTTTCATGGTTAGCCTGAGGACTTCTGGCACCAACAATGTCACTGATGCAACTGCTCAGCTAAGTTTCTGATACATGGAGATTAAATGCCTTTACTGTGAAAAAACTGAGGGCTTGTGCTTCAAGTAAGGTTTGTTTAGCTGGTTAATTTTTTTTTGAGTACTATGTTCTTAAGCAGTGAGTTTTATCTGCTTTAGTTTCTTCTATGAGGTGGTATAAAAGATAAGCTACTTCTCTGTACTGAGATACCTGCCATCTGAAAAATCAAGTAATGCCCAAGAATCTTCTTAACTGTCAAGAAAAATGGGCTTAATTGATTCATGACCTTGTACGTTGGTCTCTTCTGATAAGACCAGACCCAGGTACTGTACTGAAGTCTGAGAGAACTGAGCTTTAGATTTTGAGACACAATAGTTTTTTTTTTTTTTTTTTTCCAGATAGTTTAGCAGAGCATTAGTGCATTCCCAGGAAGCCCATCAAAATATTACTATTGTTGTCATCTCACCAGTTCACAAACTCGTAACAGTCTGTACTTACCTAAGGTAATACTGGGTTTTTTTTTTTTTTTTCTATGTTTTAGAAGAATAAAGATCACAGACACATTTTAGAGGAGTAAAGAGTACAAAGTTTTAAGAGAAAGTTTAATAAGCAAAAGAAGAAGCTCGATGACAGCAGTGATGTGGTCAAAATTTGTTAACCAATATGAAACCTGGGTTTAGGGTTTTTGCGTGTTGTGAATGGTGAGAAATAGAGATGTAGTCTGTGGGCTGTCTTAAAAAAATGTGTGACTTAGTTCAGCCTGGGGCCTTAGATCCCAGCCCAATCAGAAAGCTTAGCCTGAGACGATGGCCCAATACATATTAGTGGCTAAAGTGAATATTCATAGTGGCTACTCAGCTTAGCCAACAACCTTTCCGAAGCTGAAGTAAAACTGTGGCCTAGGATTTTGTCCAGAACTAATCTGAGGCTGAAGTAATTATTCATAGAGGTGGGGCTCACAATCCAAGAAGAAAAGAAAAGTGTTACCTGGAAGGCACTAGTTCCCACTCTCCCACTCTTTTTATGTTCACAAAAGGAAAAGAAACATTTCTGCAAGTCCACTGATTATAAAATGGACAAAGCCATTTCTATTTCGGGCCTTGTTTACCCATTGGAGTAAGCTTGAAGTTTCTGCAAGTTTCTGAGTGAGCTGGAGGTTTTCCTATCTCTGCAGCTGCAGGCATGTCTTCGATACAACTTTCTGTTCTAGTTCATTTATTGGTGCCTGCAGCTTGAATTTTTATTTCCAGGCGTTTTTTATCTCATGTGAGAATGAGGCACTAACCAGTGGGCTGAAAAGTTTCTGGAGACACTTCTCTTTCTGTCTATAGAAGGCAAGCTAGCTAACTCTCTTCACTATTGGAGGAGGAGAGTCCTGGATTGGAGAGAAGAGAGAAACAGGCTCTAGCATTTAGAAAAATGTTGCTGTTGTTGTTTAATTTCCATTTTACCTCCAGAATTACTTGAATCGTCCAGGTCACATTGGGTGGTAGACCTGGGGACCAATTATTCCTGCTGAGCAATCTGGGAAACACACACTGGATCAAGTGACCTATGTCTCTGGGAACACTTCTACATTCACTGGTCTCTCTCACAGGCTGGACAAGGTTGAAGTGTATTCTTTTTCTGCCTGGGCAATTCCTTTGAAAGTACCCTGGATTGTCACACTAGTAAAAATCATCAGATGCATCTTGGAGATTCTGGATCCTGTAGGCCTGTGAAGTGGCCAGTAATGCCTTTTTCATTCTCTTGTGACTCTCTTCTACTCTCTAGGTCTCCTCTTTCCAGTTCGTGTTTTAAAAGACCAAAAAAGCCACCACAGGAGGTTTTCCAAAGTGATATCTGATCCCATGGCCTGCTTCTATAGTTTTGTTGTGATATTAGAGGATGGTTGAGAAATAAACTAGTATTTTAACATTGTCTATCCATTGATTGAATTAGGACATAGAGAGGTATGTTTTGCTAAAGCTTCTCACGCCATTCCAAAGAGCCCAAGAGATTTTTTTTCTGGTTTGTGATTCAACAAGGCGAGTTTAGAATAATTAAGAAGGCTTATTCTGGTTTTTTGGAAACCTGCTGATATGGACAGTACAAAGCGTTTTCATTTCTATTCATCTATGGGTTTACTAAGGCTTCAATTAGGGTTTTCAAACAGCACTGTTTTTCTTTCTGTTGGAAATAGTAATTCTGTCTTTTTTTTAACCCATTTTCATCTTTCACCTGTGTTTACTTTTTGGCTGACTATAGGATGCCAGTTTTTTATCTTCAGATTTCTTTGCTGCCTGTAGTGCTGCCTGTCTGGAGTGCTGCCTGTTTTTCAGCAGTAGTTAAAATGTGGCTTAATAGTTGCACTGCATTTTTGTACATAAGGTGAAACAGTCGGTTTGAATTTTGGAAAACCTGTGTATGCCTATCAGGGTCATCAGGGAACTGTCTCAGTCCAGCTTTATGTGTATAAGTTTACTTCAATGAGAAGGAAATTTAAACCTTAGTAGCACCAAGTTCATTGTGCATTTGTTATAGGGGCAACAGCAAAGTTGGAGGCTTCCTGGGATTGCACAACCAAAGGCATTTTTATATCACTATTCTGACCCCCAGAAAAAGGAGGCAGACAGGGCACTCAGAAATTGCATTTGATGGTTCTGTAGATATTTCTCTCTTTAACTTTGGAAAATTATGTATTGTAGACTTACCTTGTATGGTTCCCAAAGGCGTGGGGGAAATTTTACAATTTTTACAAAATCTAGGTTTTTTTTTGAAGAGTAGAAAGACCTAGTTTTTAGATATTATTGAAATTATGCTTCTTTGAGAAGTCCAGGCCCCCTGTCAGGAACGTGGCCATCTTGTTGTCAATTGAATATTATTACTGTTTTTAAATTTAGAGACTCAGGGTCAATTGAGTTCCAGTGCTTCCAAGTGCATTCAAGGGAGTACAGTCTATAGATGCTTTGTTGCCATCTAGAAACAGAGGGGAAACAGGGCATCATTCAGATGTCTTCCTACTTTTTGTGTTACCCAGCATAAATAGAAGGTGTTAGACTATCCTTTTTCATCTTTTTCCTCTGTCTCATATGTGCCCCAAAACTGTCATAGCTGCTGCTCATAAATGCAAGCATAGCCTTGACTCATAAATCTGGAGGAGCTAGTCAGCAGCAATAGCAACACTCACCTGTGAAAATCCTAGCTTTCTGCCATGCTTTTGTCCTACATCCACTGAGCCCCAAAGGCTTGCAAGTTAGGCCAGAGGGCTTGCAAATGTTATGTAGTAGTTAAATTTGTGCAAGACATTTTAACAGAGGAAGTGTCTTCATACTAACTTTGGGTTTCCTAATTATGTTTGCAGTGAAACATCAGAATCTCAGAGAATCAGACAGATTGACTTTCAAACATTTTAAATCCAAAATTATTGCAATGCAGAACAGGCGGCTCAAACTGTAGAAACTGAATGGCTGAATGGCCATTGATTAGATGGGGAACCAAAGAGGCTAAAATCTACACTTTAATATTTTCTTTCTCCCAACAATTAATAGTAGAGGCTGCCTATTTACAGATAGGACATGCGGCCTAATCACTGATAGCAGATTGCAAATGAGAAAAGAATTTGAAAACTTTAAGTTTTGGATAATAGATTGACAAGGCTCCAGGTAGAAAAGAAATCTCATTTCCTTTTTCTTTT
This sequence comes from Pongo pygmaeus, assembly GCF_028885625.2. Classification (NCBI taxonomy): domain Eukaryota; kingdom Metazoa; phylum Chordata; class Mammalia; order Primates; family Hominidae; genus Pongo; species Pongo pygmaeus. Next base: position 30,770,978 of record NC_072397.2, on the reverse strand, counting down.
TTATTTTTTTAATTTTTTTTTTTTTTATTATACTTTAACTTTTAGGGTACATGTGCACAACATGCAGGTTAGTTACATATGTATACATGTCCTTTGCCCACTTTTTGATGGGGTCGTTTGTTTGTAGGCACCTGATTTTCCAGGTGCCGTCTGTCACCCCTTTCTTTGACTAGGAAAGGGAACTCCCGACCCCTTGTGCTTCCCGAGTGAGGCAATGCCTCACCCTTCTTCAGCTCGCGCATGGTGCGCGCACCCACTGACCTGCGCCCACTGTCTGGCACTCTTTAATGAGATGAACACGCTACCTCAGATGGAAATGCAGAAATCACCCGTCTTCTGCGTCGCTCACGCTGGGAGCTGTAGACCAGAGCTGTTCCTATTCGGCCATCTTGGCTCCTCCTCCCTTTTCAACTTTCAAAACAGAAAGCAAAAAAAAAAAAAACAACAGGCTGAGTGTGATGGCTTACACCTGTAATTCCAGTACTTTGGGAGGCCAAGGTGGGAGAATTGTTCAAGCCAAAGTGTTTGAAGCTGCAGTGAGCTATGATTGCACAAGCACATTCCCACCTGGGAAACAGAACAAGGCCCTGTCTCAAAAAGCAACAACAAAAAATCAATGATCATAATGTTTTCAAGACTAAATTTAACCAAGGTGCAAGAATTAGACATGAAAAATTACAAAATACTGCTGAAATAAATTCCAGAAACCTTAAGTAAATGTAAAGACACTCAATGTTTCTGGATTAAAAGATTATTTTTTTATGTGACAATACTGCACGAAGCAATCTACAAATTCATTGTAATTCCTAAGAAAATACCAAAGTCTTTTCGGTAGAAACGGGCAAGCCAGTTCTAACATTCATATAAACTTCAAGGGATCCTGAATAGCCAAAATGTTCTTGACAACAAAAAGCAACTTGGAGGCTCACACTTCTCAATTTTAAATATTACTGCTAAGCAGCAGTAATCAATACAGCATAATATTGGCATAAGGACATACAAAGAGGTCAATGGAACTGAATGTTAAATCCAGCAATATCTCCATGTTCAATTGATTTTTGACATGTAGCCAAGATCAGTAAATTCAACAAATGCTGTTACACGACTATCACATTGAGACAAAGAAATTGTACTCTTTTCTCACAACAGAAAATAAAATTAACTCAAAATGGTTCAAAGCCTATGTAGTAGAGGTAAAAACATAAAGTCTAGAAGGAAACATAAGGGTAAATCTTCATAACCTTGGACTTAGCAGTGGTTTCTTAGATCTGATACCAAAAGTGCAGGCAACTAAAGAAGAATTTTCTCAAAATTAAATATTTTTTTGCATTAAAAGACACTATCAAGAAAGTGAAAAGACATGGTACAGAAAGGAAGGTTTGCATGTTATGTATGTAACAACAGTCTGTTATCCACCATATATGAAGAACTTGCATACCTCAGCAACAACAACAAAAAAATCCAATTACAAAATGGAGAAATAGTTGACCACACAATTCACCAGAAAGACAAGCATGTGGAAAACAAGCATGTGGAAAAAAAGGATGAACAGTAAAATATATAAGTTTTACTCCACGAAGTGTTTCATACATTAGCTTTTCTCATAGTCATGCGATTCTGTGTGGTACAATTAGTCCTGTCCAGCTCCACCTGAGGAGCAGTTAAGGTAACAATACTCCTGGGGAGCAAGTTTCCTTAGATGAGAAAAAATATCTGGCAGGAAATAATATTCTGAAATGAAAACTTTCCTGCTGTACTAAAGTTTCCAATAAAGGTGACTATCTGTCCCTCAGCCTCCATGGGCCCAAAATTTATCATCCAGCAGGAAGTAAGAAGGGAAGTCATTAAGTTAAGGGGGTACATGGATACACTAATGCCCCATTCCCATACCAAAACTTACAAAATTACATAGCCTCACAGCATTTCAATATTTAAATATTAATAATTCATCTGCTTAAATAACTAAGCTTACTTTGTTTACTTCACACTGTACAGTTAAGGAGGTTTACAAATATTTATATACATTGTCATGGTGTGTGCTAGGACATTTTTGTCAGTTAAATATACTGACGGACTACATAAAATGTAAGTATTCAAACTTAACATAACTTGGAACTAATAACATAGAGAAGACAGCAAGGTAATAGTCTGTCCAATAAATTCTTATGTAATTTCAATAATTACTTGTGTTATTTGTCTTCAGCACTGAGATTTTTTCTTTACTAATTATCCCAACATGGACTTTCATTTCATTAACTATTATTTCCTTGATTTATAAATTGAGAGTGATCTCATCAATTATCTAACAAATAATGATTTTTTTTACCTTTAGAAATAGCATATTATCAGCTTTTCTACAGTTAGACAGCACAAGCTCTGACTTTAAAGTCTTAGCTGGACAAAGCCTTGGAAAATTAGATAAGGGTGGGCACTGTGTGAATAGGTTGAGAGATTGCACATAAAATTCCTGAGAAACCTAAGAGCCTGTGTTCCTACAATTGAAAGCCAACGAGACTGCAGGCAGTTGAGTGGACTGAATGAGTAAGGGAAACAGGTAGGAGAACTTGGGGTCTGCAGCCATGGTGAGGTCTATGGTTCTTGTTCTAAGGTCAGTGGGAAACCATGGGCAAAATTAAATCAGGAGAGTGACAGGAAGAAATTTATGTTTGTAAATGAATATTTTGCCATTACCATTTCCAATACTAACCCTGTATTTCCTGATGTAATAGTTATGTGGTGGTACCCTTGGAGAGTGTCTCCACTTTTTGTAAAACCCACTGAGATACTTTGCATAAAGCTTCAAATCTGGCACAGCAGAAACCACCGGGGATTCTGTGAGAAAAGATTAAAGTATACTAACAGCTATTGGAAGTTTCCTAGAAGTATGAAATTATTGACAAGTAAACTACTTTTAATAAAAACAACCATGTCAATACCTTGTCACTAATGCAGAGACCACAACATCAAACGTCATTATAGAGGCCAAATCCCCACCAAATCCAGCTCAGTGGAAGCTGTGAAACCAAGTGGCCCTGTAAGAGTAGGAATCTTACGTCAGTATTACAGGTGTTACATCTTTATGATGAATGTTACATCAGTAATTATGGGTGTTGCATCAGTATTATGGTTGTTCTATTTGTATTACAAATGTTGTATTAGTATTACCAGTGTTAGTATTACAGGTGTTACATCAGTATTACAGTTGTTATATTTGTATTGCAGGATGATATATTGGAATTCTGAATGGTATATTGGTATTGTGTTACAGTTGTATTACAGGTGTCAGGACAGCATTACAAGTGTTACATAAGTGTAACACTTATGTAACATTATGAAACATTATGGATGTTTCATTTGCATTGTGGTTTGTATATTGGTATTATGAGAGTTACAATTGTATTATGGGTCTTAGATCAGTATTACGAATGTTCTATTTGTATTTTGGATGCTACATTGGTATTGTAAGTGTTTTATTGCTGTTACCAGCGTTACAGTGGTATTATGGGTGTTATCTCAGTATTTCAGGTGTTACATTAGTATTACAAAAGTCACATCTGTATTATGGGTGATATATTTGTTTATGGATGTTATATTTCTATTACGGATGTTATATGCTGAATGATACATTTATGTTACGAGGCCACGGTGTGGACCTGGCATTGTGGCCACCACACCTTGGGTGAGGAAGGACGCTGGAGTGCACTGAAGTCATGGGATATTTTTTATGTTTAATTTTCCACACGAAGCCCTTCTACTGGCTCCCTGATCCTCAGCAGTCAGAGTAAAGTTTTCACTTACCCCCTCCTCCGGTGGTCCCGGAGCGAGGCGGTGTTGCTCTGGTCTGTGCTGAGAAGAACACAGCCCTCGCCCTCCCGCGGCATGGGCTGAACACGCGGGCGCTCCCAGGGTCAGAGAAGGCGGACTCACGCTCCCCATGCTGGCCTCGGGAAGAACTGCAGGACCATCATGCTCAAGGTGAGGCAGCCGTGCACCCCCTCCTGGCTGGCCTGCGGCACCAAATAGAAGGAGAGTTCAGATTGTTCAGTGCCATCATTTTGGAAATTCAAACGGAAATGTTGCCTATTATCCTGTTTTTTAAAATTATTATTTATTTTAGGTCCAGGGGTACATGTGAAGCTTTGTTATGCAGGTAAACTCATGTCATGGGGGTTTGTTTTACAAATTATTTTATCACCCAGGTATTAAGTGTAGTACTTAATAGGTATTTTTCCTGCTGGTCTCTCTTTTCCCACCTTCCACCCTCAAGTAGATCCCATGTCTATGGTTCCTTTCTTTGTGTTCATGAGTTGTCATCATTTAGCTCCCACTTCTAGTGAAAATATGTGGTATTTGGTTTACTGTTCTTACATTAGTCTGCTAAAGATTATATCCTCCAGTTCCATCCATGTTCCCTCAAAAGGCATAATTGTATTCTTTTTTTTATGGCTGCAGGGTATTCCTTGTGGGTATGTAGCACAATTTCATTAATCCAATCAGTCATAAATGGGCATTTAGATTAATTCCATGTCTTCTGTTGTGAATAGTCTGCAGTGAACATTTGTATTCATGTGTCTTTATGGTAGAGTGATTTATATTCCTCTGGGTACATATCCAGTAATGGGATTGCTGGGTTGAACAGTAGTTCTACTTTCCAATCTTTGAGGAATCACCCTACTACTTTCCACAACAGTTGAACTAATTTACATTCCTACCAACAGTGCATAATTATTCCTTGGTCTCTATAACTTCGCCTGCATCTGTTATTTTACTTTATGATAATAGCCATTCTGACAGATATGAGAAGGTATCTCATTGTTCTTTTGATTTGCATTTCTTTAATAATCAATAATATCGAGCCTTTTAAAATAAGTTTATTGGCCACCTGCATGTCTTCTGAAAAGTGTCTGTTCACATTCTCAAAAGAAGACATTTATGCAGCCAACAGACACGTGAAAAAATGCTCATCAGCACTGGTCATTAGAGAAATGACCCTTAAGCCCTCACCTACATTGGGTATTTTTCTTATGCTATCTCTACACTATCCCACCACCCGCCACCATGCGATGTTTCTCTCCTTGTGTCTATCTGTTCTCACTGTTCAACTCCCACTTAAAAATGAGAACATGTGGTGTTTGGTTTTCTATTTTTGTAATAGTTTGCTGAAAATGATGGTTTCCAGCTTCATTCATGCCCTTGCAAAAGACATGAACTCATCCATTTTTACAGCTACTGTGAATAGTGCTGTGATAAACATACGTGTGCATGTGTCTTACAGTAGAATGATTTATAGTTCTTTGGTTATATGCCCAGTAATGGGATTGCTGTTTCAAACGGTATTTCTAGTTCTAGATCCTTGAAGAATCGCCACACTGTCTTCCACAAGGGTTAAATAATTAACACTCTCAACACTGTAAAAGCCTCCCTGTTTCTCCATATTTTCTCCAGCATAAGCTGTTTTCTGACTTTTTAATGATTGCCATTCTAACTGGCATGAGATGGTATCTCACTGTGGTTTTGATTTGTATTTCTCAAATAATGAGTGATGATGAGCATTTTTTCATGTTTGTTGGCTGCATCAAAGTCTTCTTTTGAGAAGTGTCTGTTCATATCCTTTGCCCACTGTTTGATGAGGTGGTTTTTTTCTTGGAAACTTGTTTAAGTTCCCGGTAGATTCAGGATATTAGCCTTGTTTCAGATAGATAGATTGCAAGATTTTTCACCCATTCTGTAGGTTTTCTGTTCACACCGATGATCATTTATTTTGCTGTGCAGAAGCTGTTTAGTTTAATTAGATTCCATTTATCAATTTTGGCTTTTATTGCCATTGCTTTTGGTGTTTAAACAGGAAGTATTTGCACACGCCTATGTTCTGAATGGTATTGCCTAGGTTTTCATCTAGGAATTTAATGGTTTTAATTCTTATCTTTAAGTCTTTAATCCATCTTCAGTTGATTTTTGCATGAGATGTAAGGAAGGGGTCCAGTTTCAGTTTTTTACATGTGGCTAGCCAGTTTTCCCAACACAACTTCTTAGAGGGAAAATCCTTTCCCCATTGCTTGCTTGTTTCAGGATTGCCAAAGATCAGACGGTAGTAGATGTGTGGTATTATTTCTGAGGCCACTGTTCTGTTGCATTGATCTATGTATCTGTTTTGGTACAAGTACCATGCTCTTTTGCCTCCTGTAGAAATATAATGTAGTTTGAAGTCAGGTAACATGATGCCTTCAGCTTTGTTCTTTTTTCTTCAGATTGTCTTGGCTATGCAGGCCCTTTTTTGGTTCCATATGAACTTTAAAGTAGTTTTTTTTTTTTTTTTTCCAATTCTGTGAAGAAAATTAATGGTAACTTGATGGGGATACCAATGAATCTATAAATTGTTTTGGGCAGTGTGGCCATTTTTACAATATTGATTCTTCCTATCCATGAGCATGGAAGCTTTTTTCATTTCTTTATGTCCTCTCTTGTTTCCTTGAGCAATGGCTTGAAGTTCTCGTTGAATAGGTTCTTCTCATCCCTTGTAAGTTGTATTCCTAGATATTTTATTCTCTTAGTAGCAATTGTGAATGGGAGTTTACTCATGATTTGGCTTTCTGTTTCTCTTATTGTGTGTAGGAATGCTTGTGATTTTTACACATTGATTTTGAAACTTGAGGGTTAGCTGAAGTTGCTTACCAGCTTAAGGAGATTTTGTGCTGAGATGATAGATTTTCTAAGTATACAATCATGTCATCTGCAAACAGAGACATTTGACTTCCTCTCTTTCAATTTGAATACGCTTTATTTCTTTCTCTTGCCTGATTGCCCTGGCCAGAAACTTCAATACTACATTGAATAAGAGTGGAAAGAGAGTGAATCCCTGTCATCTACTGGTTTTCAAAGGGAATGCTTCCAGTTTTTGCCCATTCAGTATGATATTGGCGGTGGGTTTGTCATAAATAGCTCTTATTATTTAGAGATACATTCCATTCATATTTAGTTGAGAGTTTTTACCATAAACAGGTGTTGAATTTTGATGAAGGCCTTTTCTGCATCTATTGAGACAATCATGTGGTTTTTGTCTTTGTTTCTGCTTATGTGATGCATTAGGTTTATTGATTTGCATATGTTGAACCAGCTTTGCATCCCAGGGATAAACCTGACATGATCGTGGTGGATAAGCTTTATGATGTGCTACTGAATTCAGTTTGCCAGTATTTTATTGATCAGGGATATCGGCCTGAAATTTTCTTTTGTGGTGTGTCTCTGCCAAGTTTAAGCATCAGGATGATGCTGGCCCATAAAATGATTTAGGGAGGATTTCCTCTTTTTGTATTGTTTGTAATAATGTCAGAATAAATGGTACCTGCTCCTCTTTGTATCTCTGGTAGAGTTCAGCTATGACTCTGTCTGGTCCTGGATTTTCTTTGTTGGTAGGCTATCAGTTATTGCCTCAATTGCAGAACTTGTAAATGGTCTATTCATGGATTTAACTTCTTCCTGGTTTAGACTTGGGAGGGTGTATGTGTCCAAGAATTTATCCATTTCCTTTAGATTTTCTAGTTTATTTGTGTAGAGCTGTTTATAGTATTATCTGATGGTAGTTTGTATTTCTGTAGAATCATTGGTGATATTCTCTTATCTTTTTATTGCATCTATTTTATTTTTATCACTTCTTTATGAGTCTAACTAGTGGTCTATATATTTTGTTGATATTTTCAAAAAAACAGCTTGTGGATTTATTGATTTTTGAAAGGATTTTTTGTCTCTATCTCCTTCAGTTCTGCTCTGATTTCAGTTATTTCTTGTCTTCTGTTAGGTTTTTAATTCATTTGCTGTTGCTTCACTTGTTCTTTTAATTTTGATGTTAGGGAGTCAATTTTAGATCTTTCCTGCTTTCTTTTGTGGGCATTTAGTGCTATCAATTTTTCTCTGCACACTGCTTTAAATGTATCTGTCCCAAAGATTGTGATACATTGTGTCTTCATTCTCATTGGTTTCAAAAAACATCTTTATTTCTGCCTTATTTCGTCCCAGCAGTGGTTTAGGAGCAGGCTGTTCAGTTTCTATGTAGTTGTGTCATTTTGAGTGAGTTTCTTAATCCTCAATTCTAATTTGATTGCTCTGTGGTCTAGGAGGATCTTTTATTAATAATTTTCATTTTTTTGCATTTGTTGAGGAGTGTTTTACTTCCAATTATGTAGTCAAATTTTGAATACACGTTATGTGGCACCTAGAAGAATGCAGATTCTGTTGATTTGGGGTGGATAGTTCTGCAGATGTCTATTAGGTTTACTTAGTCCACAGCTGAGTTCAAGTCCTGAATATCCTTGTTAATTTTCTGTCTCATTGTTTGCTGCTTCTTGTTTTCTCTGGAAGCTGCATCCTCAAGGGGCAACTGTCTGATGCCAGTCAGTGCTCTACTGTATGAGGTGTCTGTCAGCCCCTACTGGGAGGTGTCTCCAAGTCATAAAACACAGATGTCAGGGATCCACTTGTGAAGGCAGTCTGACCATTAGCAGAGCTGGAAAGCTGTGATGGGAGGTCGGCTGCTCTCTTCAGAGTCATCAGACAGGGATGTTGAAGTCTGCTGAAGCTGCATCTATAACTGCGCCTTCCCCCAGGTGCTCCTGTCACAGGGAGATGGGGGTTTTATTTATAAGCCCCTGCCTGGGCTACAGCCATATTTTCAAAAATGCCCTACCCAGAGAGAGAGGAAAAATATGGCAGTCTAACCATATCAGCCTTGCTGAGCTGCAGTTGGCTCCACTCAGTTCAAACTTCCCTGTGGCTTTGTTTACATCATGACGGTAAAACGGCCTACTCAAGCCTCAGCAATGGCGGATTCCCCTTCCCCCACCAAGTTTGAGTGTCCCAGGTGGATCTCAGACTGCTGCTGTGCTGGCACTGAGAATTTCAAGCCAGTGAACCTTAGTTTGCTTCCCTCCATGAGGGGTGGCATCCACTGAGCAGACCACTTGGCTGCTTGTTCCCAGCACACCTATCCAGGGGAGTGAACAATTCTGTCTCCTTAGCATTCCAGGCACCACCACAGTATGGAAACAAACAAAACAAAACAAACACAACAACAAAAAAACACCCCTTCAGCTAGTTCAGTGTTTGTTCTTACAGCTGCCCAGTTTTGTGCTTGAAACACATGGCCCTCATAGGGTAGGCACAAAAGGGAATCTCCTGCCTGCAGGTTGTGAACACCCTAGGAGAAGCGCATTTCTGGAATGGGGCACGTGGCTAAGTCCCTCACAGCTTCCCTTGCATAAATGAGAAAATTTCCCAATCCTTTGGGCTTCCTGGGTAAGGTGACGCCCCAACCTGCTTCAGCTCACACTCCGTGGGCTGTACCCATTGTCCAACCAGTCCGAATAAGATGAACAGTGTACCTCAGTTGGAAATGCAGGAGTCACTCACCTTCTGCATTGATCTCTCTGGGAGCTGCAGTCTGGAGCTGTTTTACTCAGCCATCTTGCCAGCAATTCCGCCTCCTTTTTTTTTATATTAATGGTGAAGGAGGTATTAGCTGGAAATGTAAAACTATGCAAATTCTAGAAAAAAAAGCAAAAAGATATCTATGTGATCTTGGGTTTGGTCATAAATTTTAACTAATGACACCAAAGCTGATCAGTAATGGTAAAAATAATTAATAATTTAAGTTTTCTCATATTAAAAGTTTATAGTCTGAGGAAAATCGTGTTCAGGAAAGAAAAAGATAAGCAACAGACTGAAAATAAATATCTGCAAAATACAGATCTAAGCAAGAACGTTCACTGAAAATACACAAATCTTGAAACTCAAAAATAAAACAGACTACCCAATTAACAATGGGTAAAGAGCTGAACTCACCAATGAAAATACACAGATGGCAAGCAAACAAAAAGACGCTCAAACTCATATATCTTTAAGGGACTGAAAATTACAAAAATGAATTAGCAAGGACAATCTACATTTGCTGGAACTGCTCAACCATTTTTAAGGCATGACAAATGATTTGCAGGAGGAAAAACAGGAATTCATTCATTGCTTGTGCAAGGCACCATGGTGCCGAAAAAAAAAGAACTCTTTCAAATTCTCGAATTAATCTGAAAGCCTGTTTCTCTCCTTTAACACAAACAGAAGGAGCTATCTTGTCTACCTTTTGATGACAGCCCTGAGATCCAATATAATCTGTGCATCTGTCAGCAGCAGTTGGGATCCAGGCAGAAAACAGATGAGCCCCACAGTCAAAGTCATCTAAAAACTTTTTAATGAAGACTGACTTATGAGAGGGCAGCCAAGATGGCCAAATAGGAACAGCTCCAGTCTACAGCTCCCAGCGTGAGCAATGCAGAAGATGGGTGATTTCTGCATTTCCATATGAGGTACCGGGTTCATCTCACTAGGGAGTGCCAGACAGTGGGCACAGGACAGTGGGTGCAGCACACCGTGCGTGAGCCGAAGCACGGTGAGGCATTGCCTCACTTGGGAAGTGGAAGGGGTCAGGGAGTTCCGTTTCCTAGTCAAAGAAAGGGGTGACAGATGGCACCTGGAAAATCGGGTCACTCCTACGCGAATACTGCGCTTTTCCGACAGGCATAAAAAATGGCGCACCAGGAGATTATATCCCGCACCTGGCTCAGAGGGCCCTATGCCCACGGAGTCTTGCTGATTGCCAGCACAGCAGTCTGAGATCAAACTGCAAGGCAGCAGTGAGGCTGGGGGAGGGGCGCCTGCCATTACCCAGGCTTGCTTAGGTAAACAAAGCTGCCAGGAAGCTCAAACTGGGTGGAACTCACCACAGCTCAAGGAGGCCTGCCTGCCTCTGTAGGCTCCACCTCTGGGGGCAGCGCACAGACAAACAAAAAGACAACAGTAACCTCTGCAGACTTAAACGTCCCTGTCTGACAGCTTTGAAGAGAGCAGTGGTTCTCCCAGCATGCAGCTCAAGATCTGAGAACGGGCAGACTGCCTCCGCAAGTGGGTCCCTGACCCCCGACCCCCAAGCAGCCTAACTGGGAGGCACCCCCCAGGAGGGGCAGAATGACACCTCACACGGCTGGGTACTCCTCTGAGACAAAACTTCCAGAGGAACAATCAGACAGCAGCATTCATGGTTCACAAAAATCTGCTGTTCTGCAGCCACCGCTGCTGTTACCCAGGCAAACAGGGTCTGGAGTGGACCTCTAGGAAACTCCAACAGACCTGCAGCTGAGGGTCCTGTCTGTTAGAAGGAAAACTAACAAACAGAAAGGACATCCACACTAAAAACCCATCTATACATCACCATCATCAAAGACCAAAAGTAGATAAAACCACGAAGATGGGGAAAAAAGAGAGCAGAAAAACTGGAAACTCTAAAAAGCAGAGAACCTCTCCTCCTTCAAAGGAAAGCAGTTCCTCAACAGCAATGGAACAAAGCTGGACGGAGAATGACATTGACGAGTTGAGAGAAGAAGGCTTCAGATTATCAAACTACTCCGATCTAGGGGAGGAAATTCAAACCAAAGACAAAGAAGTTAGAAACTTTGAAAAAAATTTAGATGAATATAGAACTAGAATAACTAAAACAGAGAAGTGCTTAAAGGAGCTGATGGAGTTGAAAGCCAAGGCTTGAGAATGACAAGAAGAATACAGAAGCCTCAGGAGCAGATGCGATCAACTAGAAGAAAGGGTATCAGTGATGGAAGATGAAATGAATGAAATGAAGCAAGAAGGGAAGTTTAAAGAAAAAAGAAGAAAAAGAAATGAACAAAGCCTCCAAGAAATATGGGACTATGTGAAAAGACCAAATCTACGTCTGATTGGTGTACCTGAAACTCATGGGGAGAATGGAACTATCATCCAGGAGAACTTCCCCAATCTTGCAAGGCAGACCAACATTCAGATTCAGGAAATATAGGGAATGCCACAAAAATACACCTCGAGTAGAGCAACTCCAAGACACATAATTGTCACATTCACCAAAGTCGAAATTGAAGGAAAAAATGTTACAGGCAGCCAGAGAGAAAGGTCGGGTTACCCACAAAGGGAAGCCCATCAGACTAACAGCGGATCTCTCAGCAGAAACTCTACAAGCCAGAAGAGAGTGAGGGCCAATATTCAACATTCTTAAAGAAAACAATTTTTTCAACCCAGAATTTCATATCCAGCCAAACTAAGCTTCATAAGTGAAGGAGAAATAAAACACATTACAGACAAGCAAATGCTGAGAGATTTTGTCACCACTAGGCCTGCCATACAAGAGCTCCTGTAGGAAGCACTAAACATGGAAAGGAACAACTGGTACCAGCCACTGCAAAATCATGCCAAATTGTAAAGACCATCATGGCTAGGGAGAAACTGCATCAACTAACGAGCAAAATAACCAGCTAACATCATAATGACAGGATCAAATTCACACATAACATTAACTTTAAATGTAAAGGGACTAAATTCTCCAATTCAAAGGCACAGACTGGCAAACTGGATAAAGAGTTAAGACCTATCAGTGTGCTGTATTCAGGAAACCCATCTCACGTGCAGAGACTCACATAGGCTCAAAATAAAAGGATGGAGGACGATCTACCATTCAAATGGAAAACAAAAAAAGGCAGGGGTTGCAATCCTAGTCTCTGATAAAACAGACTTTAAGCCAACAAACATCAAAAGAGACAAAGAAGGCCATTACATAATGGTAAAGGGATCAATTCAACAAGAAGAGCTAACTATCCTAAATATATATGCACCCAATACAGGAGCACCCAGATTCATAAAGCAAGTCCAAAGAGACTTAGACTCCCACACAATAATAATGGGAGACTTCCCCACTGTCAACATTAGAAAGATGACTGAGACAGAAAGTTAACAAGGATACCCAGGAATTGAGCTCAGCTCTACACCAAGTGGCCCTAACAGACATCTACAGAACTCTCCACCACAAATCAACAGATTATACATTTTTTTCAGCACCACACCACACCTATTCCTAAATTGACCACATAGTTGGAAGTACAGCTCTCCTCAGCAAATGTAAAAGGACAGAAATTATAACAAACTGTCTCTCAGACCACAGTGCAATTAAGCCAGAACTCAGGATTAAGAAACTCACTCAAAACCACTTAACTACATGGAAACTGAAAAACCTGCTCCTGAATGGCTACTGGATACATAACGAAATGAAAGCAGAAATAAAGATGTTCTTTGAAACCAACGACAACAAAGACACAACATACTAGAATCTCTGAGACACATTCAAAGCAGTGTGTAGAGGGAAATTTATAGCACTAAATGCCCACAAGAGAAAGCAGGAAAGAACCAAAATTGACACCCTAACATCACAATTAAAAGAACTAGAAAAGAAAGAGCAAACACATTCAAAAGCAACAGAAGGCAAGAAATAACTAAAATCAGAGCAGAACGGAAGGAAATAGAGACACAAAAATTCCTTCAAAAATTAATGAATGCAGAAGCTGGCTTTTTGAAAGGATCAACAAAATTGATAGACCACTAGCAAGACTAATAAAGAGAAAAAGAGAGAAGAATCAAATAGATGCAATAAAAAATGATAAAGGAGATATCACCCCCGATCCCACAGAAATACAAACTACCATCAGAGAATACTACAAACACCTCTATGAAAATAAACTAGAAAATCTAAAAGAAATGGATAAATTCCTTGACACATACACCCTCCCAAGACTAAACCAGGAAAAAGTTGAATCTCTGAATAGACCAATAACAGGCTCTGAAATTTTGGCAATAATCAATAGCTTACCAACCAAAAAGAGTCCAGGACCAGATGGATTCACAGCTAAATTCTACCAGAGGTACAAGGAAGAACTGGTACCATTCCTTCTGAAACTATTCCAATCAACAGAAAAAGAGGGAATCCTCCTTAACTCATTTTATGAGGCCAGCATCATCTTGATATCAAAGCCAGGCAGAGACACAACCAAAAAAGAGAATTTTGGACCAACATCCTTGATGAATATTGATGCAAACATCCTCAATAAAATACTGGCAAACTGAATCCAGCAGCACATCAAAGAGCTTATCCACCATGATCCAATGGGCTCCATCCCTGGGATGCAAGGTTGGTTCAACAAATGCAAATCAATAAATGTAATCCAGCATATAAACAGAATCAAAGACAAAAAGCACATGATTATCTCAATAGATGCAGAAAAGGCCTTTGACAAAATTCAACAACACTTCATGCTAAAAACTCTCAATAAATTAGGTATTGATGGGATGTATCTCAAAATAATAAGAGCTATCTATGACAAACGCACAGCCAATATCATACTGAATGGGCAAAAACTGGAAGCATTCCCTTTGAAAACTGGCAGAAGACAGGGATGCCCTCTCTCACCACTCCTATTCAACATAGTGTTGGAAGTTCTGGCCAGGGCAATTAGGCAGGAGAAGGAAATAAAGGGTATTCAATTAGGAAAAGAGGAAGTCAAATTGTCCCTGTTTGCAGATGACATGATTGTATATCTAGAAAACCCCATTGTCTCAGCCCAAAGTCTCCTTAAGTTGATAAACAACTTCAGCAAAGTTTCAGGATACAAAATCAATGTACAAAAATCACAAGCATTCTTATACACCAATAACAGGCAAACAGAGAGCCAAATAATGAGTGAACTCTCATTCACAATTGCTTCTAAGAGAATAAAATACCCAGGAATCCAACTTACAAGGCATGTGAAGGACCTCTTCAAGGAGAACTACAAACCACTGCTCAATGAAATAAAAGAGGATACAAAGAAATGGAAGAACATTCCATGATCATGGGTAGGAAGAATCAATATCGTGAAAATGGCCATACTGCCCAAGGTAATTTATAGATTCAATGCCATCCTCAACAAGCTACCAATGACTTTCTTCACAGAATTGGAAAAAAGCTACTATAAAGTTCATATGCAACCAAAAAAGAGCCCGCATCGCCAAGTCAATCCTAAGCCAGAAGAACAAAACTGGAGGCATCACGCTACCTGACTTCAAACTATACTATGAGGCTACAGTAACCAAAACAGCATGGTACTGGTACCAAATCAGAGATATAGATCAATGGAACAGAACAGAGCCCTCAGAAATAACGCCGCGTATGTACAACTATCTGATCTTTGACAAACCTGAGAGAAATAAGCAATGGGGAAAGGATTCCCTATTTAATAAATGGTGCTGGGAAAACTGGCTAGCCATATGTAGAAAGCTGAAACTGGATCCCTTCCTTACACCTTATACAAAAATTAATTCAAGATGGAATAAAGACTTAAACGTTAGACCTAAAACCATAAAATCCCTAGAAGATATCCTAGGCATTACCATTCAGGACATAGGCATGGGCAACAACTTCATGTCTAAAACACCAAAAGCAATGGCAACAAAAGCCAAAATTGACAAATGGGATCTAATTAAACTTAAGAGCTTCTGCACAACAAAAGAAACTACCATCAGAGTGAACAGGCAACCTACAAAATGGGAGAAAATTTTGCAACCTACTCATTTGACAAAGAGCTAATATCCCACATCTACAATGAACTCAAACAAATTTACAAGAAAAAAACAAACAACCCCATCAAAAAGTGGACAAAGGATATGAACAGACACTTCTCAAAAGAAGATATTTATGCAGCCAAAAAACACATGAAAAAATGCTCACCATCACTGGCCATCAGAGAAATGCAAATCAAAACCACAATGAGATACCATCTCACACCAGTTAGAATGGCAATCATTAAAAAGTCAGGAAACAACAGGTGCTGGAGAGGATGTGGAGAAATAGCTGGAGAGGATGTGGAGAAATAGGAACACTTTTACACTGTTGATGGGACTGTGAACTAGTTCAACCCTTGTGGAAGTCAGTGTGGCGATTCCTCAGGGATCTAGAACTAGAAATAATATTTGACCCAGCCACCCCATTACTGGGTATATACTCAAAGGAGTATAAATCATGCTGCTATAAAGACACATGTGCACGTATGTTTATTGTGGCACTATGCACAATAGCAAAGACTTGGAACCAACCCAAATGTCCAACAATGATAGACTGGATTAAGAAAATGTGACACATATACACCATGGAATACTATGCAGCCATAAAAAATGATGAGTTCATGTCCTTTGTAGGGACATGAATGAAACTGGAAATCATCATTCTCAGTAAACTATCGCAAGGACAAAAAACCAAACACCACGTGTTCTCACTCATAGGTGGGAATTGAACAACGAGAACACATGGACACAGGAAGGGGAACATCACACTCTGGGGACTGTTGTGGGGTGGAGGGAGTGGGGAGGGATAGCATTAGGAGATACTCCTAATGCTAAATGATGAGTTAACGGGTGTAGCACACCAGCACGGCACATGTATACATATGTAACTAACCTGCACATTGTGCACATGTACCCTACAACTTAAAGTATAATAATAACAATTAAAAAAAAAGATTAATCAGAGGATATGGTATGGGGAGAGGGATTCATATAAGGAGGGGATTTGATAAGGCTAGGGTTGGAGCAATAATGTATAGGGGAACAGTGGATGCTAAAACTCACAGGGGTTCTTTAATAAAAAGTTTTATTGCATCTGCCAAAAAAAAACAGTGACTTACTCAGGTTACACACAAAGGATGGCAGAGTTCCGAGGGATAGTAACAGGACCACACTGTTAGCACTCTTTGGGAATGGAGAATCAGACGAGGGAGAAATTCTCAGCACTGGAGAGATGGAGATGATGCAGAGCACTTGAAACATGTCATCACAGGCACTATGACCTCACTTGGCCTGGAGATGCAGCTGCTAGTCTAGCACCACTGCATGTGGAGGCTGGTGTCCGAACTGGCCAACCCAATCAGCAGGCAGAGGGCAAAAAATGCCTGGATACCACCTAGAGGCAGGTTAGCAGAGTTTAATCCAGAAATTGTAATTCTATAAATCTTCCCAATTTAAGCCACCCTTACAAGTACAAAGCAATTTTATAATACTGACCTAGTATGAATCACTAAGACATGCATGCAGTGTACAATGGCTCATGCCTGTAATCCCAGCAATTTGTGAGGCTGAGGCCAGTGGATCATTTTGGTCAAAAGATTGTGACTAGCCTGGCCAACATGGTGAAAACCTGTCTCTATTAAGTATACAAAAATTTGCTGGGTATGGGGGAGCATTCCTGTAGTGTAAGGTACTTGGGAGGCAGAGGCAGGAGAATTGCTTGAACCCAGGGGGTGGATATAAGGTTTAGGAGATGCATGTTTTCATTTTTATTCTCTTCTAGTTTTTGTTCTTTTAGTAGTAAATAGTCACTCATCTCTTGAACATTTTCATTCAGCATGTATTTGTTTTGTTATTGCCAAAGACTGTGCTTTGACAGACACTAACTCAACCTGAAATTTAAAAAGGAAAATTTACATTTGAATGATGACTTTATAGTGCTGCAAAAGTAAAACCTGGCAGGCTCCTTTAAGTATAGTGTCACAATTTAACTAAGGTCACTAAACACATGTCTGAATCTCTGCAAAAAGACTCAAACTACAGTAACAGAAATTGCCTTCTGCCCTACAGTTGGGGCAGAGGAAGTTTTATGGACCACATTCCATGAAGCAACTCCTTCTAAGATTATCACCCCATTTTTCAGAGGCAACGAAGGACCTAACAACAATCACTCGTCATAGCAATACAGATTTATTTTAAATATGAAAACGTAAGGTAAAAATGGCCAGGCACTTTGGGAGGCCAAGATGAGAGGATTACTTGAGCTCACAAGTTCCAGACCACCTTGGGCAACATGGAAAAAGCCCATTTCTACTAAAAATACAGCAGGGCATTGTGGCTCTGTAATCCCAGCACACTGGGAGACCCTGATGGGCAGACTGTTTGAGGTCAAAAACTTCAGGCTGGGCCAGCCAACATGGTGAAACCCCACCTCTACTAAAACTACAACCATTAGCTGGGCATGGTAGCTAGTGTCTGTAGTCCCAGCTACCTAGGAGGTTGAAGCAGGAGAACCACTTGAACCTAAAGGCAGTGAGCCCAGTTCTTGTCATTACACTCAAGCCTGGGCAACAGAATGAGACTCCATCTTAAAAAATAAAAAAAGATGTGAGGGTCGGTTCCAAATTGGCTGAATGGGAACAGTTCCAGTCTACAGCTCCCAGCATGAGCAATGCAGAAGAGGGGGATTTCTGCACTTCCAGCTGAGGTACTGTGTTCCTCTCACTGGGGTTTGTTGGAAAGTGGGTGCAGGACAGTGGATGCAGCCCACTGAGCATGAGGTGAAGCAGGGGGAGGCATCGCCTCACCCCAGAAGTGCAAGGGGTCAGGGAGTTCCCTTTCCTAGCCAAGGGAAGCTGTGACAGACAGCACCTGGAAAATCGGGTCACTCCTACCCTAATACTGTGCTTTTCCAATGGTCTTAGCAAATGACACACCAAGAGATTATATCCCACACCTGGCTCAGAGGGTCCCATGCCCACAAAGCCTCACTCATTGCTAGCACAGCAGTCTGAGATTGAACCACAAGGCGGCAGCAAGGCTGGGGGAGAGGTGCCCGCCATTGCTGAGGCTTGAGTAGGTACACAAAGTGGCCTGGAAACTCGAACTGGGTGGAGCCAACCACAGCTCAAGGAGGCCTGCCTGCCTCTGTAGACTCCACCTCTGGGGGCAGAGCATAGCTGAACAAAAGGTAGCAGATACCTCTGCAGACTTAAATATAACTGTCTGACAGCTTTGAAGAGAGTAGTGGTTCTCCCAGCATGGAGTCTGAGATCTGAGAATAGACAGACTGCCTCCTCAAGTGGGTCCCTGATCCCTAAGTAGCCTAACTGGGAGACACCCCCCAGGAGGGGCAGATTGACACCTTACACAGCTGGGTATTCCTCTGAGATGAAGCTTTCAGAGGAAAAATCAGGCAGCAACATTTGCTGTTCAGCAATATTCGCTGTTCTGCAGCTTCTGCTGCTGATACCCAGGCAAACAAGGTCTGGAATGGACCTCCAGCACACTTCAACAGACCTGCAGCTGAGGGTCCTGACTGTTAGAAGGAAAACTAACAAACAGAAAGGACATCCACAACAAAACCCCATCTGTACGTCACCATCATCAAAGACCAAAGGTAGACAAAACCACAAAGATAGGGAAAAAACAGAGCAAAAATGCTGAGAATTATAAAAATGAGAGTGCCTCTCCACCTCCAAAAGAACACAGCTTCTCACGAGCAATGGAACAAAGCTGGACAGAGAATGACTCTGACAGCTTAAGACGATATACAGCTTCAGACGATCAAACTTCTCCAAGCTAAAGCAGGAAGTTTAAACCCATCACAAATAAGCTAAAAAACCTTGAAAAAAGATCAGAAGAATGGCTAACTAGAATAACCGGTGTACAGAAGTCCTTAAATGTCCTGACGGAGCTGAAAACCATGGCACACGAACTACGTGATGAATGCACAAACTTCAGTAGCTGATTCGATCAACTGGAAGAAAGGGTATCAGTGATTAAAGATCAAATGAATGAAATGAAGCGAGAAGAGAAGTTTAGGGAAAAAAGAGTAAAAATAAATGAACAAAGCCTCCAAGAAATACGGGACTATGTGAAAAGACCAAATCTACGTCTGATTGGTGTACCTGAAAGTGATGGGGAGAATGGAACCAAGTTGGAAATCACTCTGCAGTATATTATCCAAGAAAACTTCCCCAACCTAGCAAGGAAGGCCAACCTTCAAATTCAGGAGATACAGAGAACGCCACAAGGATACTCCTCGAGAAGAGCAGCTCCAAGACACATAATTGTCAGATTCACCAAAGTTGAAATGAAGGAAAAAATGTTAAGGGCAGCCAGAGAGAAAGGTCCGGTTAACAACAAACGGAAGCCCATCAGGCTAACAGCAGAACTCTTGGCAGAAACTCTACAAGCCAGAAGAGAGTGGGGGCCAATATTCAACATTCTTAAAGAGAAGAATTTTTAACTCAGAATTTCATATCCAGCCAAACTAAGCTTCATAAGTGAAAGAGAAATAAAATACTTTACAGACAAGCAAATGCTGAGAGATTTTGTCACCACCAGGCCTGCCCTACAAGAGCTCCTGAAGGAAGCACTAAACATGGAAAGGAACAAATGGTAGCAGCCACTGCAAAAACATGACAAATTGTAAAGACCATTAATGCTAGGGAGAAACTGCATCAACTAACGAGCAAAATAACCAGGTAACACCATAATGACAGGATGAAATTCACACATAAAAATATTAACCTTAAATGGCAATGGACTAAATGCTGCAATTAAAAGACAAAGACTGGCAAATTGGAAAAAGAGTCAAGACCCATTAGTGTGCTGTATTCAGAAGACCCATCTCATGTGAAGAGACAGACATAGGCTCAAAATAAAGGGATGGAGAAAGATCTACCAAGAAAATGAAAAACAAAAAAAGGCAGAGGTTGCAATCCTAGAGTCTGATAAAACAGACTTTAAACCAACAAAGGTCAAAAGAGACAAAGAAAGCCATTACATAATGGTAAAGGGATCAATTCAACAAGAAGACTAACTAACCTAAATATATATGCACCCAATACAAGAGCACCCACCTTCATAAAGCAAGTCCTCAGAGACCTACGAAGAGACTTAAGACTTTCACACAATAATAATGAGAGACTTTAAAACCCCACTGTTAACATTAGACAGATAAATGAGACAGAAAGTAAACAAGGATATCCAGGAACTGAACTCAGCTCTGCTGAGTGGACCTAATAGACATCTACAGAACTCTCCACCCCACATCAACAGATTATACATTTGTCTCAGCACATCACACTTATTCCAAAATTGACCACACAGTTGGAAGTAAAGCTCTCCTCAGCAAATGTAAAATAACAGAAATTATAACAAACTGTCTCTCAGACCACAGTGCAATCAAACTAGAACTCAGGATTATGAAACTCACTCAAAACCCCTCAAATACATGGAAACTGAACATTCTGCTCCTGAATGACTACTGGGTACATAACGAAATGAAGGCAGAAATAAAGATGTTCTTTGAAACCAATGAGAACAAAGACACATCATACCAGAATCTCTGGGACACATTTAAAGCAGTGTGTAGAGAAAAACTGATAGCACTAAATGCCCACAAGACAATGCAGCAAAGATCCAAAACTGACACCCTAACATTAAAATTAAAAGAATTAGAAAAGCAAGAGCAAACACATTCAAAAGCTAGCAGAAGGCAAGAAATAATTATAATCAGAGCAGAACTGAAGGAGACAGAGACACAAAAAACCCTTCAAAAAATCAATGAATCCAGGAGCTGTTTTTTTGAATAGATCAACAAAATTGATAGACCACTAGTGAGACTAATAAAAAAGAAAAGAGAGAATAATCAAAAAGATGTAATAAAAAATGATAAAGGAGATATCACCTCCGATCCCACAGAAATACAAATTACCACCAGAGAATACTATAAACACCTCTATGCAAATAAACTAGAAAATCTAGAAGAAATGGATAAATTCCTGGACACATATACCCTCCCAAGACTAAACCAGGAAGAAGTTAAATCCCTGAGTAGACCAATAACAGGCTCTAAAACTGAGGTAATAATAGCTTACCAACCAAAAAAAGTCCAGGACCAGATGGATTCACAGCCAAATTCTGCCAGAGGTACAAGGAGGAACTGGTACCCTTCCTACTGAAAGTATTCCAATCAATAGAAAAAGAGGGAATCCTCCCTAATTCATTTTATGAGGCCAGCATCATCCTGATACCAAAGCCGGGCAGAGACACTATCAAAAAAGAGAATTTTAGACCAATATCCTTGATGAACATTGATGCAAAAATCCTCAATAAAATACTGGAAAACTGAATCCAGCAGCACATCAAAAAGCTTATCCACCATAATCAAGTGGGTTTCATCCCTGGGATGCAAGGCTGGTTCAACACACACAAATCAATAAACGTAATCCAACATACAAACAGAACCAAAGACAAAAGCCACATGATTATCTCAATAGATGCAGAAAAGGCCTTTGACAAAATTCAACAGCCCTTCGTGTTAAAAACTCTCAATAAATTATATATTGATGGGACGTATCTCAAAATAATAAGAGCTATTTATGACAAACCCACAGCCAATACCATACTGAATGGGCAAAAACTGGAAGCATTCTCTTTGGAAACTGGCACAAGACAGGGATGCCCTCTCTCACCACTCCTATTCAACATAGTGTTGGAAGTTCTGGCCAGGGCAATCAGGCAGGAGAAAGAAATAAAGGGTATTCAATTAGGAAAAGAGGAAGTCAAATTGTCCCTGTTTGCAGATGACATGATTGTATATCTAGAAAACCCCATTGTCTCAGCCCAAAATCTCCTTAAGCTGATAAGCAACTTCAGCAAAGTTTCAGGATACAAAATCAATGTACAAAAATCACAAGCATTCTTATACACCAATAACAGACAAACAGAGAGCCAAATCATGAGTGAACTCCCATTCACAATTGCTTCAAAGAGAATAAAATACCTAGGAATCCAACTTACAAGGGATGTGTAGGATCTCTTCAAGGAGAAATACAAACCACTGCTCAACAAAATAAAAGAGGACACAAACAAATGGAAGAACATACCATGCTCATGGATAGGAAGAATCAATATCGTGATAATGGCCATACTGCCAATAGTAGTTTAAATACTCAATGCCATCCCCATCAAGCTACCAATGACTTTCTTCACAGAATTGGAAAAATGTACTTTAAAGTTCATATGGAACCAAAAAAGAGCCCGCATTGCCAAGTCAATCCTAGGCCAAAAGAACAAAGCTAGAGGCATCATGCTACCTGACTTCAAACTATACTACAAGGCTACAGTAACCTAAACATCATGGTACTCATACTGAAACAGAGATATAGACAAATGAAACACAACAGAGCCCCCAGAAATAATACCACACATCTACAACCATCTGATCTTTGACAAACCTGACAAAAACAAGCAATGGGGAAATGATTCCCTATTTAATAAATGGTGCTGGCAAAACTGGCTAGCCATATGTAGAAAGCTGAAACTGGATCCCTTCCTTACACCTTATACAAAAATTAATTCAAGATGGATTAAAGACTTAAAAGTTAGACCTAAAACCGTAAAAACCCTAGAAGAAAACCTAGGCAATACCATTCAGGACATAGGCATGGGCAAGGACTTCATTTCTAAAACACCAAAAGCAATGGCAACAAAAACCAAAATTGACAAATGGGATCTAACTAAACTAAAGAGCTTCTGCACAGCAAAAGAAAATAACATCAGAGTGATCAGGCAACTTAAAGAATGGGAGAAAATTTTTGCAATCTACTCATCTGACAAAAGGCTAATATCCAGAATTTATTGACCTCAAATAAATTTACAACAACAACAAAAAAACAACCCCATCAAAAAGTGGGCAAAAAAGTGGCAAAGGTTATGAACAAACACTTCTCAAAAGAAGACATTTATGCAGCCAAAAGACACATGAAAAAATGCTCATCATCACTGGCCATCAGAGAAATGCAAATCAAAACCACAATGAGATACCATCTCACACCAGTTAGAATGGTAATCATTAAAAAGTCAGGAAGTAACAGGTCCAGGAGAGGATGTGGAGAAATAGGAACACTTTTACATTGTTGGTGGGACTGTAAACTACTTCAACCATTGTGGAAGACAGTGTGGCGATTCCTCAAGGATGTAGAACTAGAAATACCATTTGACCCAGCCATCCCATTACTGGGTATATACCCAAAGGATTATAAATCATGCTGCTATAAAGACACATGCACACGTATGTTTATTGTGGCACTATTCACAGTAGCAAAGACTTGGAAACAACCCAAGTGTCCAGCAGTGATAGACTGGATTAAGAAAATGTGGCCCATATACACCACAGAATACTATGCAGCCATAAAAAAGGATGAGTTCCTGTCCTTTGTAGGGACATGGATGAAGCTGGAAACCATCATTCTCAGCAAACTATCGCAACGACAAAAAACCAAACACCACATGTTCTCACTCATAGGTGTGAATTGAACAATGAGAATACTTGGACACAGGAAGGGGAACATCACACACCGGGGCCTGTTGTGGGGTGGGGGACAGGGGACGGAATGCATTAGGAGAAATACCTAATGTAAATGACGAGTTAATGGGTGCAGCACACTAACATGGCACATGTATACATACGTAACAAAACTGCACGTTGTGTACATGTACCCTAGAACTTAAAGTATAATAAAAATATAAAAAATGAGAGTAAAAAAAAGAAAGACATAATTTGCTTCGTGTGGTGGGCATGGCTATAATACTAGCTTCTAAGCGAGGTAGAGACACAAGAATTGCATTTACCTGGGAGATGATGATTGTAGTGAGCCGAGGTCACACTAGTGCACGCCAGGCTGAATGACAGAATGAGATTCAGTCTCAAAAAGCAAACCAACAAACAAAACATAACATTTTATGTAGTGCTTTTCTTTTCTTACGGTAATATATCTCATACTTGAGTATGAAGGTCTACAAAGTTCTCATGTAAGTTAAACTTGCCAAAATAAACTTTATATTTAAAATGTTTTAAGTGCCTAAAGTTCCAGCTTTGTCTTCAGACAGTAAGCACAAGAATAAACAGAAAAGTAAAGAAGCAATGGCATGTGATAAATACAATTCATTTTGTTTTAATCTGTGAGATAAACACTGTAAGGACAGAAATTTTTAGCTGCTGCTGATGGAAAGAGAGAACAGGTTGATGTAGAAACAGACCAATAATAATACTGGCCACTTACTGTGAACTAGGTACATACATTAGCTCACTGAATTCCCTCAACAACCCTATAATGTGGAAAATATCCTAGAGTTTACAGCTGAGGAATAGGCAGTCAAAGGACCTGCCCAAAGGCACACAAGCAATTAGACAAACACATAGGATTCAAGAAGGACTCTAAGACTCAAAGCAATATCTACACTTTCCTATATAATGTTGATTGAAATTAAGAACAATTTTATTAATTTTAGTCATCCCCCTCTTCACCATAGAAATAGCAGTTTAAACATCTGAAGAGGAAGACTTTGGATAAATTATGTATGCCTAAAATTTTATATATTGCTCAAAATCTATTTCATAAACTACGCTGAACAATTTCTTCAAGTTCTTACATATAATTTATGGATTTGATTGAGTTCCTCCTTTTTTGTGTTAATAACTGTGAGCTTCTCTCACAAGTAAACAGCTTTTCCTGAAAGAGCCCTTTAAACACCATAATGTTTTCCTAGTGAATACAAAAGCTATTTAATATTTATGTCTAGTATGTCAGACCTAATGACCACTATTTTATAATATGAAATAGGCTGTGTAAGTGACGAAACTTTCATAGGCAAGTAAGAAATAAACCTTGTTACCTAACAGGTGATGTGAAGCTATAACTGTCATGTATGTGGTGAAATTCCACCATCTACACATGCTAACCAGAGAGCTTTAAACTTCCTTGAAGAAGATCTGTCTGTTACTATATTGTAAAAGTCAATATTGTTATTGTATTGGAGATATTATTTTGTCATTTTCACTGTATTTAACTTGAATCTATGTAGATATATTGTCAAAGCATAATTTGTTACATAGATAAAGGTACTAATGTATAAAAGAAGTGTTAGTCTCCACAAGATAGTCATAAAAGGGGAAGCCACACAATGGGTGTCTGGACAACATCAAACAACTACCCTTGGTATACTCCCAAGAATTTATTTGAAAATTCCACTAAAATTTCAGTTCTCATTACAGGCAATTTCCTAGAAATATATTGAAATGTAAAGTATCTGAAGATTGAGAAATTACTCACCTTCCCATTTCAAGGGCAATACATACAACAATTCAGGAGGTTATATATAAAGTGAAAATATTATAAATAAAAAATATATTAGAAGCCAATGAAATAAGAAGCTACGTCACAGGAGACAGAGGAGTTAAAAATTTTCCATAAGTGAAAAAGAAGGTATCTCATTGTTAAAACTAATATATACCAGAGACAATAAGTTGCTGCCAACTTCTTGATAATTACAGATTTATCAAAATATACTGAAATACAGTTGAATAAAATATACAGAAAAAAAATCACTGGCCTTTCTGATTATATAAAATACTAAAAATGATGGTTCCTCAAAAGGCAGTGAAGACAATTTTTTTTTAATTTTATATAATTAAAATTACAAAAAATGTGAAGTATTGAAGAGACAATGAAGCATAGCTATTTTTTTTTTAGAAGATATAACAGACCCAAATTGGGAAGCTAATAACCTGTATCAAAACTGAAAACTACAGCTTCTTACCCCACCCAAACATTACCTTTATTCTTCCTTTGCTCTTCAATCAGTTGATCAGTTCTAATGTTGTAGTCATCCGTTATGTCAGGTTGATACCTGAGAATCAGAATGAATAAATACAGTTATCTTTCCAGAAACATGTTTATCAATGCAGGAACTTATCTATGTTACAGGTGCACCTGAGGGCACTGAACATGACATTGTGTGAACTTCAAAGTCCCTCAGTACTAAAGCCGGAGATATGACTTTCAAACATAAAATGTCCAATAAAACCCTGCCTTGATGTTATAAAGCACAATCATACAAAATGGAGGGTTGTGTTGTCATCAGGTTACTGAAACATCACTTTCCACTTGGTCTCAACTGACCCAAAGAGTAGGGAAGAAAATTAAGTTTACACAGTACACAACAGACACAATCCCAAATGATAATTAGACAGCCACTTTGAACCAACCTGTACTATCTGCCCAGCCCAAACAAACCTAAGGACTTTTGTGCCCAGGGAACAAGCATAGTCCGGGGAACCAGCTGCTAAGAGCATTATATCTGAATTATCAATAACCAAAGGCACATTTTCACATTTTTACTTTTCTATCCCAGCTTTTACAAGCTGCCTTTTGATTCCAAAAGGATAAAGAAACACTCCTGTTGTGAACAGACCCCAAACTCCAACACTTGCCAAAGTCATATGAGAATTCCCAATGCCAGAAAGACAGCACGCAGGCCATGGTAGCTGTCACAATGATACCAAATAGTTCACTAGCTCCATAAGTATATAAAATTAACAAACATACTTTAAACATGTATTCCTAAAAATTTAGTAACTACAGAAACTTCATGTTAGCTATTTTAATATAGAAACTGACAAAAAATTGGGTACAATGCATCAATTTCATAAGTAAAATATAAAGTTTCTCATGGTTAGGAGTAATATGTACCAGAGGCAATAAGCTGCTGCCAACTTCTTCAAAATACAGACTTATCAAAATATATTGAGAATATATTGGGAATTCAGAATCTATAAAAAAAGTTTTATTTTTTAAAAATATATTTTTTTTATAGAATAACCTCAAGAAAGCTTTGAAAGTTCTGTCTAATGAAATATTGATGACAAATTATGAGGTAGGCAATAAAAAGAGGCCAAATAAATGCCCAGGGCATCTGAGTTGAGTCGTTTCCTCCTGACACATTAACATCAAATATTAACTGAGCATTTTTTATGTGACAGATGCTTTCGAACCCACTGAAAAGTTACCTCATGTGCATAATGTCTTAGCACTGAGGTATTGCTCACTGATACACAGGGTCAGACTAAAGAAAAGCCAAAGTAACCATAGTTGTCCATATTTTCCTTTCCCTATATCGATTTTTGCTTCACATAGTTAATTTTAGCTCTTTTCTTTTGATTCTGGCTTTGCAGAATCCTGAAGGAATACAAGGCACATGTTCACTGACTAACAATCTGAGCACTAAGTATAATTTATACATTGTTAGATAGCCCCATCTTTGTGGCAGTATGAGTGGGGTAGAGGAAAAGTTAACTAAAAGTCATTATAATCCAAACTTTACAGCTTATCTACTATGCAACCTGAGCAAGTCACAACGTGCCATGAAACTTAAAGCAGATCACAGCCCTCGATAAATGTTTGAGAAGCCATGAGTAAGAAGAACAGAGGATGTGCTTTTCTATGTCTTATCTTTTAAAAACTACCATAACTCAAACGCAGGAAAGTATTGACTATTCACAAACATATGAATTTTTTCAAACACTAAAGTTTGCAGAAGATGTTAATCATGGACTACTTCCTTAGTTTTTGTTACATTTCTACCAATGTAAGTTAAACATATGACTTCTTCAAACATTTCAACAGTTGATTTCGAGGTTTGTTTTTTAGCTTTCAGTCACAGGTCTCCACAAGACACTTTGTATTCTCCCATCTTCTAAGTCCTCAGTCATGCTTTTAGGTTTTTCTTCCTGGAGTTTCTGGGTTACGAAATTAGCAAAAAACATAAAGTAAATAAACTATAATAGTTGTGTTAACAAATTTAGGAAAAACATTCCTTGACATGGTTTTAGTTCAACACACTAAAACTGCTACGTGACAGTTACTACCGGGAAGTAGAAGAAAACAGCCAGAAGTCCTCAGTGTATTTTATGAACTGACCTAGTTACAGTGTGTTGAAAATAGCAGGAGCAGGGGGCTGTGGCATATGACTGAGGAGAGTGGGAGAATCTCTGACCGAGGGGAGTGGGAGAGTCTCAAGAAAGAAGTTTCTCATAGAAGATAATTAACACTTAAACAATAAAGGTGATAAATGGTCCAAATCAATTCTGGGATGAAAGAAAAATACTCTTAGTTACAAAGTAATAAAAGTCCTTATGGTCTGGGTGCTGTGGCTCATGCCTATAATCCCAGCACTTTGGGAGGTCAAGGCAGGTGGATCACCTCAGGATAGTTCAAGACCAGCCTGGCCAACATGGAGAAACCCCATCTCTACTAATAAAACAAAATTAGCCAGGCATGGTGTAACATGCCTGTAATCCCAGCTACTCAAGAGGCTGAAGAAGGAAAATCCCTTGAACCCTGGAGGCAGAATTCCTAGTAAGCTGAGATTGCACCATTGCACTCCAGCCTGGGCAACAAGAGGAAAACTCCATCTCAAAAAAAAGTGTACTTATGTATTTGAATCTTTTATAATGCTGTTTGTAACTCTGGAATTTAATTAATAATCTCATAGATATTTAAGGTACAATATTTGTTTTTCTTGCTTAATAATCTATCAGCTTTAGCCAAGTGTGGTGGCCTTCCCCTATAGTCCCAGCTTTGCAGAATGCTGAGGCAGGAGAATCACTTAAACCCAAGAGTTTCAGACCATCCTGGACAACATAACAAGTCCTTGTCTCTTAAAACCAAAACAAAACCAACAAAAAACCCCTACAAAACAAAAAACTATTGAATACTGATCAAGTACCAAAAGAGAGGGCCACAGATAGATGGTTCATTCAGGGCTTCCAAATACTTAAGAATAAAATGATCTTCATAGTGAGACTTCAAATCACCCACTTCACCAATTCCCAAGCCAGGGAGCTGGATTCATAGGTGATGAGATCCAGCCATCCTGAGAAGTACTGCAAAACAGTGACTAGTCTAAGAACAGTTAAAGGCTCCAGGTAGTAGTTCCCTCTGCTGGTAGTCTGGAAATCAATGGAGAGTTAAACCACATTGATTTAATGATTGAGAAGGGAGTAGAGAAAATGGTAAAAAAAAGTGATGCATTCTCTCTGCCCAAATGTTGTTTCTCTTTTTCTCTCTCTCTTGATTAATTTACCTTTTCATTATTGCCAAAAAGAGAGTAAGGTACACGGTGAGCTGAAATTTAAAAATGAAACCTATAGAAGTGAGAAAACAACATTAAATAAGATAGAGACAAATTATTTAATGAGCTAAAATCCCTAAAGTATCTATGAGTGTCAATTAACAGCACATTCCCAATGGAAAAGAACACTTCTTGGGCAAACTATAGAGAGTGAGCCTGCTGTTAATCCCAGGTAATATATGAAGGATGAAACATTTCTGAGCACTTAGAAAAAGTGAATAGCATTGAGAAATAGTTTCATCAGTACAAGTCAAGTCAAGTCACAATACTTCCATTTTTGAGCACAGGCCTGGTAAAAGCCACAGGCCTGGATATTTAAAATTCAGTTACAATACATAAACACACAAAACTATCAGACCTGAAGAACTGAAGTTAACTTTAAAACATATGATCTGTTCAAGTATTAACAGCTTCTCCAAATTTTCTGTTTGATGTTACTGTAGCCTGATGATAGCATCTCATTCTGCCTTTCATCTTAGTGTTTAATATTTCAAAAGCACAGCCCTTGTGTTTGTTTCTCTTCATGTGTAACTTCTAATGCTGGGTGATATCACCTTTATAAAAAGTAATTCTACTTGTCAATAAATATTAGAATATTTAGACATATATTTAGTAATTCTTTTTAATCTCATCATTCTGAATATCCAAAATAAACATGCGTACCTACAATTCAAAATCTTCAACTCTCTGCTTCAGCTCTGCTTTTATTTCTCTTAACAAATCCATATCTTTTAGTAAAAGAAGACTTTGAGCATACATTTTCTTGTTTCAGTCTATAAAAAAGCATTAATTTTGGCCAGTTTTGGTGGCCATGCTTGTGATCCTATCCCTTTGGGAGGCTGAGGCAGGTAGGTCATGCTGTCAGGAGTTCAAGATCAGCCCGGCCAAGATGGTAAAACCACATCTCTACTAAAAATACAAAAGTTAGCTGGGCATGGTGGCAGGCACCTCTAATCCCAGCTAATTAGGAGGATGAGGCAAGGAATTGCTTGAACTTGACAGACAGAATTTGCAGTGAGCTAAGATCACGCCACTGCACTCCAGCCTGGGTGACAGAGCAAGACTCTGTCTCAAAAACAAACAAAAAAAAGGCATTAAGTTTTAACAAGCAAGTTAATGAAAGCATAACAAATTTAAATAAATATACTGCTTCTTAAATTCCAAAAACTAAAGTACAGAAATTGAAGATAACTATTTCACCTTCAAATAATTCCAACTCAGCTGGGAATGGTGATCCACTCCTTTAATCTTAGCCCTTTGGGAGGCCAAAACAGGCCAATTGCCTGAGGTCAAAAGTTTGAGACCAGCCTGGCCAATGTGGTGAAACCACATCTCTACAAAAATTAACTGGGTACAGTGGTGGTCACCTCTAATCCCAGCTACTTGGGAGGCTGAGGCAGGAGAACCACTTGAACCTGGAAGGCAGAGGTGGCAGTGAGCCGAAGTAGTGCCATTGCATTCCAGCCTGGGCAAAAGATTAAAACTGCATCTCAAAAAAAAAAAAAAAAAAAATCCCCTTCAGTGTATTCCTCAACTACCTATTACAGCTGCATAAATATTTACTGTCTCAATTTCTGTTAAACTACATTTCCATATATTTTTAACATCCCTTGTGTAATTTATGCTACTTAATTAACATCTCTCAGTCCCTTATGTAATTTTTTTTTTTTTTTTTTGAGACTGGGTTCTGCTCTGTTGCCCAGGCTTGAGTGCAGTGTTTTGATTTTGGATAACTGCAACCTCTGCCTCCCGGACTCAAGTGATTCTCCTACCTCAGCCTACCTCACTTGTAGCTGAGACTACAAACACACACCACCAATTTCAGCTAATTTTTTTTTTTTTTTTTTTTTTTTTTGGTAGAGACTGGTTGTGCCATGCTGCTCAGGCTGGTGTTGAATCTCTGGGTTCAAATGAGATCATCATCTCAGCTTCTCAAGGTGCTAAAACTATAGGTATAAGCCACCATACCTGGCCCCCTTAACTAAAATTTGTAAGTTTTTCAGAAAAAAAATAAATAAAATATACATTCAGAAATAAAACTCCAAAAGAATAAAATCCCCATGGTTTTTAGTGGTGGTGCTGTCTTAATGTTTCAGTTCATGAGTCATTGTGACTCAGAGTTATCAAGCTCATATGAATTTGTAAATGAATGAGCCAACCTTCCACTTATGTCTTCACAGAGCATGAATTTACTAACTACCTATTATATATCAAGCAGCATACTGGGAACTGGATATAAAAGTGTAGATAGATATAGTCCTCACCTCTGAAGATCTCATAGTATAGTCAGGGAGAAACAATCACACTAAGATAGGATAATTTTATAACTGAGGTAAATAAAGACTGCATGCAGGAACGAGACCTAAATGCGTTGCTTAGTGTGAATCAGGGAAGGCATTTCAGGGGTGACATCCAAGCTGGGCCTTGAATGACACTATGGTTTTATCAGGGAGAGAAGGGGATTGATATTCCAGGTGAGGAAATACAGGCATGGTGGTTTTTATGAGAATGACAATCTTCTTCAAAGACTTCAGATACTCACAGTTGAATAAACAGAAATCTAATTAGTCACCCATCCTGAAGATGAAGTTATTAGTCTAAACACAATCTAATCATCGCAAAGATCTGTGCATCCAACATTGAATTTTATAGCTGAGGCAAGCCCTATTTCTAGAAATGCGACAGAAAATTTTAGAGTGTGTGCCCTTAGCATTAAACAACTATGTCTCATTGAGAAGCTCCAAGCAAGAGTGGGCACAAGGGGGAAGCCTTCCTACTTTTAACATCTGGCAGCAGCAGTTTTAAATGTATGTTTGAAATAACTGCTGTATTTCTTAGACTGTCTGGTCTAAGACACACACTTGGAAAAGGAATAAGATTTCTTAAAGGAGTAGATAGAATCCCACTTACCAACACAAACTCCCTGTCACTCCTCATCCTCTTCATATCCTTCCCAGTTACTTTCCCAGTGATGAGATCAAATGGCCACATGGATGACCCCTGGGGCCCTGGTGACTCTTTCACCCCAAGGATCTTTACTCTTGCTCATTTCCATGGCTTCATCCAATAGCAGCACACTGCCTCTGATTCCCAGTCTCCACCTGAAAACTCATTCTGCAGTTCTGCACTCCTGGACCATCTTTATTCTTCCACCCGCCAGTCTCTCCAGATCTAGTTCTTGATCACTGAGATCAAGATCCCTTTCCTCCTAGGCAACCAGCCACCTGCCCTCTCCTCTGCTTACCTTCACTACACGGGAGAACCATAGATTCTTCAATTAAATAGGCTGCATTTCACACAGCTGTCTTTTCACACAGCTGTACTTTTACGGAAGCACAAAGCATGCACACTGCATATTTGTTGCCTCTATTGGAAAAGAGCAAACAATAAGACAACTAAACCTCCATCAATAGGGGGTTAAATGTTTACTTTAAAAATAATTAGTCTCAATATAGTGCTACAGATAGATATATTGGTGGATAGAAAAAGCAAATTGCCTACAGGATTTATAATATAATTTTATTTGATTGTGTGTTTTAATTAGAAATACCTAGAGTTTTAAACTCAAGCAATTCTAGAAAAATAACCAAGAAACAAAATTATTAAAATTCTAGTTATCAATGGAGAGTGAGATTAGACAACATGGGCAGAAATTTCTAGTTTGCTTTCACTTTGTATCCTTCTCAACAGTCTGAAACTTTGTTTTAAACCAGAAGCATAAATCATTTAGGACATTTTTAGTTTCTTGAAACTAAAAACATTAGTCAGCTCAGCACCTTATCCCCACCCCATCCTCTTCAGTGAAGGGACGACAGTTAGATTGCTTTGACAGTCTGCATTCCATCCAGCGATCAGCAGACCAAAATTGGCAAATATTAATGTTTATTCTTGGTGATGTAAAGCTTTATGGGTTTTGACATTGGGTCTTTTCATTCTCCTAACAGTGTCCTCCACAGAGATGCTTTTGATTTCAATTAAGTCTAACTTATCTATTTTTTTCTTTCATGTATCTTGCTTTTGGTGTTATATCACATCATGAAACTCAGGATCACATAGACTTTCTCTTGTTTTTATTTGGAAGTGTTATAGTTTTCCAATTTACATTTAGGTCTATGGTTCATTTCCATGCATATGAATATTCAATTGTTTCAGAGTCACATGTCAAAAAGACTATATTTCCTCTATTGAATTGCCTTTGCACCATTGTTAAAAAAATCAATTGAAAATATTTGTGTGAATCTATTTCTGGATTCTCTATTTCTGTTCCCATTAACTTATGTGTCTATTCTTTTGCCAATTATAGATAAGAATTTTAACTTTCTAGAAGCAAAGGGCCAATGTCCAAATTTTCTTTCCTCATCCAAATTTTGTATATATCATTATCTGTGCATTCTTATCTCTCAAAGGAAATATTAAGTGTGAGAAGAATGGGTGACTAGAATCTAGGTGGAAAGTACTGTGACTATTCAACAGCTTAGCATTCCCAGAGTGTAGATATACTAAAATAGGATAAGATCACTGGTCTCTGAAATCAGGGGACAGAAAACAGTTCAGTACAATATATCTTCCTATAAGTTTTCTGTTGTTTAATTGGAAGCCATGAATTTTTAAAATAATTTTATTTTACCAGAAACTATTTTATTGTTAGCTAAGAGTTCTATCCAAATTTTGGCACTACGATGACTGATATGTTTGCTACTCATCATTTTTCTGACTTCTAGAAATTTTACAGGGATGCTAGGTAAAGATTGTAAGGGTTGTCAGCCAGCTATCTTTCTGAATGAGATGCATTTAAAGAGACTGTGCAAAGATGGAAAAACTATTTTTAAAGATAATGTAATACAGTAAATATATAGATTCTTTCATGTTGGGGGCCCAGTCAGGCTGGTGGAAAAAATATTAAAGATAGTTACAGTAATAGCCACAAACCACCTTGGAAGGCCAGAGAGTTTTCATAACTTCAATAAGATACGGTTAAATGTGACCTTCTTTACCTTTAGTTAAATAAATTAAAGTACTAACAAAGGAACGTGGGGAAGTTATCTAGCTAGCTTGTTTATTCATGTGGTCTTAAGACTATCCTTTGATGTACTGTGGGTGCTTAAGTGCTTTCTACTGGGGAAGTACACAATGCCAATTACCCCCTAGTTTCATTGACTCAAGTCTTGTTCAATTAATCTTTACTGATAAATGCGAGTCTCACCCGTTGGTCAGGGCCAAAGTTGCAACTGTTTACAAAACTCTACCGGAGTCTGTAAGTGGCTCAGACACTCAGCTTCAGCTGGACTGGGAAAGCAGAATATCTGTGTGTCAGTGTATTTTAGTTATCCATTGCGGGGTTGGGGTCTGCAAGGGACAAACCCCCCAAGAGGGTGCCACAGTGTGAAAAGTGTGAGAAGTGCTACCACAGTTTATTTTATTGTCTTTCTCTTCTCTTTTTCTGTCTTTCTTCTCTCTCTCTCTCTTTTTTTTTTTTTTTTTCTCGTTGGGGGTAAAATGGCATCTAGCTCTGTCACCCAGGCTGGAGTGCAGTCGCATGATCTCAGCTCACTGAAAATTTCACCTCCTAGGTTCAAGTGATAATCATGCCTCAGCCTCCGGAGTAGCTGGGATAAAAGCCACTTGCCACCACAACTCACAAATTTTTGAATTAGTAGAAGTGGGGTTTCACTGGGTTGGCCAGGCTGATTTCAAACTCCAGACCTTCAGTGATCCTCGTGCTTTAGCCTCCCAAAGTCCTGGGATTACAAGCATGAGGCAGTGTTCTTGGCCCACAGAGTATTCCTTAGTATCTCTTCAAGCCATACATTTTCTTTTGAAATAACAATTAAGCAACAGATACCTGCCATATACCTTAGAATCCTGCTGTTCATTATGGTAGTCACTATGCACATGTAGCTAATTAAATATAAATTAAAAATTTAGTCATTCAGTTACACTAGCTACATTTCAGTTACTCAGTAGCCACATGAGACTAGCAACTACCACATTAAACAGTATAGATAAAGACATTTCCACCATCACAAAGAGTTACACTGGATGGTGCTTAGAGCACAGACTGTAGAATCAGTTACCATACTGAATTTCAGTAGGGATGGTCTAGTGGGCAGGCAGCCTAGAAAGTCTTGTTGTTCAATTAATTTATCTTCTGCTAACATTATTGCAATGAAGCTTGGCAATGAAGTCACAGACTCAATGGCTGGCAGAAAGTATGTACTCAAATGATTAAGTTCTGAGTGAATGTATGAATGAATAAATGTCTCTCTCAAGATGACAGAAACGCATGCAACAGAAAAAATCCCAAGGGAGTAGCAACACAAAAGGACTATTACTAATTCACAGATTATTTTAAAAGTCCTAAGGTAAAACTAAGCATAAAAGGCAAACTGCCAGCTTATGTTCATGCTACAAAGCCCATTATCAAATCTAACCAATGGTCTGGAGCCCACAGTAGTTACAAACTTTATAAAAGTTTTGTATGAAGGTGAAAATTAAGGTAATTAATCATGTCTGTGTAAACATTTAGGAACAAAAGTTATATTACACATTACTAAACACATATTTTCTTTTTTAATGCTATATTAATACATTTAACACTCTATCAATTGTACCTGAGAGGCATACCTAGTATATGAAGACACTTGGCCTAAAAGACAGTTTTTTGAAGGTTTTCTTTTTTTTTTTTTTTTTTTAGAAATGTTCCCAACAATGGATATTTTTACAAACAGTATCTTTTAGTGTGTCTGTAGGACCCTTGATACTGTCCAAAACTTTCTTATTTGACTATCTAAAATTATTATGAAAATGAAAATATTGGAATAATGTCCTGCAGAACACGTGAATTATTGTTTACAAACTAAGATACGGTCAGCAAGGAAAAACATGTAATTTAAATCAAATTAAATTTCTTACTCTTCTCCCTCAAAATTAGCTTCATAAAAACATGTAATTTAAATCAAATTAAATTTCTTACTCTTCTCTCTCAAAATTAGCTTCATTCTTTTATAAGGAAAACTACATAGAAAAATCTTGCTATTGTTTACAAAGAGGTAGGCTCCTACCTTTCGGTTTTCTTTATCAAATCCTGAGACACGTTAAAAAATATTTTACCTTTATAAAGCTACTCAGTTATAATTAACAAAGTAAAGTAGATTATAGAAACTAAGTAAACTTACCAGTGATTTCTAGAAACTGGAAGTAGGGTGATTTTTATAGATTGCAATCAATCCTGTATAGTAAATACCTTAAGAAAATGAAAGGTTAGTAAATTAGACATGGTTTTATAGCAGTGTTTAAATGACACATTATAATGTTTATGAATATGAGATTAAGAAACATCTTTTAGAAAAAAATAAGATTACAAAGGAAATTTGAAGGTCTTTCTTACACTAAGATAAATTATAAAAACATATTGACGTCAGAATAATAAAATATCTTTCTTGATCATGTAATTAACCTCTAAGTATTTTACATCAAAGGTCATTCAATTACAATTTTTTAAAAGTAGTGTTTAAAAAGGTAAATAAGCTAAAATTTCACTGTCCTTACACTCATGATTAATGTTCATTTAAAATACTGTTAAACAGACATTTTGGGGAGCTATTTATATATATGTCTACTACAGTATGTATCAATAATTATGTCTACTCTGAGAACACCGATATGTTTTCAACCGGATTTCCTTTAAAGAAAACATTTTGCATTGGCATTTTATATTAGTAGAAACCATTACGTTGTTTGAGTAGGATGAATTCCTGTTATAAGAATCATACAATTGGTAATTACACAATAAGTAGAATATAGAGTGATTAGAAATTTAGAGAAAGATATATCAAACATGATTTCAGACAAAGCACAATGTCTCATAGTTGTAATTTCCGCACTTGGGCAGGCTAAGCTGGCAGATGACATGAGCTCAGTATTCCAAACAACACTGCCCACCGTAAGAAACCCAGGATCTATAAAAAAAATAAAAGTGGAATATGGTGGTGTGTGCCTGTAATCCCAGCTGCTTGAAAGGCTGCAGTAGTATAATTGCTTGAACCCAGGAGGCAGTTGTTGCAGTAAGGTCCGATTATGCCATTGCCCTTCAGACTTGGTGACAAAGCAAGGCCCTACTACTAAAAAATAAATATGTAAATAAATACATTCATAAAACCAATAAGTAAAATTTGGTTGCTTATGAAGAAACTCAACATATTTAAGATTTTCATTCAAATACTGTACTAAGGCCAGGCATTGTGGTTCATATCTGTTAATCCCAGTACTTTTGGAGGCTGAGACAAATAGATCTCTTGAGATCAGGAGTTCGAGACAAACCCGGTCAATATGGTGAAACCCCGCCTCTACTAGAAATACAAAAATCAGCCAGGTGCTTGGGCAAGCACCTGTAATCCCAGCTACTTGGGAGGCTGAGACGAGAGATCACTTGAACCCAGGAGGCAAAGTTTGCAGCCCGAGATTGTACCACTGCATTCCAGCCTGAGTAACAGAGTGATACTCCATCTCACAAAGAAAATAATTACAATACCAAGCTTCTTGTGTCCTTAAAAATTTGGAACATGAAATGTTTAGATAGCTATAGACAACATAAAGAAAATAAAGACATATACACACCACCAAGAGTGAAATTTAATGTAAATGATAGACTTTGGGAATAATGACATGTAAGGGTAGTTTTATCAATTGATACAAGATGTTGACAGCGGGAGAGACTGTGCATGTGTAGGAGCAGTGGCTGTATAGGAGTTCTTTGTACTTCTCCATCACCTGGCTGTGAATTAAAAACTGTTCTAAAAAACAAAGTCTACAAACACACACCTCAATGCCCCCACCCACACACATATTCACAGGGAAAGTTTGCTACATCTACCTT
Source organism: Pongo pygmaeus (assembly GCF_028885625.2). NCBI lineage: Eukaryota > Metazoa > Chordata > Mammalia > Primates > Hominidae > Pongo > Pongo pygmaeus. The sequence continues at coordinate 30,732,454 of NC_072397.2, read as the reverse complement.
TAAAATAATAAACTGGGATGAATGTTCAACAATAATGGTGAAGAAATATAGTTAAAATAATTAGAAATGTACTAAAAAATAAAATGAAAGTCTCTTTATTATTTGGAAACTTTACAGATTTTTAAGAATTACATCACTTAAGTTACTTGATTCACCTCTCCACAGTCTGGTTCCTTATCTGTAACACAAAACATCTGTCGCGTGGCTATCACAGTGCCAAGCTCAGAGCGGACATTTAGCAGATTGGCAGAGTCTTATTAAAGAACACAGAAAATAGACAAATCAATTTTAGCTCTTAAACATTTAGAGATTGTAGATCACAATTTTATAAAAGACTAAAGGTGATACAAAGAAATTAATTTCAAATTTAGTACCCACTTGTTATATAACAAATGTATTATGTGCAGGTACAATGTAAATTCAAAGAGGAATGAGAAATGGACCTAGTTTAAAAGCAATTAGCTATAATGCAACATGTTACAGTCAGCCGAGAAAAAAAAAACTGTTAATAAAAAGTTCAAAACAGAAAAGGAAATATGTTACATTTTCTTTTGCTAAACCAATTTCTGGAAAGAAAACAGAAAGTGAAGACTCACAGCCGCATCTTTGTCAGTGATCCGCCTCTAAAGAGTTTGAGGCTCCTAGTAAGAGGGAGTCCCTTGCACTGAAATCAACTGAGGTTGCAATTCTCCATTGAATACAGGGTGCATCAACTCATGGATTAGCTGGTTTTGAATCTGTGTCTTGCAAGAGAGGAAGGAAGAAAGAAAGGAGAAAAGAACTTAAGAAAGAAAAGAAGGAAGGGAGGAAGGAATGAAGGGAGGAAGAGAAAGAGAGGAAAGGAGAAAGGGAGAAAGGAAGGAAGAAAGAAAAGAAAAAAGGAAGGATGGAAAGAAGGAAGCAAGGAAGGAAGTCGGACAAGTTAAAAAAAATTTCAGTAGGATTTTCTCAGTAGAGATATACGCAGATGTGTTACATTCATTGGAAATCTTCCTTTTATTTCCATAATGTTTCTAGATCCATGTCCAGAAGTTAGGAACCTTCCCCTGCTCAAGTCTTACCCCATGAGACAAGAAGGCCAGGGTGTTCTAGAAAAATGTTTCTTTCCTCAGCTTCCAAGTGAAACTGGTGGTTTGCCAGACTCATTTGCAGACTCTTAACTTTCCTAGAAGCCAATTTCAGCAGCTTACACTGGGATATGAAGTATAAGAAAAAATTCTGCCAGCTCATCGCACCTCTGTGGACTGTCGGAAAATATAACCAAAATATTTAACAGCAAGGGACTGTTTGCAGGTTACAAAAATATCCAAAGATAAATCTGTTACCTCTAAAAATGAAGATTTCAAGAAATTTTTAAGGAAACAGAGAAATGCTCACACCATACAACTTAAATTTAAAAAGGATATATACACAGGATATATCTACATATTTTAAATGTAAAATATACTTTTGAAATGCATATTGCAATGAAAACACATTGAGCTAATCCTAATCCTAGCTGTTAATCCAAATATAAAGTATATCTACAGATATTTCCTGCTCAAATTAAATATCCAGGCATATCAGTATAATTTAAAGATGAAAGGGTTCATTCCCCAAACTATTAAAAACAGCACACTAGTGTTTTCTACATGGTGTCAATGTCCCTCATCCAAATGTATTATTAACCCACTTGTTAGTTTAGGAACCTGTAAGCCAGGTTTATAAAACAGGCCTCATCTTACTAAAATGTGTTCATTATATAAATGCTTTCCGCTCCTATCTTATTGTTGGTTCAATTAATTATTTGAACATTCTCCTTTAAGTCGACTCAAATGCAACATTTCTCAATGGTTTCAAAGACACTGTAATATTTCAGCATAGATTTTTGAAACCCAAACATTGGATGAATTTAAATGTGAACTACTTTTTACAGGTTACACTTTTAAAAGTTATGGAACAAATAAACGTAAATCCGATACTTGAGTGTGCTCAGTACACCCCGATCCTTCAACGTTCTCTGTAGCCTTTTGTGTAGCTCATTTTGACTCAACACGTCAGACATGGGGAGCAAGTTGGACTAGAAGACAAAATGGTTACACGTTATCTGGGAGACAGAGGAAAGGTGAACGATGGAAAAAAAGACCACTGGTCTCTGGGGACACCCTGAGTGGCCTAGCAGAGAAAGGGGTATTAAGGAACATCAACAAGACTTCATTTCTACCTGTCCCTGACGAGGGGTAGTTTTGTATTCCTGCGTCATCAGGTGCCAGCTTCCTCCCGTCATCAGCTTCCTCCCAGGCCACCTCGTTCGCCCCGCTATGGCCCAAGGTGAGTGCGCAGGACAGGATGCAGGTCCAAGATGAGGGGGAATCTCCGCCCTCAAAGCCCTGCCTGTGTCCCAGGTGAGAAACAAAGGTGCTGAACACTCTCACTCTCACACTCCCAAGTAGGTTTTCTATCGAACATGGGAGCCTCCTCTCTTCGCGGTTCTGAGGCATGGCTGAGGAGAGTGACCTAGGCACAACTCAAAGGCGGCTGGAGGGCTGGGACCCAAAGACTAAAGATGGAAAGCAGTGAGGCAGGACTGCAAGATTATAGCCCTCACGTCCCATCCTGCCCCTCCTCCAGACCTACTAAGTAAACTTCCTGTTCTGAAGATACATGGCGCATGCACTTGGTTGCGTAGCACCCACCAGAAGCTCCACCCACATCTCGCGAGAGCACATCCGGGGTATCCGAAAAACTTCCCCCAGGGAATGCGGCTGAAGCAGAGAAGGGCGGTCTCCACAGCGGGACTGAGATTGCCTTTCTCTCTCCTCGACCTCTCTCTGCAGGTAGGGGATGGACTGAGTCGAAACAGGAGTTTTGAGTCCCTGTGGGACTTTACTGGCCCTACTTGATGGCGCAGGCTGGTGCTGTACCTCCCTGGGGTAGCCAGATCAGATCTGCCCACGCCTCAACAGGTTCATCCACGCGCTGGCGCTGAGCACACTTCCACCTGCAAGTGTCTGCTCTCTTGGGGGCATTGTTTTCACAGTTAACAGGGTCATGCAGCTGACCCAGGGTTTCTTAATGGAGCCACTGTTGCCTTTGGGAGCCAGCAGATTCTTTGTTTTGGGAGGCTGTCCTGCGCATTGAAGATTTATCTGTATCCTCGGTCTCTCTGTTGTCAATAGCACCTTCTCCCCCAAGCGAGACAACCAGAAATGTCTCCAGACATTGTCAGATGTCCTCTTGGAACCCCAGATGGCTCAGAGTTGAGAGCCACAGAACTAAATGTTTTTGAGTAGCCACCATTGTGTATTGTGAGGAAAGGTGAGCCTGACCTCATGATGCTTACATGTAATTAAAAAGAAAAGGAACCAAACCTCTCAGAAGCAATAATGAAAACGTTACAGCCATAGAATTGAGCAAGAGCTAAGATAACATTATAAACTGAGTAAAGAGTTTAAAGGGGAGGTGGTTGAAGATGGAAGGGATCCAGATCATCTCTCAGAAAAAGTGTAAACTCATCAAGGCCTTGATGCATAGGATTTGCGTGGTGGGCTAAAAGAAGAGCATTGCAGGGAGGGGAAAAATGAGCAAAGGAATAACAAACAAACAAACAAAAATCCAGGACCTTCTTGGGGGCAGTGAGGAATTTACCCTGATTCAAGAGTTGTATGCTGGGAATATAAGGCTGATAAAGTATCTAAGTCCTGTGAAGACAAAATTTGTTCAGTGTCAGCTTTGTACACAGCATTGAAAAAGTGTACAATGAGTTTTGATCACTGGCTGTGTAAAATTTAAAGTCTTTAAGAGGCAGTATGAGTGACAGGACTTCCTAGCATGTGGAGAACCTGTAGGTTTTTTTTGGAAATAATGGAGGAGGGAGAGAAACTAAGTTGGATTTTAAAAAAATAGGCAAGGGTTGCAGGCAGAATCAGGGAGAACATTACAGGCATGATCACAGAAATAATAGTAAGTCTGAAGCAGATACAGTCAACATGGATTTGGAAAAAAAAAAGTAAATGACAAAACTCTAGCAGAGGTGGAACAATAGGCCACTGTAACAAATTATTACAAATTTAGTGGCTTAATACAAGACAAGTGTATCATTTTACACTTCTGTACCATAGGAGTCCAACACAGGTCTTGTTTAGCTAAAATCTATGTGTGCACAGCACTGTGTTCTTCTTGGAGGCTCCAGAGGATAATTTGTTTCCTTTCACTTTCTAGCTTCTGGGGGCCTCCTGCATGCCCTAGCCGTAGCCCCTTCCTCTGTTTTCAAAGCTATCAACATCACCTTGCTTTGACCGTTCTTCTGTCACTTCCCCCTGACTCCTCTTTTGCTTCTATGGTCTACATTTAAGGCCATTCTAATGGCATTGATCAAGCTGCATGTTCCTGGGTAATCTTCCTATCTTAACGTCAGCTGCTGAACAACCTTAATTTCTCTTTGCCATGAATCCTAAACATACTCACAGGTTTTAGAGATTTGGTTGAGGGCATCTTAGAAGAGAGGTCACATTCTGTTTGTTCCTTTCACCTAGACATGTGGAAACTATCTTAGATTCTCCTCTTGTCTGCAATTTCCCAATTTAATCTATTATCTAATTCTGTGCTACCACCTCAGGGCCTCTGGGACAAATGTTCCTTGGAGATTCTTCAAAGACCCCTATTTAAAGCAATGGAAAAATCGAGCAGACTATGACTACACATTCATGCCAATGCAGGTATGTCAGTCATGGCAGTTGCTTTATTTGCATTTTATATTGGAATTCCAAGTAATACTTGTTTTGTTGTTGAAGGAAAGGTGGAGGATGTCACAGAAATTTTATTTAAAAAAGTTGAAATTGGGCTGGGCATGGTGGCTCATGACTCTAATCTCAGCACTTCGGGAGTCTGAGGTCTGCAGATCACTTGAGGCCAGGAGTTCAAAACCAGCTTGGGCAATATGGCAAACCCTGTTCTCTACTAAAATTATAAAATTTACCCTGGCATGATGGTGCATGCCATTAATCCCAGCTACTCAGGAGGCTGAGGCGATAGAATCTGCTGAACCTGGGAGGTGGAATTTGTAGTGAGCTAAGATCATGTCACTCTCTTGGAATCTTTAATCTAAACCTGTGCTGTCCATTACGTAGCCACTATCTCATGTGGCTATTCTTGTTTAATGAAAATTGAGTTCTACAGTTACAATAGCCACATTTCTAATACTCACTGGCTTTCATATTGGACAGCACAGATGTACAACATTTGCATCCTTGGAGAAAGTTCCACAGATTGGACAGTGTAGAATCCTAACATGTGTCTCACCTTTGCCCAATACCTTCAAGTATTTGCGAAGTGATTGCAGCTATTCCCTTCCCTTCCTGTGATAACGGGGTAATTTTCTCCCAGGGTTTCCAATTCTTCCCCTTTACCTGTCAGTTTTTCTTTGCCAAAATTGAATGAAAAATTACAGCCTTCTTGCTTCTTCAGCTGTTTACAAAAGGAAAACCAAATTGGCAACTCACAATAAGCATGGAATGTATATAAAGTAAACGTTATCTTATCTTCTGTCCATCTGTGTAGTTGGTAACAGCACCCTCATGCAATTGTTCTTCGAGCTCCCTTCTGTCTGTCCAATGACTTAGCACCATGCTGTTTGCCCATTTCTGGCTTTTCATATAGGGATGAGTGTAGGGATGCATGTTATATCCCTTACACATACACTGACACACCCACACCCACATGCTGCTTCAGTGTTTTTGCTGAAGAAAGTAACAAGCACTTCTTTTGGCAAACTTCAGCTCTAAAATTTAGCACAGCAATAATTCATGGTATCATTGTTTACTTTATTCAATTTTCCACTGCCCAGTCTTTCTGCCTTCACCTTCTCTGAAGAATTATTGCCAGTTCCTCCAGTTTTTCATGGCTTTTTGTATCATTCTTGCTTGTCTTTGTTACCCAATTTTTCTATCTCAATCTGTTTTTCATCTCTTTTCTAAAGCAGGGGCAAAAGTTTTCTCTGCAAGACCAGATAGTGAATATTGTTGGCTCTGTGGGATACCCTCGTTGCAGATACTTAACTCTGCCATTGAAGGGTGAGGGCAGCTTAGATCGTAGTGAGAAAGTGGACAAGTCTATAGTCCCCCACCTCACATGGTATTTTAAATCCTACTTCATCATGCGCAGAGTCTTCTATCTGCCTTTCCTTCAACAGACATAACCCTCCAATTCTAAAGTTAGAACTGCCAGCTGTGCCTTGATTTTCTTTATAAAATGTGTCATTCATTAGCACGTGCATATCATGTTTCTTCTGATTTCATTTTGTGTAGGTGAATCATCAGAAAGTCCGGTGAGGCTTGATGAGCCTTGCCTTCTAACTCACCTCAGATGTGTCTTCCAGGAGTTTGACTAACTGCTTGTTTACTCAATTTCCACCCCATGTTGAGAATTTTACCAGTCACCACTTCTCAGTTTGCATTTGGCCTTCCATGTTATTCTAGATAATACTAATTGAGCATGTCCTCTGAGTCAGACGCTGTGCTGGGTACTTTACCGTAAGGTGCTACAAAATTACCACTATTTCCATAAAGAGAAAACCAACAGTAGATTAAGGGCTCCCTGTGGTCACATTGCAAGTAAGTAGCAGAGCTACATAGAACCTAACTTCATTTGATTTCAAATCCCTTATGTGAAAAATACACACAGTGGGGTTACCATTGAGTATATCCATCCATGTTCCCACCCATCTGTTATTCATCTATATTTTAATTATCTGTGCTAGAAGCCATGGAATGGCTTGTATTTTTTCCCCACTTTCTCATAGGTTCATTTCTTTTGCAAATCTGTTGAAGTGTTATTTATTTATTTTTGAGTCAGGATATTTTAACTTACAGTAGTGTGAGGTAATTCTCCCCTGTCAGCCTCCAGAGTAGCTGGGAATACAGGCACACACCACCATGCCCAGAAATTTTAGTATGTATCTGTAGAGATCTATTTTTTTGTAGACAAGTATTTCTTCTTTCATGCTGTTACCTTGGCTAGTCTCAAACTCCTGGGCTCAAGCAGGCTGCCTGCAGCAGCCCTCCAAAGTGCTGGGATTACAGGCATGAGCTATTACACCTGTCCCAATCTGTTAAACTTTGTTGTAAGATCTCTCAGTGCCTCAGAATGTCTTCCTTTATGGATTATTTCTTTCATCTTTTATAGAATACAAAACTTCCTTTCTTATAAATTGCATATCATAGTCTTTTTTATTTGCAAGGACATATATTTATAACACACATCGTTCAGGTAGAAAGAAGACAAATAGAACACAAAGGGCTACATTGCCTCTCTTTTCTCGGGAAGTGACATGAGGGAGAGTTAGTTTTAGCTTCCCCCAACGGATGCCTTATGGAAATTTCTAAGGCACGCTAATTAATTCCTTGGTCTTCTCACCACTCTGTATGGTCCTTAATTTATCATCTACGTCTGTTAAATCTTCTAAGTGTCATTGCTAATTCTAAATGCTCCAGTCCAAGTGAAGCCTAGTTCACTCCAACAGACACTCAGGGTCCTTTCAGCTGAATGTGCCATACTTTCAGATCATGAGAATGTTGTCTGTGATTTAATATTAGAGGTCTTCTGGTTTTCTTATGGAAATATGTAGGATTCTACAAGAAATATCACAGTTATATCATTTGTTTATTCCAGAAGTCATGCATCTTCACTAGTATGTGGGAAATGGTGACAAGCTTACTGGCATCTTCCAGGTTTAAGTTAGAAAGTAAAACAAAGGAAGAATTTTACATTTCCCATTAGTCACCTTTGAATTTCAGTATTGACCGCTAAAAATATGTACTGTTTTTTACTTCATTAGGAGCCACATATTGAAGATCGTGTCTAGGAGCTTCTACTTTGTAATTGTTGGCCACCATGATAATCCAGTTTTTGAAACGGAGTTTTTGTGAGCTGGGAAGGTAGAATCCACAGAGCATGTGGAAGCTTACATTTCATAAGAATTTTTATTCTATTATAACAATATAGTGTAATGTGATTTCAGAACTGGAAGATCTGGACAGTGGAGGTAAATGAAATCCAACACAATTAAATGAGGTTTGCTGTGGAGTCCCAGAGACTGATAGAAGCCAGCCAGGGAATATCCTGGGATTTGTTTATTTATACTTTAGTTCAGCACAGACTAGCATGACCTCTGACTTTCCTATGATATTCAGTTCACTTTTCCCATGACATTCAGTTCACTATGTTAGCCACTATGAGCACTTAAAAACCTAGTCCACCTGTAGCAAGTTGCAGCCTTGTAATGCCATCCATCAATGTTCAGGCAGTTTTCATGAATCATATTTTTCATCAGGACCTACTAGGTTTCATCCATTAAAATTCAGGCAGTTTTCAGGAATCATGTTTTTCATCAGGACCTCCAGGGTTAAAAAGACCCACAGTGACCCTCCATGGCACTTCCTGGCTGGGTCATACATGCATGCTTTCCTCCCCAGTGACCACCTTGGCAATGCAAAGGAAGCTCAAAAGCAGCACCAGAGATGATGACACCTGATTTTTTATCAAGAATGTTTCCAGAAACCAGGCTTGGCTCGAAAACACGTTGTCATTCAGAGTAAACAGGCCTATAGATTTTTGACATGAGAAGAGCCCAGTCCTTTCCAATTTATGTTTCTAATATGTTGCTTGCATGTTTGCACTGTTTCTCTCAAGCACCCAAGCCAGCTTTAATGACCTTTGAGGAATTGATATTGTAAGTTACTTGCAATATATAATATTTAAGTGTGTGATACTTTCCAACTATTCAGGACTTGTCACCAAAATATGATAGACAAGATTATGTGCCAGGTGTTGTTGTAACATTATCTTCTCATATTATGAGAACACTACTCATTAAAACTTGTTTTGAGTACTTGTAGCAGTATTGCTTTCTAGGATGCAGCTACTTGTATATAATTTCTGTGCACTCCACTGGCCCTGTGGTAGACAAAGGAGCACACATAAAAATAACTTGTTGCATACATTGATTTTAATTCTTTCTCCTGCTACCATTCACCTTATTAAGGCATTTTCACAATTTGTTGCTAATGCTTCAGAATTCATCATCATTGTAAAAGAAACCACTGCTTGATCAAGACACAAAAACATCCATTTATCTAAAGATTCACTTAGGTTTGTCCTGACAACGTGAGTGATGTAAAACATGCTTTAGATTTCTGAGGGATTTTGGTGCAATCGGCCACCCTCCTCCAGCCCAGGATTGGGAACAGCTTCCTTGGTGAGGAGACTGTCTCTGTTTCCTGTGGCTGTTGTAAGAAAGTACCAAAAATTTAGTGGCTTCGGACAGCAGAAGTGTATTGCCTCATTTCTGAGTGCCACTGTCTAACATCAAGGTGTCAGTGGTGCCATGCTTCCTATGCAGGTCTTAAGGTAAGGTTCTGTTTGGTTTATGTCCCAGCTTCTGGAAGTTCCCTGCCTTGTGGCAGTGTAACTCCAGTCTTCCTGTGTTATTTTTTTTCCCTGTGTGCATCTCCAAATGTTCCTTTTTTCTAAATACATGAGTGGTTTTATTAGGGGCCCACCCTACCCTAAAATGACCTCATCTGAAATAACCATATCTACATGTAACCTCTCCTTCCAAATGCGGCCACATTTTGTGGTACTGTCACTTAGGACATCAACAAAGGAATTTTGGAAGGAATACACTTCAACCCATAACTGAGGTGTTATTTTAAAACTATATATTCTAAAAAAGAATTACATATAATGTAAAAACAGATCCCTTGTATGTCCCTTGAAAATAACAAACAAAGCAAATTCAAGCTGTTTTTTTTTTTTTTTTTTCTGCACAAGAAAACCATCTACAGAATTTACAGAATGAAGGGCTGGGCGCGGTGGCTAACGCCTGTAATCCCAGCACTTTGGGAGGCTGAGACAGGTGGATAGCAAGGTCAGGAGATTGAGACCATCTTGGCTAACACGGTGAAACCTCGTCTCTACAAAAAATACAAAAAATTAGCCAGGCATGTTGGCAGGCACCTGTAGTCCCAACTACTCGGGAGGCTGAGGCAGGAGAAAGCTGTGAATCTGGGAGGCGGAGCTTGCAGTGAGCTAAGATTGCGCCACTGCACTCCAGCCTGGGCAACAGAGCGAGACTCCATGTCAAAAAAAAAAAAAAAAAAAGAATTTACAGGATGAAATGTCGGCATTCTTCATTCCACGTGGATATGTTAATCTGTTGTTGCTCACACTGTTGTTTATGACAAATGTCATCATCTGCACCAGTTCATAGCTCATGCTGCTCTCAATCTCACAGATGAGAACATGTGGCTTTTGAACAACATGTTCTTGAAAAGCATGCACAAGTCCAGCAAGTGGTTTGTGTCAACATTCATTACCGCAGGGCATATCTTTCTCTTTTTAGTAAGGATAATTAACTAACGTTTGGTTTCACAAACTAGAAGAACATGGAACACAGATGCCAGGCTCTGAGACTGTACACTTCACAATTTGTGCGAATGTGAAAGTTTCCATTTATGGGGCTACTTTTGTTTTATTGGGGAGGAAATATTTTGTTGAACAGCTAATTTTTAAACTAAGTCTCATACCCACCAAAAACTTTATCTGAATCCTATCAGGGGTGATGTTACATTATTTTCTAGCTATTTTTTCACTTAGAATGCTTATATTCTCTTTCTGGTAAAACTAAGCTAATTTTAATCCCAGTTAATGTATTCAAGTTTTCCATCACTAATACATGGTGTGTGACTAATTTGAAGAATATTGTATCAATGAACTGGTTGCTTTTTGTTTTTTATTTCTAAGAAAAATATTGCCTTAACTATGTCACATTTGAGATTTATTATGCTTCATCGCATAAGGCAAGAAGATGGAATAAATCACTTCTTTACTGATGTTTATGATTTACATATAAAAGTAAGGCATGTTCTATAATTTTAAAAATCTGACGATAGAAAAATAGATTCGACCTTTGTCAGGAAACTGGCCTTTTTAAGTAACTCCCTTAGGCTGCACAGCTTACCTTTCAGAATGCCTTTTCTCATCAGAACTATCTGGTCAACTCCCTTGGCAAGCAAATCTTCTCAGCCAGTTGAATAGGTATTTAGGAACACACTTACAACAGTTATTTGTGGAATATTGTGAAGGCAAATTGTTTTTATGTTTTCCTTCCTAGTGTTCATAGTTGATTTTATTAGGGAACACTAAAGAGATCAAGGAAGCAGCCTATGTAAGGGAAAACTAATTAAAAATTTAATCTGAAATGTTTCCATCTACTTTCAAATAAATTGCTGTGCTATTAATAGAGATCATGAACTGGCAGGAATTGAGTTTTCTATGATCAAATAGTCATTGAAGAAGAATTGTGCCACTTGTATATTTGGTTTGTTTATTTGTGATTTTGTTGTTGTTGTGATGAAGCTTCGCTCTGTTGCCCAGGCTGGAGTGTAATGGCATGATCTTGACTCATTGCAACATTTGCCTCCCAGGCTCAAGTGACTCTCCTGCCTCAGTCTCTGGATAGCTGGGACTACAGGCCCCAACACCATGTGTGCCGAATTTTTGTGTTTTTAGTAGAGACAGGGTTTCACCATGTTAGCCAGACTGGTCTCGAACTCCTGGCCTCAGGTGATTTACCCACCTCTGCTTTCCAAAGCCCTGAGATTACAGGCGTGAGGCACGGCGACTGTCCCAGGTAGTTGATTTTAATGTAACAATCCAAAAATAAATGTCAGACTCAAGATTTGGTAGGTAGATTTAAAACTAACATATTCTGCATTGGAAATGAAATGTGATAGCAGATACATTCACATTAATTCATTTATACATTTAGAGATGTTATAAAAATGTATAGTCAGTATACACAGCAGTACTAAAGAAGCCAAGGAAATACGTGTGCAGTGCTAAGTGCTGCATATATGCTTTTGCTAGTGGCTAGGAATAGTGGTCCTGTTGATTATTTTCTTTCCCTCAGAGAGTAAACCGTTGATACACATACTAGCAAAAAGTTGTAAAGCAGTTTTTAGGAGAGTTGTCAAAGAAAAGCCAGGATTACATTAACATTTGTACTCAGCCTTTTAGAAGTGTCAAAGGTCTCTATTTAAATAAATAAAAAATAGAGCAGACCATGAATACACACTCATATCAATGCAGGTACTTTGGTCACAGCAGTTGCTTCATTTGTATTATGTATTGGAATTCTCAGTAATGCTTGTTTTGTGGCTGAAGGGAAGGTGGAGGAAGTCATAGAATTTTTTTTTAAATTTATTTATTTATTATTATTATACTTTAGGTTTTAGGGTACATGTGAGCAACGTGCAGGTTAATTACATATGTATACATGTGCCATGCTGGTGCGCTGCATCCACTAACTCGTCATCTAGCATTAGGTATATCTCCCAATGCTATCCCTCCCCCCTCTCCCCACCCCACAACAGTCCCCAGAGTGTGATGTTCCCCTTCCTGTGTCCATGTGTTCTCATTGTTCAATTCCCACCTATGAGTGAGAATATGCGGTGTTTGATTTTTTGTTCTTGCGATCGTTTACTGAGAATGATGATTTCCAATTTCATCCATGTTCCTACAAAGGACATGAACTCATCATTTTTTATGGCTGCATAGTATTCCATGGTGTATATGTGCCACATTTTCTTAATCCAGTCTATCATTGTTGGACATTTGGGTTGGTTCCAAGTCTTTGCTATTGTGAATAATACCACAATAAACATACGTGTGCATGTGTCATTATAGCAGCATTATTTATAGTCCTTTGGGTATATACCCAGTAATGGGATGGCTGGGTCAAATGGAATTTCTAGTTCTAGATCCCTGAGGAATCGCCACACTGACTTCCGCAAGGGTTGAACTAGTTTACAGTCCCACCAACAGTGTAAAAGTGTTCCTATTTCTCCACATCCTCTCCAGCACCTGTTGTTTCCTGACTTTTTAATGATTGCCATTCTAACTGGTGTGAGATGGTATCTCATTGTGATTTTGATTTGCATTTCTCTGATGGCCAGTGATGGTGAGCATTCTTTCATGTGTTTTTTGGCTGCATAAATATCTTCTTTTGAGAAGTGTCTGTTCATGTCCTTCGCCCACTTTTTGATGGGATTGTTTGCTTTTTCTTGTAAATTTGTTGGAGTTCATTGTAGATGTGGGATATTAGCCCTTTATCAGATGAGT